>NC_140178.1:18624000-19134486 GCF_963971535.1 Notolepis coatsorum
GACGGGTCAAGCGCAGAGAGGAATTGTGTGTTCCTATGTGTGTCGCCCATCTCGCATACAGTGTGTTGTGTTCGCTGCATGACAATATAGCAATGTGTGCTACAAATAAAGACTGTTTTGACCCTGAATAACGGGGCAGCTGGGAGACGTATCCAAAAAGAAATCACCCACACTGCTAACACGCATGACAGACGATAGATACCAGACGATAGATACCAGGATGATAGATACCAGACGATAGATACCAGATGATAGATACCAGACGATAGATACCAGATGATAGATACCAGATGATAGATACCAGATGATAGATACCAGATGCTAGATACCAGATGATAGATACCAGACGATAGATACCAGTATGATAGATACCAGATGATAGATACCAGACGATAGATAGTGGTTTCCTCTTATTACACAACTTCCTGTTGTGTCCTTTAGAATGGGTGGGTGTCTCGTTACACGAGTGTGTCAATTTGGATGGGTTTGTATGCACTTTGTGTGTATGCGTGTGTGTGTGTGTGTGTGTGTGTGGTGTGTGTGTGTGTGTGTGTGTGTGTGTGTGTGTGTGTGTGTGTGTGTGTGTGTGTGTGTGTGTGTGTGTGTGTTGTGTTAGTGTTGTCACGATACTGGAATTTCGAACTTCGATACGATACCTTGAAAAGTATCGATATTCGATACCATTTTCGATACCACGGGGAAAAAGGTTCAATCTTAAAAATGTAAAAAAACAAGATAAATATATATATATTTTCTTTTATAAATGTTGCTTTTGTTGCTGGTTGATTCTCCTCAGCTTCTCTATGGTACTATAAGAGAAGATAAATATAACACTTTTAAAACCCTTTGTTTATCTTTAGATCACACATTTTAAAAATAACTAAATGATATAATCTTAGAAATTAAGTAAACACTGTAATCTGTGTTGCATGTACCTGACAAACTGAACTGTTTGTATTACAGTCATATTCCAACTTAACTGTGGAATATGTGTGTTTGTGTGGACTATTGTACTATTACAGGTATTGAAATAAACAATGCAACTTCCTTATAAAAAAAATAAAATAAAAATGAATAATTAAATATCGATATTGCGGGAAAATGGTATTGAAACTGTTTTTAAATATTCAGAATCTATATGTATCGAAAAATCGATATATTTTGACAACCACTAGTGTGTGTGTTACGCCACTCGACGGGTTTCTCTGCAGCTTGTGGGGTTTGTGGGGTTATCTTCACTCCTGAGAGCACAGAGGGGTAGACATGTGATTATTGTAACTGTAAATGAAAGCCATGCTATTGCCACTACTTTTTATTCTGTGCTTTCTCTGCTGTTGTGGCAATTATATGCTCATTTTATGCTTGTTTTTCTGTCTGCACTTTACGCATTTGCTCCTCATTCTGCCAATTGTATACTAATTGTATGCCTATGTCTATTTTACTGCACTTTGGGCTGCAATTCTTGTATGAAAGGTGCTTTACCAAATACAGTTTATTATTATTGTTATTATTATTGCCACTCGGTGGGTTTTTCTGCCGCTCCTGAGAGCGCAGATAGGTAACACCAGTGTTTTTCCCTTCTAGGTAAATCTGCATTACACTGGGCAGCTGCAGTCAATAACTTGGAAGCCACTATTGCCCTGCTGAAGAATGGAGCCAATAAAGATATGCAAGACCTCAAGGTATAGTACTACCAGCTGTCCTTTCTCTCAGCCGTTGATTTACAACCTCGATTATGTTCATCTCTAGCTTCATCCGGCTTCTTACGGTGATGGGAAAATGGATAAAACATGTGCTCCAGTCTCACAGTCGTTTCTGTTCTCAGGAGGAGACCCCTCTGTTCCTCGCGGCCCGCGAGGGCAGCTGTGAGGCGGTGGAAGGTGCTGCTGGCTCACTTCGCCAACCGGGAGATCACGGACCACATGGACCGGTTGCCCCCGGGACATCGCCCAGGAGCGGATGCACCACGACATCGTTCAGCTGCTGGACGAGTACAATACGGTGCGGAGTTCCGCAGGGCCACGGGCGGGGCAGGCCACCACCTCGCCGGGGGGCCACACCCCTGTCCCCCTCTCATGGTGCCCCCCCAGTGCCTTCCTCCCCGGCCTGAAGAACACCCCGCAGGGCAAGAAGAAACCGCCGGCCGGGGCCAAGGGCTCCGGCCTGGCGGGGCAGCCACGCCGCCAACCTCAAGGAGTCGGTCAAGGCCCGCAACAAGAAGCTGACCCTGGACATGCAGAGCGCCCTGCTGGAGAGCTCGGTCACCCTCTCCCCGGTCGACTCGCTGGACCTCCCCGCGCGGCGGGCGCCAGCAACGCCGGCTACATCACCAACCCCACCTCCCCCGTGGCCATGCCCTCCCCCGGGGCTCTACCACACCTCCATGTCCGGTGCCCAACACCCCCATGGTGCACGGCGGCATGCTGGAGGGCGGGGGCCCCTTCGCCGTGTCCCTGGCCAGCTCAGCGACCTGGGGGACGGCGGGATGTCCATGCAGGCGCGCGTCTCCATGGCCGCGGGCGTCAACCGCGGCTACGTGCTCAGCGCGGGCCAGATGGCGCTGAACATGGGCCTCGTCAGCCCCGTGAGCGTGCCGTTCGACTGGCACAGCCGCATGCCCCCCTCCGCCTCCCAGTGCGGCCAGCAGGTGGTGAACCTGGTGCACGGCGGCCAGGCGGGCCCTGCAGCAGCAGAGCATGCTCATGCATCAAGCAGATGTACCGCAGCGCCATGCTGCAGCCCACGCCCGTCACCTCCACGCCCACCATCAGCCCCGTCAAGCAGCTGCCCTCCATCGCCGAGCAAGCAGCAGCAGCAGCAGCAGCAGCAGCAGCTCCACAGCCACACGCTGGCTAGCCAGCAGAGCATGGCCCCGCATGGGGCACCTCCACTCCACCCACACCCCAGACCTCACAGCCTCCGCCTGCCTTCTTCCAGCAGCAGCAGCAGCAGCAGCAGGTGCCCCAGCAGCAAGCCGCCGCAGCAGCAGCCCCAGCCGGCCGCTCAGCCGCCACAGGCGGCCCCCGCCCCCTCAGGCCCCGCCTCCCCAGGCCGGCGGCAGCAGCACGGTGGGCTTGGAGGATTACCCCACCCCTCCCTCCCAGCACAGCTACACCTCGGGCCTGGATGCGACCCCGAAGCATTACCTCCGCCTGCCCAGCGAGCACCCCTACCTGACCCCCTCCCCGGAGTCCCCCGAGCCCTGGGTCCAGCCCGTCCCCCCACTGCGTGTCTGATTGGTCAGACTCCACCCCCAGCCCGGCGGTGGCTGGCCCCGCCCCAGACCCAGATCCCCCACGTCCCCGAGGCCAGCGGCAAGATGCAGGTGTTTGCGGTGAAGACCCCCCCCCCCCCCCCCCCCCCCCTGAGAAGGGGACCCCGGGGTGGAATGAGTGGACTGTGGCCCTCGGGTCCGTCTGTGTTTTTTATTCGTCAGCCTGTTTCCAAGATATTCGTTGGATTTGGATTGACTGTGTGTTTTTATGGAGAGGACCGTCTGCTAGTGATGTTCGCAGAGAGAGAAAAGGGAAACGTGTGTTGTCTGGGATAAAAGAGCAGACAATTTAATGAAGTAAGACTTATTCTGTCACAGATGGACTTGTTTTTTTTTTTATTATTAAAAAGAAAAGAGGAAAAAAAAAGTATATGAAGAAAAACCGAAGTCTTTCATTTCAAAGGCTTAGGGGTGTTCTCCTGAAAACTAACAAACTTTAAAAAAAGTAGAACAAGATGAACAAAGAGCAAAAATGTGGAAGGGAATTCCTTTTTATTTTTTATTTATTGTTTTGATGTCTCTGAACTGCCTTTTCAGGTCCTTCCTCCTCCTTGCAACCCCTTAGCGCCCCCCCCCCCCCCCCCCCCCCCACACGCCCCTATCTCTATTACACACCAGCGTGATGTTACAAGGAGATACCATGTTTATTCATTCCCGACTACTTATAATCCCCCACAGTTCAGCTTGTTTTATCCAACAACAAAAAAAGAGGAAGTCTCAAGCTCTATCGACTCATATTTATTTAGGCCAACAACAGGTTGTTTTAAAAAAGAAAAGAAAAGAAAAAAATTATGAATCGGTCCGGGGATATATAGTCTACGTTGGTCAGCATTCTCGATACATTCCGACGTCATGGAATAAGACGAGTGATTACATTCCGTATAAGTATTATGTGTAAGAATGTAGATGGGTGTTTCTGAAGCACTTGTGTTGACGGGGCGAGCCGGGGGGGAGGGCGATAGCGGGGGTTTAGGGAGAGGACACGGTGATCCACCACTCTGGGTGTTTCCGGTCTGGAGGTGGTGGGGGAGGGTGGGTTATCCATGGAGTTTGACCAGTGTTCATATAGAGAACTGAACTGAGACGGTGGTCGGTTGAAGTAATGATGGTACCTGATTGTTTTCACCCAGTTTCCACGTGACGTGCTCCCATCCCTTCCCGACTGTTAACGCTCCTCTCTGACTTTAGTCTTGTTGACTCCACTGGAGTCGCCCAGTCTCAAATAACTAAAATAGCTCGGATTAATTATTTACGTAGATCTGAGCGTTGTTTTTACCTATGAAATCAGCTCGTCACTGCCCTTTTTAGTCATGTATTTTTATTTTATTTTTATTTTTTCATGTGTCTTATATTCTGTATATTTGTTGAGATAATGGTTACTTTTTTTTTTTTTTTTTAATACATCACCTCGATGTGCTAAGCTATTTTTATCGGCTGCTATTCTATATCACACCTGCAAACATTCCTGCATGTTGTGCTAGCCTGACCCCCCGTGTCGAGCCACATTCAGCTCAAGATTTGGAGCGTTGACCAGAAGACAGATTGATAGCGGGTTTCATTCTTTGACCCCTGGTCACGTCCATGTATATTATTATAGGAGCACATTCCTCTGGGGGGGGGGGGGGGGGGTCTGTAGGAGTTGGAAGTCCCTGGTTGGTGTCTGTGCGGCGGTAGAGGGTCAGTGTTGAGGGTTGTGGCCGCGGGACTGCGACTGCTACTGCTCTGTCACTCCTGAGGGAGGTGTTTAAATACGGCATGCGGCGGGGACTCAGTACCGCTGCATCTGCAGCAGCCTGCAGCCCCGCGGCGGAGACGGCCTCTAACCACCACTTGTTGAAAGGCACGGAGGAAGAGAACGCTACTATGTAGCGCTGCTGCACCCTTGGCCTTTTTGTTTTGTTTTGTTTACAATTCTCCCGGATGTCTCCCCCGGTGACCCAGCACAAACCCTCTCGCGTGTCGCGCACTAAAGCCTCCCCGCGACGCGCCTCCGTGATCCGAAAGGGACGTTCCGACAGCCTCCAGCCCGAGTTCTGCAGCAGCGCGGCTGCGGTTCAGTTAATTTCTAACGTAGAGGAGCTGTACGCAGTGCCTGTACCTCCTCCTCTACATCGGGAAGGAATTGAAGGCAGCCGCTGCTGCTAGGCTTTGCTGCTTTGAGTGAGAACGAACCACGAGACCATCCTCTCCTCGAAGGGACATTTTTGACACTTGAGGTGGGGGGGGTAGTTCTACATTCGTTCTGCGGTTTCTGTTTTAAATTTGAACGTTAGCATCTGCGACATTAGCTTTTGTGGCATTCTGCGTTGTAACCGCGGGCACACAGCTAGCCCCACGGCTACAGTGAGGAATGTTGACGTTGCATTTTTGGGGAAACCGAAAGAACCAATGGGAAGGTTTTCCCGCACTGTGAAACCTTCACTTTTTCCCAAATTGTGAAATTGTAACGTTTCCCCCCAAATTGTGAAATTTTAACTTTTTTCCCCAAATTCTGAAATCAAACTATTGCCCACATTGTGAAATCTGGAGAAGTTGAGCAAGTCACCCTTGCGTTCGCATCTTACTGTATCCACGTGACACCATGAACAAATACTACCAGGATACCGACTTAATATCACAGCCATTGGCGTTGTGTCCCCGACCCTCCCTCTTCCCTTATGTTGTCATATATTCGGCAATCCCCATATTGGTTAAATCTGTTCATTACAGTGCCAGATATACTGTTCTGTCCATAGAAATAGAATCATGTTCATTATGCTATGATTCTGTCACACCTGGGGAGAGGGTAAATGATTGTTTTTGGTTCAGATTCCAGGTGAGAGTTTCTTTTTTTATTTCCATAAGGTTCTTTTAATTTCCCCCACCCTGGTTTCACTGCAAAGTGTTCTGTACATTTCAGACCCTCAACTGCTTCCTGTAAATATGTTCGTCCTCCTGGGTAGATATACGTGTTTGAGAAGTCTTATGTTTCTAAAAAATGAAAAATGAAAAAAAAATGATGTACTAAAAAGGACAAAAATAAAAATGTACTTCCTTTTAGCGTTTATTGTGAAGCTGAGGATGTGACTGATATTTTATTGGTCTTGTATTATTAGAACAGTCATAGATATTTTCTATCATTATTATTAATTTCTATACTTGTTTAAGAGTAGTTTAAAATCATTGTACATAAAACCTTTCCGCAATGTTTCTTTCTACAGACAAAAGTTGTAAAATAAGTTACTTCTAATAAAAACTGTAGGGAACTACATTTGTTGTGTCCTGGTGTTTTTACCTTCATAATTAGAGACACCGTTGAATTTAACAGTTTCAATCCATAATGTTATATTTATATATATTATATAAACAATTATCTGAAGTTTATTAATATTTCCAAAATACTTTATTTTTTCTCTTTAGAATCTTGTTTTAAGACTAGTCCAAATCCAATTTGAATGATTCATTATTGAAAATGTTGTGCGGATGTTGTACACACCAATTTCTTTATCGTTTCCTTCCCTGCCTAGCTAGTGGCTACCATACACCCAAGAGTAAAATAATTCTACAAACTGGGTAGTACAGGGTTCCTGGCTCCAAAAAGCACAGCTAATTTATGAATGACTCAAATTGAATTGATTAATTAATCAAAGCTAATTGATTACTTGACATCACTAAGGGCATTGATTCTGAACAGCTTGTTTAGGCGTGCCTCACAGGGAGGACTTTATGCTTGCTGACATATTTTCAGACAACCGATCACAGCCAATCATATTTACCGTGGCACTCGTGATTGTAACCTGACACCGGAGTTGCCTGCCTGCCTGCCCACAAGAGACTGGCCAGGAGAAGTATTAGGGCAAGCGTCTGCTGGTTGGTGGTCATTGCGATTCGCGACAAAGCACAAATACACTAATAACTACACGAATGCACTAATAAAAAGCTAATAAAAAGCAAAGGGCGAACTGTGGTGTGAGGCAATAACTATATATATAATTAATATACAATAAAGTGTATTAAAATATGCTATATGTGCAAAACCGCGGCAGTAAAATACGATACGTTTTTTTTTCTCGCCGCAAGCGCTTCATCCCAGCACTACCAGCGCTCCGCCAGCGTTTTTCAGCTGAAAATATGCGGTAGGTGGATGCAAGCCCATAGGCTATAGGTATGAGTAACGTTACAGAACCACACATAGTCCACAGTACACAGGTGTCTGCATGCATGATGAAGACGCACATATTGAAATACACATGCTCAGATGAACCCCTCTGATCCAACACTAAAATTCACACACAACAGTCCTATTTACACATAAACACACGGATGAACCAATACCGAACAACAAGTCCACGATAAACACATCGAGTCTAACATTATTATAGTAGGCAAATGCAACATTATCGCCACCCACCTGATGGTGAAGATCTGCCCAATTCTCAAAATCTGCATGTCACAGAAGTATAGTCCCCGCAGCAGGCTGCTTCGCCTTCTTTGTAAAACCAAAATTGGTTAGAAGGCTTACTTCTTTGATATTTCGTTTAACTTTCGACATTATCCTGAATACCTGTATTTTTTTTTGTTTGATTTGTGCCTGCAGGTTGCAGCGCCGCCACGCTCCGAATGGTAAACGCAAGAATATCTGCAGTGCCGCAACCCCATAGATTTATGCTATTGTCTATTACGGTGAATTATTGCGCAAATCATTAATCATACATCAAAATAGCCTAATTTTATTATTATACACGATGATGACGATACAGAAAATTACAGAAAAATTTGAAATGCATGGCAAAAATAGTCAGTATTTTAGAGACCCCCCAAAAATTCACAAATCATGTTTTCAGGGGGGCTGATGTCTCTTATAGGGGAGCCATGGCTCCCCCATGGTTCGCACCCTGCATGCTAACCAGCTTACATAGACTAACATTACGTTAGCTATAGTAACTTTCTCAGATAGCAATCTAACATTAACATTAGTGGAAATCAAACAACTCTAACCCAATACTAATAATAGTTGTTTCACATTCTTGTTGGGTGTTACACTATGAATGACCTCTTGGTATAGCGGTCTGTGTTGTTGCCCGCGGCGTTCGAAGTTTGAGGTGACGTCACAACCGTTACATATGTACAAAATATACTGTCTCATAAATATACTCTTCCAATATATAAATAAAAATATACATATAAATATATTGTTTTAGATGCTGTTGTCACTATGAATTGAAAATGGGGGACCCTGATGTAAACAAGACAAACGTCTTTCTCTGGCATGAATTGCCACAGTTATCTACAATAGCAACGATAAAAAAGTGCCAACCACATATTATAATAATTCATCCAGTTTTCTTTTAAGTGTTTTGGTTAATCAGAGTGTTTACCAATCATATATTATCGTTTTTTTTTGTTCCAAGTGTTATTTTTGATTACACCACTAACAAAATAATAATAAAAAAAAATACTAATTTAATCAGATTAATCACTTTATTCAAATTGAGGATTTAGTTTGAGGATATATAAAAAAATAAAAAATTATGAAAAGAAATGAAAATAATTAGTTTTATTTAATTTTTTTAATTAAAACCGAAGGTTCGAACGACCGTTCGAAAAAACCCTGACGAAGTTTGAATCACTTTATTCAAATTGAGGATTTAGTTTGAGGATAAAAAAATATATAAAAAATTATACAATTATTTTAATTTTTTTATTAAAAACGAAGGTTCGAACGTCCGTTCGAAGAACCCTGACGAAGTTTGAATCCCAAAAACAGGCTTCGGGGACAGCCTTACCAAACATATTATTTATATTATTCAAATGGAACTCAAACATGTTGCGTTGTGATGTCACAGTATGATGTCATTATAGGACATTCTAGAACATTTGTGATGTCACAGTATGATGTCATAATAGGACATTCTAGAACATTTGTGGATGTCACAGTATGATGTCATAATAGGACATTCTAGAACATTTGTGATGTCACAGTATGATGTCATAATAGAACATTCTAGAACATTTGTGATGTCACAGTATGATAGCATAATAGCACATTCTAGAACATTTGTGATGTCACAGTATGATGTCATAATCAAACATTCTAGAACATTTGTGATGTCACAGTATGATGTCATAATCAAACAAGCTAGAACATTTGTGATGTCAAAGTATGATGTCATAATAGAACATTCTAGAACATTTGTGATGTCACAGTATGATGTCATAATAGGACATTCTAGAACATTTGCGTTCTATATATATCCAACAATTCTGAAGATCTCATTGTGCAGCTTGAGACAGGATAGATAAACTGTCTATCCTACAACACAGACTGAAACCTGCATTTCTCAACCAAGGTGCCTTGCCTACCGTTTTGCTGTGGAAAGGTGAGTGTCCACAACAGCTAGCTAGCTGTTCTACTTGAATACTTAATGTTAACAATTTCAGTGCCGGCCATTTAACATTGAAAACCCTGTTGAGTGCCAGCATCCACTTCAATGATAGCATTAAAACCGCATAATCTATGTTTTAAATTATGGCTATGTGTCTAATCTGCCTGTCGTTTATCAATGACTTGTTTGCAGTCAACATTGTCGAAACTGATTTTCAAATAAACGCTAGATTATCGATAGTATATGTGTACTTATGCACGCTATAGAGGCGGGCTGAAAAATCGATTCTCATTTCCTCATCAGCGATCACAGCCACAGAGCCACATACACACATAGGGCAAACGCTTATATCTCTGTGAAAACAGGTCTGATTATCCTAAGACTGGTAAAATAGATTCCTTACCTGAGATCAGATGTTATCCAAAAAGATTATTCCAATTCCTGATCGCCATTCCAAATATCCATCACGCTTATTGATTACAGTGTTGATACTGTAAATACATAATCCACAGGTTTTCCGGGCCGGCGAGCACAATCGATCCTTCAGATGCCTTGAGGGAAAAATAAAATTAGGAAACTGACCACTCCCCCTGCATCAGTCAGAACTGATGGGGTGCAGTTACACAGGGAGAGACGATAGGGGGCGGTATCTTCCCAATTGAGCTCAGAGAGACTGCAGCACTAACCCGAGGCTCGATTGATGAAATATGAATTCAAATCGCCAATAAAAAAAAATACGGCAAACAAACGACATTTCGTGTCGTCGGCACTCAATGGGGGGTCTGATAAAACGACAATTGTCGTGGCTGGCATTCCCTGGCTGCGCACTTGCCTCACAGCCGACTGCACATAGAGATCAATATTATTAAATGTACAGCTCCGAGGACGGCTCGTTTAGGTCAAAATAAGGTTGTAGCTCATTGTCTACCTTACTACGATAGGAAAGAGGTGTCATTTGTGTTTTAAAAACATTTCGCTTAAGAATTATTGGCCGCGGAAATTCAAATCTGTGAATATCTTTCTAACTTTACCTAAGTCTCTCGATTGCGATACAATAAAGCAAATCTTCATCACAAATCATATTCTCAAAATAATCTGACGGGCAGATATTATTGCTGGCGGACCTATTTCAGCCTGCGAGCCGCCTATTGCCGACCACTGAACTAGGATATCTGTATAACGTGCGTTTAGACAACACTATTTGGGACAGACCATATTAGGCTATTACTTCACATAAAATATCATGTCTAAATGAAATGCACAAAACAAAACATGTATGTATCATAACGTTACCCTGGTATAGATCTGTATGCATGTTTATGTATTTATTCATAACGTTATACATATTCGTTAACGTTAGATCGTGCATGGCTTTTACATTGAAAAATGTACTTGTCACGTGGTTCCGTTCTCCATTCTTCACATCAAAAACAAACTATCAAAACGTACACGGACAAAAATCGGCCCATTATTTACTTTTTTTTCATTTGATTCTGACACCAAAATACGAAAAACAGCTCCGTATTTTAGTTTTCCCCGTTTTTCGATTTTGGTTTAAAACGGAAATAGGAAAACACCTCGTATTTCCGTTTTTAATTTTTTTTATTTAAATTTTTTAACGAAAAACAAACGATCAAAGCGTACACGGACCCGCCCAGCCCTTTGTTTATTGCAGTGGCGGCTGCTGACCAAATTTTTTGGTGAAGCACAAATTATTATATTATATTATATTTATAAAACATCCCCCAATGTGTGTGTCAGTAGTGGCTGGTGAGTTAAAAAATTGGGGAGGACGGGAGAGATAAAAAAAAAATTATAAAGAAGTACAGACACAGTGTGGTTATGAAGACAGCAGACAGACACTACAGTTAAAAACAACAGGCACTAGTAATAAATACCTTGGAGTAACTCTTGACACACACCTGACTTACACACATCACAGCTTAGTCAAGAAGGCAAATCAAAAACTATTTGTTTACAGCAAGATCAGACCATTTCTCATCCTCACTGTTTCAAACACATCTACATGCAATTGTTTTGCAATTTCATGCAAAAGGAGCTTATAAAATGCATGGTAAATGTCCATCCTGGACTCACCACTGTCACTCACACTTCCCTGCTACAACCTTTCAGAACTACACAAAGTATCTAGCCACTAAGTTCTATTTTATGCTCGGAAATAACACTTCCCCAACACTCACAGCTTTACTGCCAAGACACAATAGGCTACAAGTCAAGAAGTATCACCAAATCAATCCCACATGCACTCATTCCAGTACCGGCTTACACAAATAATTATGGACTAAGATCATTCTTCCACACAAACAGCAAAATCTGGAACGAGATCCCATTCCACATCAGAGCAATAACCTCCATGTCACACTTCAAACAGGCCTACAAACTACATCTGATGCTAGAAAACCTCTGCACTCACGGTGTCATTTAGCACAGACCCAATCTCACACACACACACACACACACACACACACACACACACACACACACACGCACACACACACACACACACACACACGCACACACATAATAATAAACACAACGGCCACAGCGGGCCAACAAATCGCAGCAGCTATTTACAATGCAATACACAAATATACAAAATAATGCTCAAAATATGCACACTTCCTACCTTATTTGTACATGAAGTCCATCCTCCGATCATTCTTTTAGAATTCCGCGATGACTTTGTCATAAAAGCCTCTTGCAATAATAATCCATTTCTCTTCAAAAGTCATAATTGCATGCTTCACTTACAATCACTTATGATTATAGGTCTGAACTTCATCCATTTGTTTATTGCCAACAAGCAGTTGGTAATGGAGTTTATGGCTGTCACATCATCTGGTTCAGCGGATATGTACAACTGTGTATCATCCACATAGCTGTGGAAGTCAACACTATTCTCTGATGTCACAGAGTGGCAGCATATAGAGAGAGAAGTAGTGGACCTAAGCAGCTCCCTTATGCAACCCCGTAGCAGTTTTTATATTTCTCTGACATATGGCTTAGGCTAGCGTAAAACGTCCTTCCTCTGATATGTTTTAAGCCAGTTCAATACATAATCTGAAAACCCAATAACCTTTTCAAGACTATTGATTAGGATGTCATAATTTCGCTAATAACACTTAAAATCAAATCAAATCAAATTTATTTGTAAGGCCCGACAAGGCGACAACACACATTAATGTCCCCATGGGCCGGACACGTCTTCTTTAAACAAGTCAAGAAGAAACATCACAATAAATCAAGAACAAAACAAAAACATCATAAAGTCCAAAACATTTTAAATAAATGCAACACTCCCAGTCCCAGACATACCCCATGCGAAGGTAAGGAAAAACTCACTAAAACCTAGTGTAGCAGGGTGGATTATCCCTGCTTTATGGGAGTGGATGTACACTGCCACCTGGTAGTGGGAACGCAGCCGATCTGGGTCCGGCTGAGTCCCCGACTGTAGGCCAGGAGTATTGGAGTGGAGGTTTAGCAGAGGGAGTGGATGGGGCCTAGGATTCACTAACCTAGGGGTGGTGTGCTGGTCCTTCTTGCCCTCCAGGGCGACTCACAGTAGTTCCCCACACACCCACACTTCCCTCAATACTTCCTGCGCCCTCCCACACCCGATGACAGTAATGATGGATGATATACTTTCTCCCCAAAGCAGTACCCTTCCTGATTGGCGAGTAGAGACCTGTCCCAATGATGCATAGGCAGGGGTTGGGGAAAGGGTTAAACAATAATGAACATTACCCGGAAAGGAAGGGGTTAGACAGAATGCACATTAACAGACACAGTGTTCCTATTTAGCTCTCTTTTACTGAAAGACTTATTTCTTTGACATGTATTTACACAAGGCACAAGAATCAAAGCTCTTTCCACACTGGGCACCTAGTGCTCTCAATCTACGGCAATGACTAAAGTTCTTCCCACACTGGTCAAGACACAGTAATAAAACCTGTCCCTTTAAGGGTTTAAATACTTGTTCGTTCCCCGTAGGTGGGGAGAGAGGGGAGGAAGAGGGAGAGGGATACAGGAGCTACTCAATGGGAATTTTATAAAAGAACACACGTTATCACACCACATTCAACCAAAAGACAGTGGGCCCACGTTGAAAACAAAAGTCCTATCTATAGCCTGGTTTCCCTAAAATAATAAATTTCGGGGCGCCCCTAATCACTGTTACCAGTGTCAGTTCAAAGTACTGCTTCTCTTCGCCCTTAAAGGGCCCGCTCCGCACAAAGAGAATGTCTACCGATAAAGTTCCAGCACTCGGAGCGCTCACTGTAACTGGCTTGAGTGAACCTGTTAAGCCTTAAGGTCCCCCTATAGGGGGACCCTGCTTTTCTTTATCATAAATCGATCAATAGAGACCGTAATAGATCCCCAATTATCATATCATGGGGTATCATTGGAAAGCCACACTCATTGGCTACAACCCTGTGCAAAGATTTAACCAAGGGCGGGCCTGCTCTCACCACCGAACGTCCGTGTGGTGAGATGGCCGACGAGAAGTCCCGTGATAGCAGGAGGCGGGGCTGGGTAGACCTTAGGCAGGTGACTGCTGGAGGGCAACGGCTCAGAGGGGCTGAAGGTGCGTGCAGTGCAGTGATGTCTGCTGCTGGGCTGGAGAGGTGGGGCGACACGCGGGCTAAACTGTGGTGCTAGGCCTAACTGAAACTAAGCTGTAGGTCGGGACGACCTCCTGTCCTGTCGCCTATACTTTAACTAAAACGCAACACTCTTCGGCAGTAGCACGTCTGCTTCTTCGTTCACAATGTCTCTTTAGCATTAACTGGAAGCTAAGCTATCGCATATTCCATTACTAACCCGCCTCGTGCCTCGGTTTATATTCCGCGTGCTTATTGTCTGGAGCTCCAGCTCCAAGCGACCTCTTCCTTCTCTGGAAAACGATGAAGAGAGAGTTCCGCCGCAGGCGCCGCGCCCTGAGCCCATCCTTCTTCACCTGTGTCCCCCTGCCCAACGTCGCCACCAGCTCCCCCTGGCGGTACCTGTATCATGTCCCACTATTAAGTGTCAATGTTAGGATATGGAGGATCAAGAGGGGTCAGCAAGTTACACAACGTCATCGCGAACACAGAGAATGCAAGGAATTAAAGTTAGACACACTGAATTATTGCTAGACATATTCAGGTGTCTACACTAGCAATAGGAAAAAATGCACCACAGGCAATGTGGAGGAGAGAAACCTTAGAAGGGCCGTTCAAGGGGGGATCTCCCTTCTTAGATGTCGGTGATAGTAGTGTTGCAATAAAACAGGCGAAACAGTTGGTAATAGGGCTGCACGATTTTGGGGAAATAATCTAATTGCGATTTTTCGGACAGATATTGCGATTGCGATTAAATTTGCGATTATAATATATATATTTTTTAAGCAGCCCCACAGAAGTTTATTGTAAAATGCGCCTTGCATCTGGCCTACGCGGTGGGTCTTTTCAGGACACAGAGCCTGAAAATGTTTCTTTTTACCTGGGAATCGATACCAGTACCCAACGGTACCTTTTTTTCTGTACTTTACTCTCCCTCTCTGAAGTCTAAACTTCACAACACACAATCTAAAACCCCTTAGCTCCCTCTCCCAAACCGATCTTGTATCTCAATGGGACTTCCTGGTTAAATAAAGAAAAAAGAAAAAAAAACTGCGCAATTTCGATTTAAAATCGATTAATCGTTCAGCCCTAGTTGGTAAGCATGCACTCATAAGTGTAATGAAACACAGATAAGTGCATGCAATAGCAACTGAACATTTTGAAAGATAAAAAATAGAGCTGATGGCGGATCTATTTGAGGCAAGGGGGCAGCGCAGAGAGGGTCGCATCCTCCCGGTCATCATCACGGGACGTCCAATACTCCGGTCATCACTACGAGACAGCCGGAGACAGGGGGACAGGCATTTGACAGTTTGCGTGATTGTGATGGGTGGACATAGCAATAGATACAAGTGTTAAGCATATATGTGAATAGAATAGATATATGTAGACTGTAGTAAGCATATTATGTGAATAGAATAGAAGTACATAACCCAGCAATGAACTCTAAACCACGTTGACAGACCACGGACAGAAGACGGTAAGAAGCTGATCCATGGCCTCGGTGGTGCACGTAGAACAGTCGCTGCAATCTTGGCCAAGACCCCGAGACATCCACCACCTTGGTCAACACTACAAGACAACCACTCAGAGAGATGGGGGGTTGGGGTTGGGGACAGGGGTTAGAGAGTCCCCATGTTTTTAGTGGGCGGAGCTGGAGCAATAAATACATGTAGTGAGCATATGCATGCATGGTGACAGTAGAATCAAAGTATATAAGAAAATTGTGAAATTGAGTAATAGATAGAACTACTGCAAGAGTATGTATACAGGATGAGATACAAGACAATAGCTCAGGGCCGTATGCCCCGGGGGGCAGGAGTAACCACTCAGAATTGGTCAGGGCAGAGCAGGTAAGGTTCAACAGTGCAGGCCAGACAGAAGGCGGTATGAAGCTGTTCCATGGGACCGGTTGAGACAGAGACAGAGGTTAAAAAGGTTCTCCCATGTCTGCAGACATGGGAGCAAATAGACATGCTAACTAAACTAGACAGATTAATCTAAGGGTCAGTCCCCGACCAGGTGAGATCAGGGTAGGTTGAAGGAGAGAGAGAAAAGATGGGTCTTAACTAGGGGTGGAACGGTACGCATTCGAACCGTGTTCCAAACAATACACACATGCCCCGAACCGTGGAGGTTGTACCGAACCGTACGCATTCGAACCGTACACCGTTCGGTACGACCTCCGCGGTTCGGGGCATGTGTGTATTGTTTGGTTAATTAACGTTAGCCTCGAGCTAGGCTAACGTTACGTTAGCTACGAGCTAACTAACTTTAGCCGTGAGCTAACTAATGTTAGCCGCAAGCTAACCATGGAAACGCTCACAGAGAAGTGACTCCACGACACCAGTTCGATTAGTGGGGAAGGGGGGGTATATTGACGAGGCTTGACAACAGAGGTTCAAAGAGGACTGTTTGTGTTCAATAATGAGCCAGGAGACTAGAGCGTGTGTGTCAACTGCGTCTGCAACCCATAACATCCTGGTCCCTGCTGGGACGTACCAACTCCACACTCCACTGTGTGGGGGGGTTTATATTCCCCATTCCCTTGTAACATCTCCTTATTTTTTAAGATAACAACAGTTACAACATTCCTTAGTGCAAATTATTATTAATACAAGAAACCCCATAAACATCCTTATTTAAAACCATCATCTTTTCTGTGACTTTTACTTTTTGATAAGAAAGTCTAGTGCTGGTTGAGCATTATGCATACTTTATGTTGGCCTTTGTCTATAATGTGGTCACAAAAATGGAAAGGTTTAAAAAAAAAATTGCACTAAGTTAATAGCCTACTTTGACAAATGTTGCCTATATTTTTCAGTCAGTTCGGTCTTTGTGTGCCAAACATTATTAAAGGTAAACTTTTTTTTTTTACAAAATAAATGAGAAGCATGTTTAAATCAGCAATGCCTCCCCTCTTGCTGTACCAAAATCTCTCCTAGCTCTAACCGTCACTGTCAAAATAATGTGCCTGATGTCAAATGGCCTCATTCTTTCAGTTTTTGCATGACTACGTCCTTGAGAATAAGTGAAAAGTTGGATTATTTTTAGGCTATATATCTTATGTTGATGTATGGTATTTTTGGAGTGTTAAACAACGTATACCAAACCGAAAACTGTAAACCTAAAACCGTGATACGAACGGGTTTTGGTAGTTTTTTCTTTTATTCAATATTTGTATTCATTATTCATCCACAGACCTCTGTGTTACCATAGGAAATGAGTCTAAGATCGCCAAAGTGCAATACCGGCCGCATCCTGCTAGGTGGCAGCATCGAGCACCCTTTGAAACCTTATTTATCTTACCCTGTGTTATGTTCAAATTAGGGATGTCCCGATCGCCTTTTTTTGCTTCCGATCTGATCCCGATCATATGATTTTAAATATCTATCGATCCGATCGTTTCCGATCCGATCTTTCACATTAGTAATCAATTTTGACGCATTTTTGTCAGAAACTGGCAGAGTGAGACAAGCCCATCTGTTGCCTATAATAGGGCGCGAGAGCGGAGGCTTTTGTTATTACATTCACCCTGAGAAATGTGCTTCTGCTTCATATGAGAAATATTAAAAGTTTCAATATATGTTTGCACATTAGTATACATTCAGTGTTCGACTTACGTAATGGTCCATTCTGGTCTGAAACGCCGATGATAATCCTCAGTCACGTAACGTTATCCTCCAGTTGAAAAGTTAGTCTGAAAACTTCGCCTCCAGCCTGCTGCTTCATGAGTTTTTCCTCCACGCGGAATCTCCTCCTTGCAAACATTGCAACTGGCTTGACTCTCTATTTTAAAATGCTTAGTTCCAAACCTCTGACATTAAGTCTAGCTGCTCAAGTCAGTGGATTTTAACCGTGTTTCGGGAGCGACGTGTTGTTGTTGTGATGTGGTCGCGACTCGCGTGTAGCGTGTAGCGTCTAAATTAAAGGGAATGTTTGTTGCAACGGTGAAAATTAAAGGGGAATGTGTTTGTTGTGGATAATTATTCTGCTCTGTGTGACAATAAATACATTAATGATGATATATTATATGTAATTTAAAACCAAAACTAAGGCCTCCGTATGAGTTTAAGACGTGGACATGGTCATGTTTGTTGAATAAAATTTTTCTTTTTTTGACTGCCGATTTTTATTATTATTTTTTCCCGATCCCCGATACTCTGAAAAGCACGTGATCGACGCCGATTCGTGATCGGATCGGGACATCCCTAGTTCAAATCCCTCCAGGCGCAGTTTTTTGGGTCAGGCGAGTCGAGCGGTTTGCCCGATCGCATTGCAACGCGTCAAATGCCCCCGATGTTGTGGTGGATTATGTTGGCGACACGATGGACACCAATACTGGGAATCGCGATCAGACAATTGGAATATTCTTTTTGGGGTACCTCCTAGTGAAGGTAAGGACTATATGACATCAATCCTGCTTTGATCCAACCATGATTTCACCTCGATCGCAACGACCATGTGTAACATACTCCACAACGTATGCCGTTGGTGATGATCAAAGCATCAAAAAACGACACCCCCCCCTTTCATGCATTCATGATGAAACATAATACCTATATACATTTGATTTGGAAATGGTAGCGTGTCCAGGCAAGAAACGCCAATGCTTATAGTCGAATTCACGTAGCGCCCTATAACTCAGCCTTTCGGGAATTATCCCGGATCACTCTGAAATTATACTTATATTCACCACGGAATAACATGCAAATGTATTGATGAAAAAATTATCTCTTTTTTGCATCTTGGACGGAAGAAAGTCACTGTCAAATGACCATAGTATTGTCCCCATAGCTATAATATAGGATATAGATATAGCTCTCCAAACATAGTGACGCACAGTGAAAATATGTAATGGAAACCCGGCATGTTAGCTACAAGGCCAAGGCTAATAGCTGGCACTGAATGAGTTAAGCAGGGGTTTAAAAGCTTCGACAGAGCAGGCGCCCCTGACGACGGCAGGTAATTTGTTCCACAAGTAGGGAGCACGGTAGACAAAGGCTTTGTGGCCGGCGGATTTCTTTTTAACCCTAGGAATCGATAGAAGCCCCACATTTTGTGAGCGCAGAGCACGAGCGGGCGACTATCGAGAGATGAGATCGGATAGATAGAGCGGTGCGAGCCCATTTACAATTTTGTAGGTGAGGAGTAGCACTTTAAAGTCAGATCTGGCTTGAATAGGAAACCAGTGTAAGGCGGACAAAACTGGTGTGATGTGATAAAATGTTCTAGTTTTAGTTAGTATCTGTGCAGCCGCATTTTGCATGCTTTTTTATGCTTGAATTAGGTAGGCCTGAAAAAAGTGCATTACAGTAGTCTAGATGTGATGAGACAAAAGCATGAATTAGGGTTTCAGCATCAGCCAGAGTTAAAATGGGGCGAATCTTTGCAATATTGCGTTGGTAAACAAACGTAGTGCTGAAAATATACACTTGAAAATGCCTGCTCATTTGATAGGGTTAAGGTCTTTACTCTTGAATACATTTGAAAAAGAAACGCAACATTAATGAATATGTTCTGTATTGATCGCTTTATGGTGTGATATGAATCTCGGGCCTGTCGGGCTTAAGGTGTTAATTCTAACTAATCCATGTGGTGAAAAGTCACCTCATGCTATGTGTCTACTTGAGAATGAACAGTCACCTCTGTAGGGCTGTCTTAAATACTTCGAAGCTTCGAAGCTTAGTTCGATGGGCATGGGATTCGAATATGAAACTAAAATTCAATTATACATTTTTTATTTTTTAGTCTTTTTTTGCAAAATCACCTCTGCCTCTCTTTGTTAACACTTTCGCGGCCACTTGGATCAGTCTAAAATCACTCTAGACGGCCAGCATTTCTAAACAGACTTGCATAGTCCGTGGGGCTGTTTGTAGAGCTAAATCTATACTTTATAGTATTGCTATCTGTCCATTCTCATTGTCAATTGACACCATAAACCGTCCCTTCAAAATGGCTTAAAGAAATAATTTTTTCATCAATACGTTCTCATTTTATAGCGTCTTGAATATAAGCGTTATAAGGGATTTGGACTAGTATATTTCCTGGAAGGCTACTAACGTTATATCCAATGGCATTTCGGATATACAGAAGCTACAGTTAAAACTCAAACTGCATATGATCGATATGATGGTCCACCATGAATGCATGAAAGGGGGGGGGGGTGGCGGGGGACGTTGTTTCTTATTATTGATTACCAATAACCGCATTAGCCTTAGTAGCCACATTCGTTGACCGGGTGGATGGCTATCATAACAAGCCCTGATCAGCATGTAATTTACGTGAAAAAGATCTTACCGTGGGCCGGTTGGATCCCCCTAAGAGGATCTGGCCGGTAATGCACTTTTTCGAATTCAAAGAGTAGGGTACTTCTGCAGTGCTGCTTGGTGACATCGAGTAGGTCAGGGGACGGCAATAGGCGGCCCGCGGGCCTAAATTGGCCCGCCAGCAATAATTTCTGGCCCGTCAGTTTATTTTGAGAATATGATATTTATTTTATTTTCATCATATTATTTTTATTATATGCATACTTTATGTTTTATCCATGTTGAGAGTGAATAACAGGTATAGGCAGTGAGGTGCAATGTACCATATAGGCTTGCTCAAAGTGAGGTGGACAGCGCGTGGTGCTGAAATGGGAAACACAAGTCCATGAAATAAAAATACCAGTTCAGTAAGTCATTCAAGCTTTATCTTTACTCATGACTGACGGCACCACACATGCATGTGAACAGTAATGCAATTAAAAACAATGCAAAAACAATGCAATTAACTTTAAACAAAAAGAGTGCTTGAAGAAGCTCCTGAAATGACGGCGCTATAGGTATTTGAATTACGAGAAATTCGGAAGTCCATTAGCTCCATTTCCAGTGCAGCCTCATCTAACAAGGTTAACTATCATAATCGATCATCCCACTATATTCCTTTATCCGTAATTGATCAGTCTCCCGAGTTAGTAGCTAGATTAATATATTTAGCGGAAGTGTCAATAATCGATCGCAGGGGATTCCACAATCTGGATGCGTCAGCCCCAGTCTCCTCCGTAGACCAGACCGTCTCATTTAACAAGACGAGGCTTGTTTGAGATTCAATAAGTATAATAATAAGTAAGACAACGGATACGTTTAACGAATTCCATATAAATCGATCGGTTTAAACTTTACAGCACTGACAAAGTTGAACAAAGTGCTGTACAAGTCCCACAAGTTAAAAAAAATTAAAAAAAGTAAAAAAAATTTTATTTTATTTTTTTATTCCGAAGCTTCGAATAAAAATAGAATATCGGCCCCGAAGCTTCGAATTCCAAAAAAAATCGAAGGTCAGCCCCACACCTCTGTAATTTCACTGTAAGGCACGGTTCCTCAGAAGGTATTAAAGCATACCGTACTTTTCGTACTATAAGCCGCACCTGACTATAAGCCGCAGCAGCTAAATTGAATGATGTGTACATATATAAGCCGCACTGGACTATAAGCCGCAGGTGTTTTAATGTTTAATTACCATATGTAAGGGTTCGTGCACAGAGGGGATTGTCACAATACTGTCGGACAAATAACAAGAATTAACTCATTTACAAGTTGTATTAAGTTTAGCAAATAAGGGAACAGATAAATAACATTTCAATGCAGTGCATTTTTTTTTTACATTTTCGGGTTTGGTCCACATATAAGCCGCACCGTTATATAAGCCGCAGGGTCGAAAAATGGGGGAAAAAGCCGCGGCTTATAGTCCGAAAAGTACGGTAGACCTATACATAGCCTTAGACTGCAAGTTTACAAACCTATCTTTTCATTGGAATGTTTCTTTCTCTCTGTGTTCCCCAGATCCAAATCCTGTCCTGCTGCCCGACAACCAATACGAATGACGCCTCAATTCCTCCATGTCTCTGTGACCAGTGTGGGGAGAGCTACAAGAGAAAGGCAAATCTAAAGAAAAAAAACACCACATGGGAGAGAAACCCTACTACCGTGACCAGTCTGATATGAGCTTCAAGAGAAAGGCAGCTCTAAATAAACACAACATGGTACACACAGGAGAGAAACCTTACAGCTGTGACCAGTGTGGGAAGAGCTTCAAGAAAAAGGCATATCTTAAATCTCACCACATGGTACACACAGGAGAAGGAGAGAAACCTTACTGCTGTGACCAGTGTGGGAAGAACTTCAAGAGAAAGGCACAGCTTAAAAGACACCACGTGGTACACACAGAAGAGAAACCTTACAGCTGTGACCAGTGTCGGAAGAGCTTCAAGACAAAGGCACATCTTAAACGACACCACATGGTACACACAGGAGAGAAACCTTACTGCTGTGACCAGTGTCGGAAGAGCTTCCAGACAAAGGCACATCTTAAACTCCACCACGTGGTACACACAGAAGAGAAACCTTACTGCTGTGACCAGTGTGGGAAGAGCTTCAAGACAAAGGTAGTACTTAAACGACACCACATGGTAGACACAGGAGAGAAACCTTACTGCTGTGACCCGTGTGGGAAGAGCGTCAAGACAACGGTAGAACTTAAACGACACCACATGGTACACACAGGGAAGAAACCTTACTGCTGTGACCAGTGTCGGAAGAGCTTCAAGACAAAGGCACATCTTAAACACCACCACGTGGTACACACAGGAGAGAAACCTTACTGCTGTGACCAGTGTGGTAAAAGCTACAAGAGAAAGGCAGAACTTAAACACCACAGGCGGCAGAGGTGCAAGGTGCCGACCTGCTTATCGGGAGCAGTTAAGGGTTATGTGCCTTGCTCAAGGACACTTCAACACACTGCCTGGGAGGAGCTGGAATCGAACCGGGAACCTTCTGATTACCAGACGACCGCTCTACCTCCTGAGCCACTGTTTATGCAGGTGATTATATCACTGTAATGATGTTTTTTCTTTTTTTTTATGTAAATCAAGATCCGTGGTCCGAGGTATTAAGAATAGAAATCTGAATACTAATATTGAAATTAATATCCGAATGATTAGGAAACAATTCCTAAAGTTCAATAAGATTGTTTATTATAATATGGATCCATATAGTTTGATCCACTCTTTCATTAGTAATGGAGTGGGGAAGAATGGAGGCGAAGAGGAGAGAATAAAGAGCAGAGGATAGAAGAGACAGTAACACAGTGTACATGGACATTTTTATATCTCTCACAGACATAGAGAGTCATATTACTTGATACATATTTAACATGTAAATTCTGACATGTAAGTTATCATGATGCATATACTGTGTCTCGACTATGTTCATATTAGTCCATAAGGTACATCTCCCTTCGCTGATTATATATCATAGGCCGTTTACATTATAGTGTCAGAAGCAGATACTGTGCAGAGACGGGAGTCCATTTATGGCTATAGAGTGACTGAGAACATAGTGTATGTAGGTAGTGTGAATACATGTTCCTCCTTACAATCACATTGTAGGAGTCATAGGTCCATATCATATAGACATCAGTAGCTATTCTATATATTAACAAAATTAAGTTAAATATGACTTCTCTATATTTACTAACTGAAGTTAAATATGGCTATTTACTAAATGAAGTTAAATATGACTGTTTATATTTACTAACTGAAGTTAAATCTGACTATTCTTTATATTTGCTAACTGAACTATTCTCTAGTGTGTATATATAGAGAGAGAGTTTGAGTCCAAGTGAGGTTAGATTAACTTCACAACTGTAAATATACAAATCACACCCAGTACCTGCAGTATTTTAGCCTGGTATCACCTTCAGTACCTGCAGTATTTTAGCCTGGTATCACCTTCAGTACCTGCAGTATTTTAGCCTGGTATCACCTTCAGTACCTGCAGTATTTTAGCCTGGTATCACTTTCAGTACCTGCAGTATTTTAGCCTGGTATCACCTTCAGTACCTGCAGTATTTTAGCCTGGTATCACCTTCAGTACCTGCAGTATTTTAGCCTGGTATCACCTTCAGTACCTGCAGTATTTTAGCCTGGTATCACCTTCAGTACCTGCAGTATTTTAGCCTGGTATCACCTTCAGTACCTGCAGTATTTTAGCCTGGTATCACCTTCAATACCGGCCTCAGTATCTGTGTATCCACATCAGTATGCATGGGACGTATGAATCGGAGATATGAGCCTATAACATACTAAACTTACAATCTTTAACTCTTCACAGTGTGAAAGTGCGGTCAAGACTGAAGCTTCACTTAAAGATCAAGGGTTGAAACATGAAGATTTACAACGTGAACAATCCATAGATCTAGACCAGAGGGAACTGACGGTGGAGGAATCTCCACAATGTGAGCAGACATCTGTGACGGGAGACAAAGACTTCCAATATAGAGCTGAGACGGAGGAGAAGGATGACGACTGGATGGTTATGTGTGTGGTCGTGTCAGACCTTACATTTGAAGCCACAGATGGAGACCCTGTTCTGCCACAGGATGTTGGAAATGGAGAAAACCAAGAAGACGATGTAGTCATTCTTCCTCTTTGTGAGGCGCAAGACTCCACCTCAAAACTAGCAGCGGCGTCTCCCTCCTCTGACATAGAAGTGTTCGACTCTTTAGAAGGATTCCTAAAGGCGAAGAACATCAATTATGCGCACTGTACCATTTTCTCTGCCCCAGAGGGGGACAAAGAGATTCAGAGCGGGGATCAGAACCCGAGGCCACAGATGACACCTGCATGTGAATCTGAGCCTGAATGTGATGGGGAGCTAAGTACCTCTGAAACTGAACACAGTTCTGATTACTCAACATCTTCACCAAAATATAACTATTTAACGGTGTCCAAAAGGTTTTCCAAAAAGCTTCCGAAAAGCTTCCGAAGACCTCCCTCCAAGTCCGATTGTAAGGATGAAGAAGGTGAAGACAAGTCAGACGCATCGCAGAGTCATCCGTTACCCGAGTGATTACATTCCGTATAAGTATTATGTGTAAGAATGTAGATGGGTGTTTCTGAAGCACTTGTGTTGACGGGGCGAGCCGGGGTGGAGGGCGATAGCGGGGGTTTAGGGAGAGGACACAGCGATCCACCACTCTGGGTGTTTCCGGTCTGGAGGTGGCGGGGGAGGGTGGGTTATCCATGGAGTTTGACCAGTGTTCATATAGAGAACTGAACTGAGACGGTGGTCGGTTGAAGTAATGATGGTACCTGATTGTTTTCACCCAGTTTCCACGTGACGTGCTCCCATCCCTTCCCGACTGTTAACGCTCCTCTCTGACTTTAGTCTTGTTGACTCTACTGGAGTCGCCCAGTCTCAAATAACTAAAATAGCTCGGATTAATTATTTACATAGATCTGAGCGTTGTTTTTACCTATGAAATCAGCTCGTCACTGCCCTTTTTAGTCATGTATTTTTATTTTATTTACATTTTTTCATGTGTCTTATCTGTATATTTGTTGAGATAATGGTTACTTCTGGGGCGGCTAAGTGGCGCAGTGGGCAAGGCGCTCGCCACCAATGCAGGAGATGCTGGGTTCGAGCCCAGCTCTCGGCATTGCTACCAGCTTGGCTGGTCGTTCATACTAACGCAATTGGCAGTGTTAGGGGTGGGAAGCTGGTGGGTGGGGATCGGACGTTGTGGACAGCGACTCCTACAGGTCGGTCGGTGCGCCTGCGCAGCAGAATCAGGAAGCAACGGGGGCACGTGATGCAAGGCTTCGTCCACATTGCAGCCGGCCTGTGGGAGGCATGGCCTAACAGCGTTCGAGACAGGGGAGGGTAGAATTGGACAATACGAAATTGGGATGGGAGAAAAAAAGAAAATGGGAGAAAAAGTAGATACAAAAAAAAATGATAATGGTTACTTCTTTTTATATATATATATCACATCGATGTGCTAAGCTATTTTTATCGGCTGCTATATCACACCTGCAAACATTCCTGCATGTTGTGCTAGCCTGACCCCCGTGTCGAGCCACATTCAGCTCAAGATTTGGAGCGTTGACCAGAAGACAGATTGATAGCGGGTTTCATTCTTTGACCCCTGGTCACGTCCATGTATATTATTATAGGAGCACATTCCTCTGGGGGGGGGTCTGTAGGAGTTGGAAGTCCCTGGTTGGTGTCTGTGCGGCGGTAGAGGGTCAGTGTTGAGGGTTGTGGCCGCGGGACTGCTACTGCTACTGCTCTGTCACTCCTGAGGGAGGTGTTTAAATACGGCATGCGGCGGGGACTCAGTACCGCTGCATCTGCAGCAGCCTGCAGCCCCGCGGCGGAGACGGCCTCTAACCACGACTTGTTGAAAGGCACGGAGGAAGAGAACGCTACTATGTTGTTTTTTGTTTACAATTCTCCCGGATGTCTCTCCCCCGGTGACCCAGCACAAACCCTCTCGCGTGTCGCGCACTAAAGCCTCCCCGCGACGCGCCTCCGTGATCCGAAAGGGACGTTCCGACAGCCTCGAGCCCGAATTCTGCAGCAGTGCGGCTGCGGTTCAGTTAATTTCTAACGTAGAGGAGCTGTACGCAGTGCCTGTACCTCCTCCTCTACATCGGGAAGGAATTGAAGGCAGCCGCTGCTGCTAGGCTTTGCTGCTTTGAGTGAGAACGAACCACGCGACCATCCTCTCCTCGAAGGGACATTTTTGACACTTGAGGTGGGGGGGTAGTTCTACATTCGTTCTGGGGTTTCTGTTTTAAATTTGAACGTTAGCATCTGCGACATTAGCTTTTGTGGCATTCTGCGTTGTAACCGCGGGCACACAGCTAGCCCCACGGCTACAGTGAGGAATGTTGACGTTGCATTTTGGGGGAAACCGAAAGAACCAATGGGAAGGTTTTCCCGCACTGTGAAACCTTCACTTTTTCCCAAATTGTGAAATTGTAACTTTTCCCCCCAAATTGTGAAATTTTTACTTTTTTCCCCAAATTCTGAAATCAAACTATTGCCCACATTGTGAAATCTGGAGAAGAAGAATAAATTCATCTAAAATTCATGATGTCAAAGTAACTTCTTTAAAGTACCTTGGACCTGCTACCAGAAAACCACATCTGAGTAGACGTTTGAGCAAGTCACCCTTGCGTTCGCATCTTACTGTATCCACGTGACACCATGAACAAATACTACCAGGATACCGACTTAATATCACAGCCATTGGCGTTGTGTCCCTGACCCTCCCTCTTCCCTTATGTTGTCATATATTCGGCAATCCCCATATTGGTTAAATCTGTTCATTACAGTGCCAGATATACTGTTCTGTCCATAGAAATAGAATCATGTTCATTATGCTATGATTCTGTCACACCTGGGGAGAGGGTAAATGATTGTTTTTGGTTCAGATTCCAGGTGAGAGTTTCTTTTTTTATTTCCATAAGGTTCTTTTAATTTCCCCCACCCTGGTTTCACTGCAAAGTGTTCTGTACATTTCAGACCTTCAACTGCTTCCTGTAAATATGTTCGTCCTCCTGGGTAGATATACGTGTTTGAGAAGTCTTATGTTTCTAAAAAATGAAAAATGAAAAAAAAATGATGTACTAAAAAGGACAAAAATATAAATGTACTTCCTTTTAGCGTTTATTGTGAAGCTGAGGATGTGACTGATATTTTATTGGTCTTGTATTATTAGAACAGTCATAGATATTTTCTATCATTATTATTAATTTCTATACTTGTTTAAGAGTAGTTTAAAATCATTGTACATAAAACCTTTCCGCAATGTTTCTTTCTACAGACAAAAGTTGTAAAATAAGTTACTTCTAATAAAAACTGTAGGGAACTACATTTGTTGTGTCCTGGTGTTTTTACCTTCATAATTAGAGACGACGTTGAATTTAACAGTTTCAATCCATAATGTTATATTTATATATATTATATAAACAATTATCAGAAGTTTATTAATATTTCCAAAATACTTTTTTTTTTCTCTTTAGAATCTTGTTTTAAGACTAGTCCAAATCCAATTTGAATGATTCATTATTGAAAATGTTGTGCGGATGTTGTACACACCAATTTCTTTATCGTTTCCTTCCCTGCCTAGCTAGTGGCTACCATACACCCAAGAGTAAAATAATTCTACAAACTGGGTAGTACAGGGTTCCTGGCTCCAAAAAGCACAGCTAATTTATGAATGACTCAAATTGAATTGATTAATTAATCAAAGCTAATTGATTACTTGACATCACTAAGGGCATTGATTCTGAACAGCTTGTTTAGGCGTGCCTCACAGGGAGGACTTTACGCTTGCTGACATATTTTCAGACAACCGATCACAGCCAATCATATTTACCGTGGCACTCGTGATTGTAACCTGACACCGGAGTTGCCTGCCTGCCTGCCCACAAGAGACGGGCCAGGAGAAGTATGAGGGCAAGCGTCTGCTGGTTGGTGGTCATTGCGATTCGCGACAAAGCACAAATACACTAATAACTACACGAATACACTAATAAAAAGCTAATAAAAAGCAAAGGGCGAACTGTGGTGTGAGGCAATAACTATATATATAATTAATATACAATAAAGTATTAAAATATGCTATATGTGCAAAACCGCGGCAGTAAAATACGATACGTTTTTTTTTTCTCACCGCAAGCGCTTCATCCCAGCACTACCAGCGCTCCGCCAGCGTTTTTCAGCTGAAAATATGCGGTAGGTGGATGCAAGCCCATAGGCTATAGGTATGAGTAACGTTACAGAACCACACATAGTCCACAGTACACGGGTGTCTGCATGCATGATGAAGACGCACATATTGAAATACACATGCTCAGATGAACCCCAATGATCCAACACTAAAATTCACACACAACAGTCCTATTTACACATAAACACACGGATGAACCAATACCGAACAACAAGTCCACGATAAACACATCGAGTCTAACATTATTATAGTAGGCAAATGCAACATTATCGCCACCCACCTGATGGTGAAGATCTGCCCAATTCTCAAAATCTGCATGTCACAGAAGTATAGTCCCCGCAGCAGGCTGCTTCGCCTTCTTTGTAAAACCAAAATTGGTTAGAAGGCTTACTTCTTTGATATTTCGTTTAACTTTCGACATTATCCTGAATACCTGTATTTTTTTTGTTTGATTTGTGCCTGCAGGCTGCAGCGCCGCCACGCTCCGAATGGTAAACGCAAGAATATCTGCAGTGCCGCAACCCCATAGATTTATGCTATTGTCTATTACGGTGAATTAGTGCGCAAATCATTAATCATACATCAAAATAGCCTAATTTTATTATTATACACGATGATGACGATACAGAAAAATTAGAAATGCATGGCAAAAATAGTCAGTATTTTAGAGACCCCCCAAAAATTCACAAATCATGTTTTCAGGGGGGCTGATGTCTCATATAGGGGAGCCATGGCTCCCCCAGCTCCCCCATGGTTTGCACCCTGCAGCTTACATAGACTAACATTACGTTAGCTATAGTAACTTTCTCAGATAGCAATCTAACATTGACATTAGTGGAAATCAAACAACTCTAACCCAATACTAATAATAGTTGTTTCACATTCTTGTTGGGTGTTACACTATGAATGACCGCTTGGTATAGCGGTCTGTGTTGTTGCCCGCGGCGTTCGAAGTTTGAGGTGACGTTGTCACAACCGTTACATATGTACAAAATATACTGTCTCATAAATATACTCTTCCAATATATAAATAAAAATATACATATAAATATATTGTTTTAGATGCTGTTGTCACTATGAATTGAAAATGGGGGACCCTGATGTAAACAAGACAAACGTCTTTCTCTGGCATGAATTGCCACAGTTATCTACAATAGCAACGATAAAAAAGTGCCAACCACATATTATAATAATTCATCCAGTTTTCTTTTAAGTGTTTTGGTTAATCAGAGTGTTTACCAATCATATATTATCGTTTTTTTTTGTTCCAAGTGTTATTTTTGATTACATCACTAACAAAATAATAATAAAAAAATACTAATTTAATCAGATTAATCACTTTATTCAAATTGAGGATTTAGTTTGAGGATATATAAAAAAAATACAAATTATGAAAAGAAATGAGAATAATTAGTTTTATTTAATTTTTTTAATTAAAAACGAAGGTTCGAACGTCCGTTCGAAGAACCCTGATGAAGTTTGAATCCCAAAAACAGGCTTCGGGGACAACCTTACCAAATATATTATTTATATTATTCAAATGGAACTCAAACATGTTGCGTTGTGATGTCACAGTATGTGTCATTATAGAACATTCTAGAACATTTGTGATGTCACAGTATGATGTCATAATAGCACATTCTAGAACATTTGTGGATGTCACAGTATGATGTCATAATAGGACATTGAACATTTGTGATGTCACAGTATGATGTCATAATAGAACATTCTAGAACATTTGTGATGTCACAGTATGATGGCATAATAGCACATTCTAGAACATTTGTGATGTCACAGTATGATGTCATAATCAAACATTCTAGAACATTTGTGATGTCACAGTATGATGTCATAATCAAACAAGCTAGAACATTTGTGATGTCACAGTATGATGTCATAATAGAACATTCTAGAACATTTGTGATGTCACAGTATGATGTCATAATAGAACATTCTAGAACATTTGTGTTCTATATATATTCAACAATTCTCAAGATCTCATTGTGCATCTTGAGACAGGATAGATAAACTGTCTATCCTACAACACATAGACTGAAACCTGCATTTCTCAACCAAGGTGCCTTGCCTACCGTTTTACTGTGGAAAGGTGAGTGTCCACAACAGCTAGCTAGCTGTTCTACTTGAATACTGAATGTTAACAATTTCAGTGCCGGCCATTTAACATTGAAAACCCTGTTGAGTGCCAGCATCCACTTCAATGATAGCGTTAAAAACGCATAATCTATGTTTTAAATTATGGCTATGTGTCTAATCTGCCTGTCGTTTATCAATTACTTGTTTGCAGTCAACATTGTCGAAACTGATTGTTTTTTTATTGCTTCATTTTCGTTTTATAGCATTCTGAAAAGCCCTCGTATTCAAGGAAAATATAAAGATTCCGTGATAAAAGGCATTTACTGGAATATTCTAGAATACACAAAAACTTTGTCATTTTTCGGCCTATTTATGAATCGTTTTCAAATAAATGCTAGATTATCGATAGTATATGTGTACTTATGCACGCTATAGAGGCGGGCTGAAAAATCGATTCTCATTTCCTCATCAGCGATCACAGCCACAGAGCCACATACACACATAGGGCAAACGCTTATATCTCTGTGAAAACAGGTCTGAGACTAAGACTGGTAAAATAGATTCCTTACCTGAGATCAGATGTTATCCAAAAAGATTATTCCAATTCCTGATCGCCATTCCAAATATCAATCACGCTTATTGATTACAGTGTTGATACTGTAAATACATAATCCACGGGTTTTCCGGGCCGGCGAGCACAATCGATCCTTCAGATGCCTTGAGGGAAAAATAAAATTAGGAAACTGACCACTCCCCCTGCATCAGTCAGAACTGATGGGGTGCAGTTACACAGGGAGAGACGATAGGGGGCGGTATCTTCCCAATTGAGCTCAGAGAGACTGCAGCACGCAAACAAACAACATTTTGTGTCGTCGGCACTCAATGGGGGGCTGGCATTCCCTGGCTGCGCACTTGCCTCACAGCCGACTGCACATAGAGATCAATATTATTAAATGTACAGCTCCGAGGACGGCTCGTTTAGGTGAAAATAAGGTTGTAGCTCATTGTCTACCTTACTACGATAGGAAAGAGGTGTCCTTTGTGTTTTAAAAACATTTCGCTTAAGAATTATTGGCCGCGGAAATTCAAATCTGTGAATATCTTTCTAACTTTACCTAAGTCTCCCGATTGCGATACAATAAAGCGAATCTTCATCACAAATCATATTCTCAAAATAATCTGACGGGCAGATATTATTGCTGGCGGACCTATTTCAGCCTGCGAGCCGCCTATTGCCGACCACTGAACTAGGATATCTGTATAACGTGCGTTTAGACAACACTATTTGGGACAGACCATATTAGGCTATTACTTCACATAAAATATCATGTCTAAATGAAATGCACAAAACAAAACATGTATGTATCATAACGTTACCCTGATATAGATCTGTATGCATGTTTATGTATTTATTCATAACGTTATACATATTTGTTAACGTTAGATCGTGCATGGCTTTTACATTGAAAAATGTACTTGTCACGTGGTTCCGTTCTCCATTCTTCACATCAAAAACAAACTATCAAAACGTACTCGGACCAAAATCGGCCCATTATTTACTTTTTTTTTCCATTTGATTCTGACACCAAAATACGAAAAACAGCTCCGTATTTTAGTTTTCCCCGTTTTTTCGATTTTGGTTTAAAACGGAAATAGGAAAACACCTCGTATTTCCGTTTTTTTTTTTTTTTTTTTTAATTTTTCTTAACGAAAAACAAACTATCAAAACGTACACGGACCCGCCCAGCCCTTTGTTTATTGCAGTGGCGGCTGCTGACCAAATTTTTTGGTGAAGCACAAATTATTATATTATATTATATTTATAAAACAACCCCCAATGTGTGTGTCAGTAGTGGCTGGTGAGTTAAAAAATTGGGGAGGACGGGAAAGATAAAAAATAAATTATAAAGAAATACAGACACAGTGTGGTTATGAAGACAGCAGACAGACACTACAGTTAAAAACAACAGGCACTAGTAATAAATACCTTGGAGTAACTCTTGACACACACCTGACTTACACACATCACAACAATAGCTTAGTCAAGAAGGCAAATCAAAAACTATTTGTTTACAGCAAGATCAGACCATTTCTCATCCTCACTGTTTCAAACACATCTACATGCAATTGTTTTGCAATTTCATGCAAAAGGAGCTTATAAAATGCATGGTAAATGTCCATCCTGGACTCACCACTGTCACTCACACTTCCCTGCTACAACCTTTCAGAACTACACAAAGTATCTAGCCACTAAGTTCTATTTTATGCTCGGAAATAACACTTCCCCAACACTCACAGCTTTACTGCCAAGACACAATAGGCTACAAGTCAAGAAGTATCACCACATCAATCCCACATGCACTCATTCCAGTACCGGCTTACACAAATAATTATGGACTAAGATCATTCTTCCACACAAACAGCAAAATCTGGAACGAGATCCCATTCCACATCAGAGCAATAACCTCCATGTCACACTTCAAACAGGCCTACAAACTACATCTGATGCTAGAAAACCTCTGCACTCACGGTGTCATTTAGCACAGACCCAATCACACACACACACACACACACACACACACACACACACACACACACACACACACACACACACACACACACACACACACACACACACACACACACACACACACACGCACACACATAATAATAAACACAACGGCCACAGCGGGCCAACAAATCGCAGCAGCTATTTACAATGCAATACACAAATATACAGAATAATGCTCAAAATATGCACACTTCCTACCTTATTTGTACATGAAGTCCATCCTCCGATCATTCTTTGTGAATTCTGCGATGACTTTGTCATAAAAGCCTCTTGCAATAATAATCCTTTTCTCTTCAAAAGTCATAATTGCATGCTTCACTTACAATCACTTATGATTATAGGTCTGAACTTCATCCATTTGTTTATTGCCAACAAGCAGTTGGTAATGGAGTTTATGGCTGTCACATCATCTGGTTCAGCGGATATGTACAACTGTGTATCATCCACATAGCTGTGGAAGTCAACACTATTCTCTGATGTCACAGAGTGGCAGCATATAGAGAGAGAAGTAGTGGACCTAAGCAGCTCCCTTATGCAACCCCATAGCAGTTTTTATATTTCTCTGACATATGGCTTAGGCTAGCGTAAAACGTCCTTCCTCTGATATGTTTTAAGCCAGTTCAATACATAATCTGAAAACCCAATAACCTTTTCAAGACTATTGATTAGGATGTCATAATTTCGCTAATAACACTTAAAATCAAATCAAATCAAATTTATTTGTAAGGCCCGACAAGGCGACAACACACATTAATGTCCCCATGGGCCGGACACGTCTTCTTTAAACAAGTCAAGAAGAAACATCACAATAAATCAAGAACAAAACAAAAACATTATAAAGTCCAAAACATTTTAAATAAATGCAACACTCCCAGTCCCAGACATACCCCATGCGAAGGTAAGGAAAAACTCACTAAAACCTAGTGTAGCAGGGTGGATTATCCCTGCTTTATGGGAGTGGATGTACACTGCCACCTGGTAGTGGGAACGCAGCCGATCTGGGTCCGGCTGAGTCCCCGACTGTAGGCCAGGAGTATTGGAGTGGAGGTTTAGCAGAGGGAGTGGATGGGGCCTAGGATTCACTAACCTAGGGGTGGTGTGCTGGTCCTTCTTGCCCTCCAGGGCGACTCACAGTAGTTCCCCACACACCCACACTTCCCTCAATACTTCCTGCGCCCTCCCACACCCGATGACAGTAATGATGGATGATATACTTTCTCCCCAAAGCAGTACCCTTCCTGATTGGCGAGTAGAGACCTGTCCCAATGATGCATAGGCAGGGGTTGGGGAAAGGGTTAAACAATAATGAACATTACCCGGAAAGGAAGGGGTTAGACAGAATGCACATTAACAGACACAGTGTTCCTATTTAGCTCTCTTTTACTGAAAGACTTATTTCTTTGACATGTATTTACACAAGGCACAATAATCAAAGCTCTTTCCACACTGGGCACCTAGTGCTCTCAATCTACGGCAATGACTAAAGTTCTTCCCACACTGGTCAAGACACAGTAATAAAACCTGTCCCTTTAAGGGTTTAAATACTTGTTCGTTCCCCGTAGGTGGGGAGAGAGGGGAGGAAGAGGGAGAGGGATACAGGAGCTACTCAATGGGAATTTTATAAAAGAACACACGTTATCACACCACATTCAACCAAAAGACAGTGGGCCCACGTTGAAAACAAAAGTCCTATCTATAGCCTGGCTTCCCCAAAATAATAAATGTCGGGGCGCCCCTAATCACTGTTACCAGTGTCAGTTCAAAGTACTGCTTCTCTTCGCCCTTAAAAGGCCCGCTCCGCACAAAGAGAATGTCCACCGATAAAGTTCCAGCACTCGGAGCGCTCACTGTAACTGGCTTGAGTGAACCTGTTAAGCCTTAAGGTCCCCCTATAGGGGGACCCTGCTTTTCTTTATCATAAATCGATCAATAGAGACCGTAATAGATCCCCAATTATCATATCATGGGGTATCATTGGAAAGCCACACTCATTGGCTACAACCCTGTCCAAAGATTTAACCAAGGGCGGGCCTGCTCTCACCACCGAACGTCCGTGTGGTGAGATGGCCGACGAGAAGTCCCGTGATAGCAGGAGGCGGGGCTGGGTAGACGTTAGGCAGGTGACTGCTGGAGGGCAACGGCTCAGAGGGGCTGAAGGTGCGTGCAGTGCAGTGATGTCTGCTGCTGGGCTGGAGAGGTGGGGCGACACACGGGCTAAACTGTGGTGCTAGGCCTAACTGAAACTAAGCTGTAGGTCGGGACGACCTCCTGTCCTGTCGCCTATACTTTAACTAAAACGCAACACTCTTCGGCAGTAGCACGTCTGCTTCTTCGTTCACAATGTCTCTTTAGCATTAACTGGAAGCTAAGCTATCGCATATTCCATTACTAACCCGCCTCGTGCCTCGGTTTATATTCCGCGTGCTTATTGTCTGGAGCTCCAGCTCCAAGCGACCTCTTCCTTCTCTGGAAAACGATGAAGAGAGAGTTCCGCCGCAGGCGCCGCGCCCTGAGCCCATCCTTCTTCACCTGGGTCCCCCTGCCCAATGTCGCCACCAGCTCCCCCTGGCGGTACCTGTATCATGTCCCACTATTAAGTGTCAATGTTAGGATATGGAGGATCAAGAGGGGTCAGCAAGTTACACAACGTCATCCGAACACAGAGAATGCAAGGAATTAAAGTTAGACACACTGAATTATTGCTAGACATATTCAGGTGTCTACACTAGCAATAGGAAAAAATGCACCACAGGCAATGTGGAGGAGAGAAACCTTAGAAGGGCCGTTCAAGGGGGGATCTCCCTTCTTAGATGTCGGTGATAGTAGTGTTGCAATAAAACAGGCGAAACAGTTGGTAATAGGGCTGCACGATTTTGGGGAAATAATCTAATTGCGATTTTTCGGACAGATATTGCGATTGCGATTATAATATATTTTTTTTTAAGCAGCCCCACAGAAGTTTATTGTAAAATGCGCCTTGCATCTGGCCTACGCGGTGGGTCTTTTCAGGACACCGAGCCTGAAAATGTTTCTTTTTACCTGGGAATCGATACCAGTACCCAACGGTACCTTTTTTTCTGTACTTTACTCTCCCTCTCTGAAGTCTAAACTTCACAACACACAATCTAAAACCCCTTAGCTCCCTCTCCCAAACCGATCTTGTATCTCAATGGGACTTCCTGGTTAAATAAAGAAAAAAGAAAAAAAAACTTTGCAATTTCGATTTAAAATCGATTAATCGTTCAGCCCTAGTTGGTAAGCATGCACTCATAAGTGTAATGAAACACAGATAAGTGCATGCAATAGCAACTGAACATTTTGAAAGATAAAAAATAGAGCTGATGGCGGATCTATTTGAGGCAAGGGGGCAGCGCAGAGAGGGTCGCATCCTCATCCTCATCATCACGGGACGTCCAACACTCCGGTCATCACTACGAGACAGCCGGAGACAGGGGGACAGGCATTAGACAGTTTGCGTGATTGTGATGGGCGGACATAGCAATAGATACAAGTGTTAAGCATATATGTGAATAGAATAGATATATGTAGACTGTAGTAAGCATATTATGTGAATAGAATAGAAGTACATAACCCAGCAATGAACTCTAAACCACGTTGACAGACCACGGACAGAAGACGGTAAGAAGCTGATCCATGGCCTCGGTGGTGCACGTAGAACAGTCGCTGCAATCTTGGCCAAGACCCCGAGACATCCACCACCTTGGTCAACACTACAAGACAACCACTCAGAGAGATGGGGGGTTGGGGTTGGGGACAGGGGTTAGAGAGTCCCCATGTTTTTAGTGGGCGGAGCTGGAGCAATAAATACATGTAGTGAGCATATGCATGCATGGTGACAGTAGAATCAAAGTATATAAGAAAATTGTGAAATTGAGTAATAGATAGAACTACTGCAAGAGTATGTATACAGGATGAGATACAAGACAATAGCTCAGGGCCGTATGCCCCGGGGGGCAGGAGTAACCACTCAGAATTGGTCAGGGCAGAGCAGGTAAGGTTCAACAGTGCAGGCCAGACAGAAGGCGGTATGAAGCTGTTCCATGGGACCGGTTGAGACAGAGACAGAGGTTAAAAAGGTTCTCCCATGTCTGCAGAAAAGCAGACATGGGAGCAAATAGACATGCTAACTAAACTAGACAGATTAATCTAAGGGTCAGTCCCCGACCAGGTGAGATCAGGGTAGGTTGAAGGAGAGAGAGAAAAGATGGGTCTTAACTAGGGGTGGAACGGTACGCATTCGAACCGTGTTCCAAACAATACACACATGCCCCGAACCGTGGAGGTCGTACCGAACCATACGCATTCGAACCGTACACCGTTCGGTACGACCTCCGCGGTTCGGGGCATGTGTGTATTGTTTGGTTAATTAACATTAGCCTCGAGCTAGGCTAACGTTACGTTAGCTACGAGCTAACTAACTTTAGCCGTGAGCTAACTAATGTTAGCCGCAAGCTAACCATGGAAACGCTCACAGAGAAGTGACTCCACGACACCAGTTCGATTAGTGGGGAAGGGGGGGTATATTGACGAGGCTTGACAACAGAGGTTCAAAGAGGACTGTTTGTGTTCAATAATGAGCCAGGAGACTAGAGCGTGTGTGTCAACTGCGTCTGCAACCCATAACATCCTGGTCCCTGCTGGGACGTACCAACTCCACACTCCACTGTGTGGGGGGGTTTATATTCCCCATTCCCTTGTAACATCTCCTTATTTTTTAAGATAACAACAGTTACAACATTCCTTAGTGCAAATTATTATTAATACAAGAAACCACATAAACGTCCTTATTTAAAACCATCATCTTTTCTGTGACTTTTACTTTTTGATAAGAAAGTCTAGTGCTGGTTGAGCATTATGCATACTTTATGTTGGCCTTTGTCTATAATGTGGCCACAAAAATGGAAAGGTTTATCAGCAATGCCTCCCCTCTTGCTGTACCAAAATCTCTCCTAGCTCTAACCGTCACTGTCAAAATAATGTGCCTGATGTCAAATGGCCTCATTCTTTCAGTTTTTGCATGACTACGTCCTTGAGAATAAGTGAAAAGTTGGATTATTTTTAGGCTATATATCTTATGTTGATGTATGGTATTTTTGGAGTGTTAAACAACGTATACCGAACCGAAAACTGTAAACCTAAAACCGTGATACGAACCGAACCGTCGATTTGGTGAACCGTTCCACCCCTAGTCTTAACTCTTTAATTGCCAGACCCGAGGTTTCTCGGGTTAACTCGCCATGTGTTGGCTGCCAGACCCGAGATATCTCGGGTTTTGGTAGTTTTTTCTTTTATTCAATATTTGTATTCATTATTCATCCACGGACCTCTGTGTTACCATAGGAAATGAGTCTAAGATCGCCAAAGTGCAATACCGGCCGCATCCTGCTAGGTGGCAGCATCGAGCACCCTTTGAAACCTTATTTATCTTACCCTGTGTTATGTTCAAATCCCTCCAGGCGCAGTTTTTTGGGTCAGGCGAGTCGAGCGGTTTGCCCGATCGCATTGCAATGCGTCAAATGCCCCCGATGTTGTGGTGGATTATGTTGGCAACACGATGGACACCAATACTGGGAATCGCGATCAGACAATTGGAATATTCTTTTTGGGGTACCTCCTAGTGAAGGTAAGGACTATATGACATCAATCCTACTTTGATCCAACCATGATTTCACCTCGATCGCAACGACCATGTGTAACATACTCCACAACGTATGCCGTTGGTGATGATCAAAGCATCAAAAAACGACCCCCCCCCCCTTTCATGCATTCATGATGAAACATAATACCTATATACATTTGATTTGGAAATGGTAGCGTGTCCAGGCAAGAAACGCCAATGCTTATAGTCAAATTCACGTAGCGCCCTATAACTCAGCCTTTCGGGAATTATCCCGGATCACTCTGAAATTATACTTATATTCACCACGGAATAACATGCAAATGTATTGATGAAAAAATTATCTCTTTTTTGCATCTTGGACGGAAGAAAGTCACTGTCAAATGACCATAGTATTGTCCCCATAGCTATAATATAGGATATAGATATAGCTCTCCAAACATAGTGACGCACAGTGAAAATATGTAATGGAAACCCGGCATGTTAGCTACAAGGCCAAGGCTAATAGCTGGCACTGAATGAGTTAAGCAGGGGTTTAAACGCTTCGACAGAGCAGGCGCCCCTGACGACGGCAGGTAATTTGTTCCACAAGTAGGGAGCACGGTAGACAAAGGCTTTGTGGCCGGCGGATTTCTTTTTAACCCTAGGAATCGATAGAAGCCCCACATTTTGTGAGCGCAGAGCACGAGCGGGCGACTATCGAGAGATGACATCGGATAGATAGAGCGGTGCGAGCCCATTTACAATTTTGTAGGTGAGGAGTAGCACTTTAAAGTCAGATCTGGCTTGAATAGGAAACCAGTGTAAGGCGGACAAAACTGGTGTGATGTGATAAAATGTTCTAGTTTTAGTTAGTATCCGTGCAGCCGCATTTTGCATGCTTTTTTATGCTTGAATTAGGTAGGCCTGAAAAAAGTGCATTACAGTAGTCTAGATGTGATGAGACAAAAGCATGAATTAGGGTTTCAGCATCAGCCAGAGTTAAAATGGGGCGAATCTTTGCAATATTACGTTGGTAAACAAACGTGGTGCTGAAAATATACACTTGAAAATGCCTGCTCATTTGATAGGGTTAAGGTCTTTACTCTTGGCTACATTTGAAAAAGAAACGCAACATTAATGAATATGTTCTGTATTGATCGATTTATGGCGTGATATGAATCTCGGGCCTGTCGGGCTTAAGGTGTTAATTCTAACTAATCCATGTGGTGAAAAGTCACCTCATGCTATGTGTCTACTTGAGAATGAACAGTCACCTCTGTAGGGCTGTCTTAAATACTTCGAAGCTTCGAAGCTTAGTTCGATGGGCATGGGATTCGAATATGAAACTAAAATTCAATTATACATTTTTTATTTTTTAGTCTTTTTTTGCAAAATCACCTCTGCCTCTCTTTGTTAACACTTTCGCGGCCACTTGGATCAGTCTAAAATCACTCTAGACAGCCAGCATTTCTAAACAGACTTGCATAGTCCGTGGGGCTGTTTGTAGAGCTAAATCTATACTTTATAGTATTGCTATCTGTCCATTCTCATTGTCAATTGACACCATAAACCGTCCCTTCAAAATGGCTTAAAGAAATAATTTTTTCATCAATACGTTCTCATTTTATAGCGTCTTGAATATAAGCGTTATAAGGGATTTGGACTAGTATATTTCCTGGAAGGCTACTAACGTTATATCCAATGGCATTTCGGATATACAGAAGCTACAGTTAAAACTCAAACTGCATATGATCGATATGATGGTCCACCATGAATGCATGAAAGGGGGGGGGGGGGGGCGGGGGACGTTGTTTCTGATTATTGATTACCAATAACCGTGTTAGCCTCAGTAGCCACATTCGTTGACCGGGTGGATGGCTATCATAACAAGCCCTGATCAGCATGTAATTTACATGAAAAAGATCTTACCGTGGGCCGGTTGGATCCCCCTAAGAGGATCTGGCCGGTAATGCACTTTTTCGAATTCAAAGAGTAGGGTACTTCTGCAGTGCTGCTCAGTGACATCGAGTAGGTCAGGGGTCGGCAATAGGTGGCCCGCGGGCCTAAATTGGCCCGCCAGCAATCATTTTTGGCCCGTCAGTTTATTTTGAGAATATGATATTTATTTTATTTTCATCATATTATTTTTATTATATGCATACTTTATGTTTTATCCATGTTGAGAGTGAATAACAGGTATAGGCAGTGAGGTGCAATGTACCATATAGGCTTGCTCAAAGTGAGGTGGACAGCGCGTGGTGCTGAAATGGGAAACACAAGTCCATGAAATAAAAACACCAGTTCAGTAAGTCATTCAAGCTTTATCTTTACTCATGACTGACGGCACCACACATGCATGTGAACAGTAATGCAATTAAAAACAATGCAAAAACAATGCAATTAACTTTAAACAAAAAGAGTGCTTGAAGAAGCTCCTGAAATGACAGCGCTATAGGTATTTGAATTACGAGACATTCGGAAGTCCATTAGCTCCATTTCCAGTGCAGCCTCATCTAACAAGGTTAACTATCATAATCGATCATCCCACTATATTCCTTTATCCGTAATTGATCAGTCTCCCCAGTTAGTAGCTAGATTAATATATTTAGCGGAAGTGTCAATAATCGATCGCGGGGGATTCCACAATCTGGATGCGTCAGCCCCAGTCTCCTCCGTAGACCAGACCGTCTCATTTAACAAGACGAGGCTTGTTTGAGATTCAATAAGTATAATAATAAGTAAGACAATGGATAAGTTTAACGAATTCCATATAAAACGATAGTTTTAACATTCAACATTAAACCGGTCCGTGGCCGTCAGATAGACGGTTGCGCGTGCGTAATGTAGGATAGACTGATAGAGAGGCGCTTTATAATACAATGGAAAAAAGACAAAGGTATAATGTTCAGTGCATGTATATGTCGTTTACAGTTTATTATGCCACCTATGCAGCTCGTTTATTTTGACAGAGTTAAACATGTTTCACTATCATTATATTAAATTAGCCATTGTTTTTGGTTCTGGCCTGCCATTCAATGGCTTGGGGAAAAATTGGCCCGCCGCCAAACCTAATTGCCGACCCCTGGAGTAGGTTATTAAAATGGAATAAAAGCCAAAACAACCTTGCCACGGACATGTCCGTGGTTGGTCCTCAACCGTTGGATTCGAAACACGGATTTATCCGTGGTCGGGCGGGAATGTGTTAATTACAACAAGCAATGCTGTTTGTTATTTAAGATGAGGTCGGACTCGGCACTGACAGATTTGTGTTCATTGTGCTGCTTTTATAAAGCCTCAAATGACGGCTTACAATATTTCATGAAAGCAAAGTGTTTTGTTTTTCTGAGATTTAAAAAGGTTTAAACTTTACAGCACTGACAAAGTTGAACAAAGTGCTGTACAAGTCCCACAAGTTAAAAAAAGAATTAAAAAAAGTTAAACGAAATTTATTTAATTTTTTTATTCCGAAGCTTCGAATAAAAATCGAATATCGACCCGGAAGCTTCGAATTCCAAAAAAAATCGAAGGTCAGCCCCACACCTCTGTAATTTCACTGTAAGGCACGGTTCCTCAGAAGGTATTAAAGCATAGATCTATACATAGCCTTAGACTGCAAGTTTACAAACCTATCTTTTCATTGGAATGTTTCTTTCTCTCTGTGTTCCCCAGATCCAAATCCTGTCCTGCTGCCCGACAACCAATACGAATGACGCCTCAATTCCTCCATGTCTCTGTGACCAGTGTGGGGAGAGCTACAAGAGAAAGGCAAATCTAAAGAAAAAAAACACCACATGGGAGAGACACCCTACTACCGTGACCAGTCTGATATGAGCTTCAAGAGAAAGGCAGCTCTAAATAAACACAACATGGTACACACAGGAGAGAAACCTTACAGCTGTGACCAGTGTGGGAAGAGCTTCAAGAATAAGGCATATCTTAAATCTCACCACATGGTACACACAGGAGAGAAACCTTACTGCTGTGACCAGTGTCGGAAGAGCTTCAAGACAAAGGCACAGCTTAAACTCCACCACGTGGTACACACAGAAGAGAAACCTTACTGCTGTGACCAGTGTGGGAAGAGCTTCAAGACAAAGGTAGTACTTAAACGACACCACATGGTACACACAGGAGAGAAACCTTACTGCTGTGACCAGTGTGGTAAAAGCTACAAGAGAAAGGCAGAACTTAAACTACACCACGTGGTACACACAGGAGAGAAACCTTACTGCTGTGACCAGTGTGGGAAGAACTTCAAGAGAAAGGCACAGCTTAAAAACCACCACGTGGTACACACAGGAGAGAAACCTTACTGCTGTGACCAGTGTGGTAAAAGCTACAAGAGAAAGGCAGAACTTAAACACCACAGGCGGCAGAGGTGCAAGGTGCCGACCTGCTTACCGGGAGCAGTTAAGGGTTATGTGCCTTGCTCAAGGACACTTCAACACACTGCCTGGGAGGAGCTGGAATCGAACCGGGAACCTTCTGATTACCAGACGACCGCTCTACCTCCTGAGCCACTGTTTATGCAGGTGATTATATCACTGTAATGATGTTTTTTTTTTTTTATGTAAATCAAGATCCGTGGTCCGAGGTATTAAGAATAGAAATCTGAATACTAATATTGAAATTAATATCCGAATGATTAGGAAACAATTCCTAAAGTTCAATAAGATTGTTTATTATAATATGGATCCATATAGTTTGATCCACTCTTTCATTAGTAATGGAGTGGGGAAGAATGGAGGCGAAGAGGAGAGAATAAAGAGCAGAGGATAGAAGAGACAGTAACACAGTGTACATGGACATTTTTATATCTCTCACAGACAAAGAGAGTCATATTACTTGATACATATTTAACATGTAAATTCTGACATGTAAGTTCTCATGATGCATATACTGTGTCTCGACTATGTTCATATTAGTCCATAAGGTACATCTCCCTTCGCTGATTATATATCATAGGCCGTTTACATTATAGTGTCAGAAGCAGATACTGTGCAGAGACGGGAGTCCATTTATGGCTATAGAGTGACTGAGAACATAGTGGTAGTGTGAATACATGTTCCTCCTTACAATCACATTGTAGGAGTCATAGGTCCATATCATATAGACATCAGTAGCTATTCTATATATTAACAAAATTAAGTTAAATTTGACTTCTCTATATTTACTAACTGAAGTTAAATATGACTTCTCTATATTTACTAACTGAAGTTAAATATGGCTATTTACTAAATGAAGTTAAATATGACTGTTTATATTTACTAACTGAAGTTAAATCTGACTATTCTTTATATTTGCTAACTGAACTATTCTCTAGTGTGTATATATATAGAGAGAGTTTGAGTCCAAGTGAGGTTAGATTAACTTCACAACTGTAAATATACAAATCACCCAGTACCTGCAGTATTTTAGCCTGGTATCACCTTCAGTACCTGCAGTATTTTAGCCTGGTATCACTTTCAGTACCTGCAGTATTTTAGCCTGGTATCACCTTCAATACCGGCATCAGTATCTGTGTATCCACATCAGTATGCATGGGACGTATGAATCGGAGATATGAGCCTATAACATACTAAACTTACAATCTTTAACTCTTCACAGTGTGAAAGTGCGGTCAAGACTGAAGCTTCACTGAAAGATCAAGGGTTGAAACATGAAGATTTGCAACGTGAACAATCCATAGATCTAGACCAGAGGGAACTGACGGTGGAGGAATCTCCACAAAGTGAGGAGACATCTGTGACGGGAGACAAAGACTTCCAATATAGACATGAGACGGAGGAGAAGGATGATGACTGGATGGTTATGTGTGTGGTCGTGTCAGACCTTACATTTGAAGACACAGATGGAGACCCTGTTCTGCCACAGGATGTTGGAAATAGAGAAAACCAAGAAGACGATGTAGTCATTCTTCCTCTTTGTGAGGCGCAAGACTCCACCTCAAAACTAGCAGTGGCGTCTCCCTCCTCTGACATAGAGGTGTTCGACTCTTTAGAAGGATTCCTAAAGGCGAAGAACATCAATTATGCGCACTGTACCATTTTTTCTGCCCTAGAGGAGGACAAAGAGATTCAGAGCGGGGATCAGAACCCGAGGCCACAGATGACACCTGCATGTGAATCTGAGCCTGAATGTGATGGGGAGCTAAGTACCTCTGAAACTGAACACAGTTCTGATTACTCAACATCTTCACCAAAATATAACTATTTAACGGTGTCCAAAAGGTTTTCCAAAAAGCTTCCGAAAAGCTTCCGAAGAGCTCCCTCCAAGTCTGATTGTAAGGATGAAGAAGGTGAAGACACGTCAGACGCATCGCAGAGTCATCCGTTACCCGAGTGATTACATTCCGTATAAGTATTATGTGTAAGAATGTAGATGGGTGTTTCTGAAGCACTTGTGTTGACGGGGCGAGCCGGGGGGGAGGGCGATAGCGGGGGTTTAGGGAGAGGACACGGTGATCCACCACTCTGGGTGTTTCCGGTCTGGAGGTGGTGGGGGAGGGTGGGTTATCCATGGAGTTTGACCAGTGTTCATATAGAGAACTGAACTGAGACGGTGGTCGGTTGAAGTAATGATGGTACCTGATTGTTTTCACCCAGTTTCCACGTGACGTGCTCTCATCCCTTCCCGACTGTTAACGCTCCTCTCTGACTTTAGTCTTGTTGACTCTACTGGAGTCGCCCAGTCTCAAAGAACTAAAATAGCTCGGATTAATTATTTACATAGATCTGAGCGTTGTTTTTACCTATGAAATCAGCTCGTCACTGCCCTTTTTAGTCATGTATTTTTATTTTATTTACATTTTTTCATGTGTCTTATCTGTATATTTGTTGAGATAATGGTTACTTCTGGGGCGGCTAACTGGCGCAGTGGGCAAGGCGCTCGCCAGTCGCCACTAATGCAGGAGATGCTGGGTTCGAGCCCAGCTCTCGGCATTGCTACCAGCTTGGCTGGTCGTTCATACTAACGCAATTGGCAGTGTTAGGGGTGGGAAGCTGGTGGGTGGGGATCGGACGTTGTGGACAGCGACTCCTACAGGTCGGTCGGTGCACCTGCGCAGCAGAATCAGGAAGCAACGGGGGCAGCGTGTCCCTCCCACGCAGACTCTCGCCGCTGAGAGATCGCGCTGTGCAGGTGAAAAGATGCAACGGCTGCCTCCTCGAGTACGGGGACACGTGATGCAAGGCTTTGTCCACATTTCAGCCAGCCTGTGGGAGGCATGGCCTAAAAGCGTTCGAGACAGGGGAGGGTAGAATTGGACAATACGAAATTGGGATGGGAGAAAAAAAGAAAATGGGAGAAAAAGTAGATGCAAAAGAAAAATTATAATGGTTACTTCTTTTTTTATATATATATATACCTCGATGTGCTAAGCTATTTTTATTGGCTGCTATTCTATATCACACCTGCAAACATTCCTGCATGTTGTGCTAGCCTGACCCCCGTGTCGAGCCACATTCAGCTCAATATTTGGAGCGTTGACCAGAAGACAGATTGATAGCGGGTTTCATTCTTTGACCCCTGGTCACGTCCATGTATATTATTATAGGAGCACATTCCTCTGGGGGGGGGGGGGGGGGGGTCTGTAGGAGTTGGAAGTCCCTGGTTGGTGTCTGTGCGGCGGTAGAGGGTCAGTGTTGAGGGTTGTGGCCGCGGGACTGCGACTGCTACTGCTCTGTCACTCCTGAGGGAGGTGTTTAAATACGGCATGCGGCGGGGACTCAGTAATGCTGCATCTGCAGCAGCCTGCAGCCCCGCGGCAGAGACGGCCTCTAACCACGACTTGTTGAAAGGCACGGAGGAAGAGAACGCTACTATGTAGCGCTTGTCTTGTTTTGTTTACAATTCTCCCGGATGTCTCCCCCCCGGTGACCCAGCACAAACCCCCTCGCGTGTCGCGCACTAAAGCCTCCCCGCAACGCGCCTCCGTGATCCGAAAGGGACGTTCAGCCCGAGTTCTGCAGCAGCGCGGCTGCGGTTCAGTTAATTTCTAACGTAGAGGAGCTGTACGCAGTGCCTGTACCTCCTCCTCTACATCGGGAAGGAATTGAAGGCAGCCGCTGCTGCTAGGCTTTGCTGCTTTGAGTGAGAACGAACCACGAGACCATCCTCTCCTCGAAGGGACATTTTTGACACTTGAGGTGGGGGGGTAGTTCTACATTCGTTCTGCGGTTTCTGTTTTAAATTTGAACGTTAGCATCTGCGACATTAGCTTTTGTGGCATTCTGCGTTGTAACCGCGGGCACACAGCTAGCCCCATGGCCAGGGCCGCCTGGGAGAAAGGTACAACATATCTTAAATAATAGCGCTGCCCGAGCTGGGCTGATGATACAGTCAACCTATAGCAAGAGAGAGAGAGAGAGAGAGAGAGAGAGAGAGAGAGAGAGAGAGAGAGGGAGAGAGAGAGAGAGAGAGAGAGAGAGAGAGAGAGAGAGAGAGAGAGAGAGAGAGAGAGAGAGAGAGAGAGAGAGAGAGATGAGAGAGGAGGGAGAGAGAGACGAGAGAGAGAGAGAGAGAGAGAGAGAGAGAGAGCTCCCGTTCTACAGTCAATATACAGTGTTATCGCTTTGTAACACTGTACAAATTTCTCCACAACACACATGTACAAGTGGCAGTAATGCAGAAAATCCAGCAAGGGAAGAAGCAGTGTAGAAAACAGGTGGAGTTTTTGCCTAGCAATGGGAATGCTTTGGCTGTACTGTGTAGATAGAAGTACACACTCTAGTGTTGATGTCTTTGTTTACAAGGCTTCAGGTATGGTTGCTCGCTACAAACACAGAGAAGCAGCTGTGTGCACATCCAACCTGTTTTAGGCCAGGTGCAGGATAAAACTAAATGTGACTGAAGGAAAATTGCAATGAACTGACCGACACAATTGACAACTATAAGCAATGCAATGCTCAGAGAGAGAGAGAGAGAGAGAGAGAAAGAGAGAGAGAGAGAGAGAGAGAGAGAGAGAGAGAGAGAGAGAGAGAGAGAGAGAGAGAGAGAGAGAGAGAGAGAGAGAGAGAGAGAGAGAGAGAGAGAGAGAGAGAGAGAGAGAGAGAGAGAGAGAGAGAGAGAGTCTGTTGATGATCCTGACAGAGAGAGTCTGTGGTCCAGAGAGAGAGCGATGAGTCTGTGGTCCAGACAGAGAGAGAGAGAGAGAGAGAGAGAGAGATGGGTTCTGTGGTCCAGACAGAGAGAGAGAGAGATAAGCAAGACAGCTAAGATGAGCCCTAAAGGATATTCAACTTTTAATGGAAGAACAAAACAGAAGGAAAAGATAACTTCAAAGGCAACATGAATATACATAGATCCAAAAGGACAAAGATCAACACTTAAATCCAAAGAGAAGAGGATCTATACCAGAGAAAAAAAAAAGTAGCAAGGAGCCAACGGGCCGACCAACGGCCGACATCAGCTAAGGAGGCTAACTGCAAATAGAGTAGCCAGGTACTGACACCAGGTACACACTGTTAGCTACGACAGCTAGCCGACCCGTTTGGCTCAATATAACGTTAGCTACGTTAGCTAGCCGGCCCGCTTTGGCTCAATATAACGTTAGCTACGTTAGCTAGCCGGCCCGCTTTGGCTCAATATAACGTTAGCTACGTTAGCTAGCCGGCCCGCTTTGGCTCAATATAACATTAGCTACGACAGCTAGCCGGCCCACTTGGCTCAATATAACGTTAGCTACGTTAGCTAGCCGGCCCGCTTGGCTCATTATAATGTTAGGTACATTAGCTAGCCGGCCCGCTTGGCTCAACATAACGTCTACGACAGCTAGCCGGCCCGCTAGCTCAACATAACGTTGGCTACGATAGTTAGCCGGCCCGCTAGCTCAACATAACATTAGCTACGATAGCTAGCCGGCCCGCTAGCTCAACATAAGGTTAGCTACGATAGCTAGCCGGCCCCGCTGGTCCAACAGAACGTCAGCTACGATAGCTAGCCGGCCCGCTGACTCCACATAAAGTTAGCCAACATAACGTAGCCACGATAGCTAGCCGGCCGAGAGAGAGAGAGAGAGAGAGAGATACCTCCCTGGCGGGTATAGAATAGAGTGCATTAAAAACTCACCAAACGTCCAAGAGGATGGAGACAACCGCGTGGAGTTGACGAAGTTCATCTGCCGAACGACCGTCCTCTTCATCTTGGCATAACAATGCTGCACGTGCTCTCTCTAGGTTAGCTAACGCTAGTTAGCCTTTAGCTAAGCTACTAGCCGACATGGCTATCCCGACTGAACCACACGTTAGCACTCGATATTATAACGTAGCTAAAGCTAACTAGCTGTCCCTGCCTTTAGCTAAGCCGACATGGCTAGCTTGACTGAACTTTCTAACATGCAACAACTTTCATCTTCAGTCCATCTGCCGAATGACCATCCTCTTCGTCTTGGCTGGCATAACCTCCAATACTGCACGCGCGAAATAGTCAGACGCAGCTGACGCACGCCGGCCGACTGTACACATGTAACCCCTCCCTTCGTTGAAACCAATAGTATGTCTGCTGCAGAGCCCCAGAGCTTCAATAGTGTATCTGCAGTCTGCAGAGCCACAGAGCCAGGAACAAGTCAGACACATTCTACAAACGTGTCTAATGTGAAATATATAAGCATATAAGCAAAACAAGATTTTAGGTCTGTGATGAAAAAGGGCCTCGTGGGAAGGGGGGCCTCACACAAAAAAATATATATATATATATATATATTTTTTTTTGTGTGAGGCCCCCCTTCCCACAAGGCCCTTTTTCATCATATATATATATTTTTTTTTGTGCGAGGCCCCCCTTCCCACGAGGCCCTGTGCGACCGCACTGCTCGCACACCCCCTGAGGCGGCCCTGCCCACGGCTACAGTGAGGAATATTGACATTGCATTTTTGGGGAAACCGAAAGAACCAATGGGAAGGTTTTCCCGCACTGTGAAACCTTCACTTTTTCCCAAATTGTGAAATTGTAACTTTTCCCCCCAAATTGTGACATTTTTACTTTTTTCCCCAAATTCTGAAATCAAACTATTGCCCACATTGTGAAATCTGGAGAAGAAGAATAAATTCATCTAAAATTCATGATGTCAAAGTAACTTCTTTAAAGTACCTTGGACCTGCTACCAGAAAACCACATCTGAGTAGACGTTTGAGCAAGTCACCCTTGCGTTCGCATCTTACTGTATCCACGTGACACCATGAACAAATACTACCAGGATACCGACTTAATATCACAGCCATTGGCGTTGTGTCCCCGACCCTCCTCTTCCCTTATGTTGTCATATATTCGGCAATCCCCATATTGGTTAAATCTGTTCATTACAGTGCCAGCTATACTGTTCTGTCCATAGAAATAGAATCATGTTCATTATGCTATGATTCTGTCACACCTGGGGAGAGGGTAAATTATTGTTTTTGGTTCAGATTCCAGGTGAGAGTTTTTTTTTTTATTTCCATAAGGTTCTTTTAATTTCCCCCACCCTGGTTTCACTGCAAAGTGTTCTGTACATTTCAGACCCTCAACTGCTTCCTGTAAATATGTTCGTCCTCCTGGGTAGATATACGTGTTTGAGAAGTCTTATGTTTCTAAAAAATGAAAAATGAAAAAAAAAATGATGTACTAAAAAGGACAAAAATAAAAATGTACTTCCTTTTAGCGTTTATTGTGAAGCTGAGGATGTGACTGATATTTTATTGGTCTTGTATTATTAGAACAGTCATAGATATTTTCTATCATTATTATAAATTTGTATACTTGTTTAAGAGTAGTTTAAAATCATTGTACATAAAACCTTTCCGCAATGTTTCTTTCTACAGACAAAAGTTGTAAAATAAGTTACTTCTAATAAAAACTGTAGGGAACTACATTTGTTGTGTCCTGGTGTTTTTACCTTCATAATTAGAGACACCGTTGAATTTAACAGTTTCAATCCATAATGTTATATTTATATATATTATATAAACAATTATCTGAAGTTTATTAATATTTCCAAAATACTTTATTTTTTCTCTTTAGAATCTTGTTTTAAGACTAGTCCAAATCCAATTTGAATGATTCATTATTGAAAATGTTGTGCGGATGTTGTACACACCAATTTCTTTATCGTTTCCTTCCCTGCCTAGCTAGTGGCTACCATACACCCAAGAGTAAATCATTAATCATACATCAAAATAGCCTAATTTTATTATTATACACGATGATGACGATACAGAAAAATTAGAAATGCATGGCAAAAATAGTCAGTATTTTAGAGACCCCCCAAAAATTCACAAATCATGTTTTCAGGGGGGCTGATGTCTCATATAGGGGAGCCATGGCTCCCCCAGCTCCCCCATGGTTTGCACCCTGCAGCTTACATAGACTAACATTACATTAGCTATAGTAACTTTCTCAGATAGCAATCTAACATTGACATTAGTGGAAATCAAACAACTCTAACCCAATACTAATAATAGTTGTTTCACATTCTTGTTGGGTGTTACACTATGAATGACCTCTTGGTATAGCGGTCTGTGTTGTTGCCCGCGGCGTTCGAAGTTTGAGGTGACGTTGTCACAACCGTTACATATGTACAAAATATACTGTCTCATAAATATACTCTTCCAATATATAAATAAAAATATACATATAAATATATTGTTTTAGATGCTGTTGTCACTATGAATTGAAAATGGGGGACCCTGATGTAAACAAGACAAACGTCTTTCTCTGGCATGAATTGTTATCTACCACAGTTATCTACAATAGCAACGATAAAAAAGTGCCAACCACATATTATAATAATTCATCCAGTTTTCTTTTAAGTGTTTTGGTTAATCAGAGTGTTTACCAATCATATATTATCGTTTTTTTTTTGTTCCAAGTGTTATTTTTGATTACATCACTAACAAAATAATAATAAAAAAAGACTAATTTAATCAGATTAATCACTTTATTCAAATTGAGGATTTAGTTTGAGGATATATAAAAAAAAATACAAATTATGAAAAGAAATGAGAATAATTAGTTTTATTTAATTTTTTTAATTAAAAACGAAGGTTCGAACGTCCGTTCGAAGAACCCTGATGAAGTTTGAATCCCAAAAACAGGCTTCGGGGACAGCCTTACCAAATATATTATTTATATTATTCAAATGGAACTCAAACATGTTGCGTTGTGATGTCACAGTATGTGTCATTATAGAACATTCTAGAACATTTGTGATGTCACAGTATGATGTCATAATAGCACATTCTAGAACATTTGTGGATGTCACAGTATGATGTCATAATAGGACATTGAACATTTGTGATGTCACAGTATGATGTCATAATAGAACATTCTAGAACATTTGTGATGTCACAGTATGATGGCATAATAGCACATTCTAGAACATTTGTGATGTCACAGTATGATGTCATAATCAAACATTCTAGAACATTTGTGATGTCACAGTATGATGTCATAATCAAACAAGCTAGAACATTTGTGATGTCACAGTATGATGTCATAATAGAACATTCTAGAACATTTGTGATGTCACAGTATGATGTCATAATAGAACATTCTAGAACATTTGTGTTCTATATATATTCAACAATTCTCAAGATCTCATTGTGCATCTTGAGACAGGATAGATAAACTGTCTATCCTACAACACATAGACTGAAACCTGCATTTCTCAACCAAGGTGCCTTGCCTACCGTTTTACTGTGGAAAGGTGAGTGTCCACAACAGCTAGCTAGCTGTTCTACTTGAATACTGAATGTTAACAATTTCAGTGCCGGCCATTTAACATTGAAAACCCTGTTGAGTGCCAGCATCCACTTCAATGATAGCGTTAAAAACGCATAATCTATGTTTTAAATTATGGCTATGTGTCTAATCTGCCTGTCGTTTATCAATTACTTGTTTGCAGTCAACATTGTCGAAACTGATTGTTTTTTTATCGGTTCATTTTCGTTTTATAGCATTCTGAAAAGCCCTCGTATTCAAGGAAAATATAAAGATTCCGTGATAAAAGGCATTTACTGGAATATTCTAGAATACACAAAAACGTTGTCATTTTTCGGCCTATTTATGAATCGTTTTCAAATAAATGCTAGATTATCGATAGTATATGTGTACTTATGCACGCTATAGAGGCGGGCTGAAAAATCGATTCTCATTTCCTCATCAGCGATCACAGCCACAGAGCCACATACACACATAGGGCAAACGCTTATATCTCTGTGAAAACAGGTCTGAGACTAAGACTGGTAAAATAGATTCCTTACCTGAGATCAGATGTTATCCAAAAAGATTATTCCAATTCCTGATCGCCATTCCAAATATCAATCACGCTTATTGATTACAATGTTGATACTGTAAATACATAATCCACGGGTTTTCCGGGCCGGCGAGCACAATCGATCCTTCAGATGCCTTGAGGGAAAAATAAAATTAGGAAACTGACCACTCCCCCTGCATCAGTCAGAACTGATGGGGTGCAGTTACACAGGGAGAGACGATAGGGGGCGGTATCTTCCCAATTGAGCTCAGAGAGACTGCAGCACGCAAACAAACGACATTTTGTGTCGTCGGCACTCAATGGGGGGCTGGCATTCCCTGGCTGCGCACTTGCCTCACAGCCGACTGCACATAGAGATCAATATTATTAAATGTACAGCTCCGAGGACGGCTCGTTTAGGTGAAAATAAGGTTGTAGCTCATTGTCTACCTTACTACGATAGGAAAGAGGTGTCCTTTGTGTTTTAAAAACATTTCGCTTAAGAATTATTGGCCGCGGAAATTCAAATCTGTGAATATCTTTCTAACTTTACCTAAGTCTCCCGATTGCGATACAATAAGATGTATCGCAATACAATAATACTCACAAGATGGCGCCGCTACGACCGGCTGCCTGTCTGTGCGCTCCGTCGAGACTGTGCATACTTTTGTTAATATTTATAGTTTTAAGAGTTTTGTCTGTACCAACAGTAGGTGCATTTAATGTGTATGACCGTCAGTCACTTATAGACATTGGATTACGGGAAACTTACCGACTGGATTACTCTCTGGATCAGCTCTCTGAACCGCAACAATGGCCCGTTGAGATCTTGAGGACATCAGGACCGGATCTCGCCCCCAGGGACAAAGGACCCAGACGGCGAGGAAAGAGAGCTGGAGTCCGTAACAGGCTGAGAACCAGGCGGCACAGGACACCACTACCCAGTATATTGCTAGCCAATGTACAATCAATAGACAATAAACTAGACGACATCCGAGCAAGGATTCAATTCCAGAGAGACGTTAGGGACTGTAACGTTCTCTGCTTCATCGAGACGTGGCTGGCGCCAGAAGTCCCAGACCACGCCATCCAACCGGCCGATCATTTCTTCATTCACCGCAAGGATAGAACAGCAGAATCCGGTAAACAACGTGGAGGAGGTATTGCCTTCATGTTGAACAAAAATTGGAGTGACCCAACTAACGTGAATGAATTATCCAACCACTGCTCCCCAGAACTGGAATATATAACCATCAAGTGTCGTCCTTTCTTCCTCCCGAGGGAGTTAACGGCGATCGTCCTGGTCGGAGTGTATATTCCACCGCAAGCCAGCAACAAGGTTGCGCTCTCCAGACTACACGACGAGGTAAATAGAATCCAAGAGGCGAATGTTAACGCCGCCATTTTAGTTCTGGGAGATTTCAATAGCGCCAATCTGAGAAAGGTATTGCCCGACTTCTATCAGCATGTGACTTGCAACACCAGAGGCGGTAACATCCTAGATCACTGTTACACGCAATTTAAAGGTGGCTACAAGGCTCATTCTGATAGTGGCTTCGGTAAGTCAGATCACGCATCAATTTTTCTTTCACCAAAGTACAGACAGAGAATTAAAAGTACTCCCGTAGTCTCGCGAGAGGTGCAGAAATGGGATGTGACGTCAGAGGATACGATCCGGTCAGTGTTTCACAACACAGACTGGAATGTGTTCCGCGACACAGATAACATTAATGCCTACACGGAGACAGTGCTGGACTATGTTTGTACTAGGGTGAAAGAAACAATCCCCACTACCAAAATGAAAGTTTACCCAAATCAAAAACCCTGGGTAGACAAATCCGTCCGTGAAGCTCTGAGAGAGCGCACCAAAGCATACAACGACGGCCTAGAGGCAGGCAACATGAATGACCACAAGGTGGCGCGATACAACGTAAGGAGGACTGTGTCAGAGGCCAAACGACGCTACAGGGATAAAATTGAACTCCAGTTTGAACAAGCTGACTCTAGAGCTATGTGGCAGGGGCTCAAAACGATGACAGACTACAAAGGCGCCTCCCTCAAACTGAACAGTGACATCTCCTTAGCAAATGACCTCAATACCTTCTATGCGAGGTTTGATGCTGGTAATAACAACACCAGCTCACAAGCCTCGGCAATGGGGGGGGGGGGGGTCGGCTGCTGATGGAGGCGCAGTGTTCAGGGTAACAGAGCATGAGGTGAGGCGGACCTTTAAAAAAGTGAATATCAGGAAGGCAGCAGGTCCAGACGGCATCCCCGGCCGCGTCCTAAAAGTCTGTGCCGACCAACTGGCCCCAGTATTCACTGACATATTTAACCTGTCCTTAGAACAGGCTGTCATCCCCACCTGCCTGAAGAAGTCCACTATTATCCCTGTACCCAAAAAATCCAAGCCTGCTTGCCTCAACGACTACCGCCCTGTAGCTCTCACCTCCATAGCCATGAAGTGCTTCGAGAAGCTAGTAAAGGGCTACATCTGCTCCTCCCTCCCCATCAACATGGACCCCCTGCAATTTGCATACCGCCCCAACAGGTCCACGGAGGACGCCATATCCCATGTGCTGCACACAGCAGCATCACACCTGGACAAGAGGCAGGGGAACTATGTGAGAATGCTATTCATCGACTACAGCTCGGCATTCAATACCATAGTCCCCTCCATACTCATAGCCAAGCTCAGGGACCTGGGCTTGGGCTATGACCTCTGCCAGTGGGTCTTGGACTTCCTGACTGGCAGACCTCAGGTGGTGAGAGCAGGCAACTGCACCTCCTCATCCATCACCCTCAACATAGGGGCCCCCCAGGGCTGTGTTCTGAGTCCCCTCCTCTACTCCCTGTACACACACGACTGTGTGGCTCAGCGGAGTAGCAATACAATCGTCAAATTTGCTGACGACACAGTGGTGGTGGGCCTGATCTCTGCCAACGACGAGAGGGCCTACCTGGAAAAGGTCAAGGTCCTGGCGGGATGGTGCCAGGAAAACAGCCTCTCCCTGAACGTCAGCAAAACAAAGGAGATGATTGTGGACTTCAGGAGGTCGGGGGTCAAGGACTACAGCCCCCTCAGCATCGACGGGGCACCGGTTGAGAGAGTCAACAGCTTCAAGTACCTCGGAGCCTACATATCCGAGGACTTGACATGGACCACACACATTAACAGTGTGGTGAAGAAGGCACGACAACGCCTCTACTTCCTCAGGCGCCTAAGGAAGTTCCAAGTCAGCCAGAAGATCCTTAAGAACTTCTACTCATGTACAATAGAGAGCATCTTGACCGGCAACATCACCTCCTGGTTTGGGAATAGCACTGCAAAAGACCAAAGCAGACTACAAAGAGTGACACGTTCAGCCGAACGCACAATTGGAGGGGGGCTCCCCACCCTCCAGAACATTTACTACAAGCGTTGCAAGGGCAAGGCTAAGAGAATCATTAAAGACTCCAGTCACCCGAACAACTGCCTCTTCGAACTGCTGCGGTCAGGCAAGCGATACAGGAGTCTCAAGGCGAGCACAGAAAGACTCAGAAGTAGCTTCTATCCCCAGGCCATCAGGCTGCTAAACGAACAATGAATGAACACTACACAACAACAACCACCAAACGCACATAGCACACACATCCACACGCACACACTCACTTTAAACAAACACACTGTAGCACCCACTCCACACACTTTATAGCACACACCCACTTTAAACAAACACACTGTAGCACCCACTCCCCACACTTTATATTTATGGTTGAAGGATTGCACTACAACTCGTACACCTTACTGTAAATTGTACCTAAAATTGTACCTCATCCCATTTCTGCTTTGCACTAGATAGTACTGTACATTAGTACACTGCATAGTATTGTGTATTGTATATTATATGGTAACTCAGAACATTGTACATATGTCTATACCGAACACTGTGACCTCATTTTCTTCTTCTAAATTCATGCTATATTATGTTATTATGTTATTTGATACTATCTTGTCTAGCACAGTCTCTGGAGCGTAACAGTAAGAAGCATTTTGTATGAAAGTATTCTGTACTTCTGTATGACAACTATTAAAGAACTTGAACTTGAACTTGATAAAGCGAATCTTCATCACAAATCATATTCTCAAAATAATCTGACGGGCAGATATTATTGCTGGCGGACCTATTTCAGCCTGCGAGCCGCCTATTGCCGACCACTGAACTAGGATATCTGTATAACGTGCGTTTAGACAACACTATTTGGGACAGACCATATTAGGCTATTACTTCACATAAAATATCATGTCTAAATGAAATGCACAAAACAAAACATGTATGTATCATAACGTTACCCTGATATAGATCTGTATGCATGTTTATGTATTTATTCATAACGTTATACATATTTGTTAACGTTAGATCGTGCATGGCTTTTACATTGAAAAATGTACTTGTCACGTGGTTCCGTTCTCCATTCTTCACATCAAAAACAAACTATCAAAACGTACTCGGACCAAAATCGGCCCATTATTTCCTTTTTTTTTTCATTTGATTCTGACACCAAAATACGAAAAACAGCTCCGTATTTTAGTTTTCCCCGTTTTTTCGATTTTGGTTTAAAACGGAAATAGGAAAACACCTCGTATTTCCGTTTTTTATTTTTTTTATTTAAATTTTTCTTAACGAAAAACAAACTATCAAAACGTACACGGACCCGCCCAGCCCTTTGTTTATTGCAGTGGCGGCTGCTGACCAAATTTTTTGGTGAAGCACAAATTATTATATTATATTATATTTATAAAACATCCCCCAATGTGTGTGTCAGTAGTGGCTGGTGAGTTAAAAAATTGGGGAGGACGGGAGAGATAAAAAATAAATTATAAAGAAATACAGACACAGTGTGGTTATGAAGACAGCAGACAGACACTACAGTTAAAAACAACAGGCACTAGTAATAAATACCTTGGAGTAACTCTTGACACACACCTGACTTACACACATCACAACAATAGCTTAGTCAAGAAGGCAAATCAAAAACTATTTGTTTACAGCAAGATCAGACCATTTCTCATCCTCACTGTTTCAAACACATCTACATGCAATTGTTTTGCAATTTCATGCAAAAGGAGCTTATAAAATGCATGGTAAATGTCCATCCTGGACTCACCACTGTCACTCACACTTCCCTGCTACAACCTTTCAGAACTACACAAAGTATCTAGCCACTAAGTTCTATTTTATGCTCGGAAATAACACTTCCCCAACACTCACAGCTTTACTGCCAAGACACAATAGGCTACAAGTCAAGAAGTATCACCACATCAATCCCACATGCACTCATTCCAGTACCGGCTTACACAAATAATTATGGACTAAGATCATTCTTCCACACAAACAGCAAAATCTGGAACGAGATCCCATTCCACATCAGAGCAATAACCTCCATGTCACACTTCAAACAGGCCTACAAACTACATCTGATGCTAGAAAACCTCTGCACTCACGGTGTCATTTAGCACAGACCCAATCACACACACACACACACACACACACACACACACACACACACACACACACACACACACACACACACACACACACACACACACACACACACACACACACACACACACACACACACACACACACACACACACACACACACACACACACACACACACACACACACACACACACACACACACACACGCACACACATAATAATAAACAGAACGGCCACAGCGGGCCAACAAATCGCAGCAGCTATTTACAATGCAATACACAAATATACAGAATAATGCTCAAAATATGCACACTTCCTACCTTATTTGTACATGAAGTCCATCCTCCGATCATTCTTTGTGAATTCTGCGATGACTTTGTCATAAAAGCCTCTTGCAATAATAATCCTTTTCTCTTCAAAAGTCATAATTGCATGCTTCACTTACAATCACTTATGATTATAGGTCTGAACTTCATCCATTTGTTTATTGCCAACAAGCAGTTGGTAATGGAGTTTATGGCTGTCACATCATCTGGTTCAGCGGATATGTACAACTGTGTATCATCCACATAGCTGTGGAAGTCAACACTATTCTCTGATGTCACAGAGTGGCAGCATATAGAGAGAGAAGTAGTGGACCTAAGCAGCTCCCTTATGCAACCCCGTAGCAGTTTTTATATTTCTCTGACATATGGCTTAGGCTAGCGTAAAACGTCCTTCCTCTGATATGTTTTAAGCCAGTTCAATACATAATCTGAAAACCCAATAACCTTTTCAAGACTATTGATTAGGATGTCATAATTTCGCTAATAACACTTAAAATCAAATCAAATCAAATTTATTTGTAAGGCCCGACAAGGCGACAACACACATTAATGTCCCCATGGGCCGGACACGTCTTCTTTAAACAAGTCAAGAAGAAACATCACAATAAATCAAGAACAAAACAAAAACATCATAAAGTCCAAAACATTTTAAATAAATGCAACACTCCCAGTCCCAGACATACCCCATGCGAAGGTAAGGAAAAACTCACTAAAACCTAGTGTAGCAGGGTGGATTATCCCTGCTTTATGGGAGTGGATGTACACTGCCACCTGGTAGTGGGAACGCAGCCGATCTGGGTCCGGCTGAGTCCCCGACTGTAGGCCAGGAGTATTGGAGTGGAGGTTTAGCAGAGGGAGTGGATGGGGCCTAGGATTCACTAACCTAGGGGTGGTGTGCTGGTCCTTCTTGCCCTCCAGGGCGACTCACAGTAGTTCCCCACACACCCACACTTCCCTCAATACTTCCTGCGCCCTCCCACACCCGATGACAGTAATGATGGATGATATACTTTCTCCCCAAAGCAGTACCCTTCCTGATTGGCGAGTAGAGACCTGTCCCAATGATGCATAGGCAGGGGTTGGGGAAAGGGTTAAACAATAATGAACATTACCCGGAAAGGAAGGGGTTAGACAGAATGCACATTAACAGACACAGTGTTCCTATTTAGCTCTCTTTTACTGAAAGACTTATTTCTTTGACATGTATTTACACAAGGCACAATAATCAAAGCTCTTTCCACACTGGGCACCTAGTGCTCTCAATCTACGGCAATGACTAAAGTTCTTCCCACACTGGTCAAGACACAGTAATAAAACCTGTCCCTTTAAGGGTTTAAATACTTGTTCGTTCCCCGTAGGTGGGGAGAGAGGGGAGGAAGAGGGAGAGGGATACAGGAGCTACTCAATGGGAATTTTATAAAAGAACACACGTTATCACACCACATTCAACCAAAAGACAGTGGGCCCACGTTGAAAACAAAAGTCCTATCTATAGCCTGGCTTCCCCAAAATAATAAATGTCGGGGCGCCCCTAATCACTGTTACCAGTGTCAGTTCAAAGTACTGCTTCTCTTCGCCCTTAAAGGGCCCGCTCCGCACAAAGAGAATGTCCACCGATAAAGTTCCAGCACTCGGAGCGCTCACTGTAACTGGCTTGAGTGAACCTGTTAAGCCTTAAGGTCCCCCTATAGGGGGACCCTGCTTTTCTTTATCATAAATCGATCAATAGAGACCGTAATAGATCCCCAATTATCATATCATGGGGTATCATTGGAAAGCCACACTCATTGGCTACAACCCTGTCCAAAGATTTAACCAAGGGCGGGCCTGCTCTCACCACCGAACGTCCGTGTGGTGAGATGGCCGACGAGAAGTCCCGTGATAGCAGGAGGCGGGGCTGGGTAGACGTTAGGCAGGTGACTGCTGGAGGGCAACGGCTCAGAGGGGCTGAAGGTGCGTGCAGTGCAGTGATGTCTGCTGCTGGGCTGGAGAGGTGGGGCGACACACGGGCTAAACTGTGGTGCTAGGCCTAACTGAAACTAAGCTGTAGGTCGGGACGACCTCCTGTCCTGTCGCCTATACTTTAACTAAAACGCAACACTCTTCGGCAGTAGCACGTCTGCTTCTTCGTTCACAATGTCTCTTTAGCATTAACTGGAAGCTAAGCTATCGCATATTCCATTACTAACCCGCCTCGTGCCTCGGTTTATATTCCGCGTGCTTATTGTCTGGAGCTCCAGCTCCAAGCGACCTCTTCCTTCTCTGGAAAACGATGAAGAGAGAGTTCCGCCGCAGGCGCCGCGCCCTGAGCCCATCCTTCTTCACCTGGGTCCCCCTGCCCAATGTCGCCACCAGCTCCCCCTGGCGGTACCTGTATCATGTCCCACTATTAAGTGTCAATGTTAGGATATGGAGGATCAAGAGGGGTCAGCAAGTTACACAACGTCATCCGAACACAGAGAATGCAAGGAATTAAAGTTAGACACACTGAATTATTGCTAGACATATTCAGGTGTCTACACTAGCAATAGGAAAAAATGCACCACAGGCAATGTGGAGGAGAGAAACCTTAGAAGGGCCGTTCAAGGGGGGATCTCCCTTCTTAGATGTCGGTGATAGTAGTGTTGCAATAAAACAGGCGAAACAGTTGGTAATAGGGCTGCACGATTTTGGGGAAATAATCTAATTGCGATTTTTCGGACAGATATTGCGATTGCGATTAAATTTGCGATTATAATATATATTTTTTTTAAGCAGCCCCACAGAAGTTTATTGTAAAATGCGCCTTGCATCTGGCCTACGCGGTGGGTCTTTTCAGGACACCGAGCCTGAAAATGTTTCTTTTTACCTGGGAATCGATACCAGTACCCAACGGTACCTTTTTTTCTGTACTTTACTCTCCCTCTCTGAAGTCTAAACTTCACAACACACAATCTAAAACCCCTTAGCTCCCTCTCCCAAACCGATCTTGTATCTCAATGGGACTTCCTGGTTAAATAAAGAAAAAAGAAAAAAAAACTTTGCAATTTCGATTTAAAATCGATTAATCGTTCAGCCCTAGTTGGTAAGCATGCACTCATAAGTGTAATGAAACACAGATAAGTGCATGCAATAGCAACTGAACATTTTGAAAGATAAAAAATAGAGCTGATGGCGGATCTATTTGAGGCAAGGGGGCAGCGCAGAGAGGGTCGCATCCTCATCCTCATCATCACGGGACGTCCAACACTCCGGTCATCACTACGAGACAGCCGGAGACAGGGGGACAGGCATTAGACAGTTTGCGTGATTGTGATGGGCGGACATAGCAATAGATACAAGTGTTAAGCATATATGTGAATAGAATAGATATATGTAGACTGTAGTAAGCATATTATGTGAATAGAATAGAAGTACATAACCCAGCAATGAACTCTAAACCACGTTGACAGACCACGGACAGAAGACGGTAAGAAGCTGATCCATGGCCTCGGTGGTGCACGTAGAACAGTCGCTGCAATCTTGGCCAAGACCCCGAGACATCCACCACCTTGGTCAACACTACAAGACAACCACTCAGAGAGATGGGGGGTTGGGGTTGGGGACAGGGGTTAGAGAGTCCCCATGTTTTTAGTGGGCGGAGCTGGAGCAATAAATACATGTAGTGAGCATATGCATGCATGGTGACAGTAGAATCAAAGTATATAAGAAAATTGTGAAATTGAGTAATAGATAGAACTACTGCAAGAGTATGTATACAGGATGAGATACAAGACAATAGCTCAGGGCCGTATGCCCCGGGGGGCAGGAGTAACCACTCAGAATTGGTCAGGGCAGAGCAGGTAAGGTTCAACAGTGCAGGCCAGACAGAAGGCGGTATGAAGCTGTTCCATGGGACCGGTTGAGACAGAGACAGAGGTTAAAAAGGTTTTCTGCAGACATGGGAGCAAATAGACATGCTAACTAAACTAGACAGATTAATCTAAGGGTCAGTCCCCGACCAGGTGAGATCAGGGTAGGTTGAAGGAGAGAGAGAAAAGATGGGTCTTAACTAGGGGTGGAACGGTACGCATTCGAACCGTGTTCCAAACAATACACACATGCCCCGAACCGTGGAGGTCGTACCGAACCGTACGCATTCGAACCGTACACCGTTCGGTACGACCTCCGCGGTTCGGGGCATGTGTGTATTGTTTGGTTAATTAACGTTAGCCTCGAGCTAGGCTAACGTTACATTAGCTACGAGCTAACTAACTTTAGCCGTGAGCTAACTAATGTTAGCCGCAAGCTAACCATGGAAACGCTCACAGAGAAGTGACTCCACGACACCAGTTCGATTAGTGGGGAAGGGGGGGTATATTGACGAGGCTTGACAACAGAGGTTCAAAGAGGACTGTTTGTGTTCAATAATGAGCCAGGAGACTAGAGCGTGTGTGTCAACTGCGTCTGCAACCCATAACATCCTGGTCCCTGCTGGGACGTACCAACTCCACACTCCACTGTGTGGGGGGGTTTATATTCCCCATTCCCTTGTAACATCTCCTTATTTTTTAAGATAACAACAGTTACAACATTCCTTAGTGCAAATTATTATTAATACAAGAAACCACATAAACGTCCTTATTTAAAACCATCATCTTTTCTGTGACTTTTACTTTTTGATAAGAAAGTCTAGTGCTGGTTGAGCATTATGCATACTTTATGTTGGCCTTTGTCTATAATGTGGCCACAAAAATGGAAAGGTTTATCAGCAATGCCTCCCCTCTTGCTGTACCAAAATCTCTCCTAGCTCTAACCGTCACTGTCAAAATAATGTGCCTGATGTCAAATGGCCTCATTCTTTCAGTTTTTGCATGACTACGTCCTTGAGAATAAGTGAAAAGTTGGATTATTTTTAGGCTATATATCTTATGTTGATGTATGGTATTTTTGGAGTGTTAAACAACGTATACCGAACCGAAAACTGTAAACCTAAAACCGTGATACGAACCGAACCGTCGATTTGGTGAACCGTTCCACCCCTAGTCTTAACTCTTTAATTGCCAGACCCGAGGTTTCTCGGGTTAACTCGCCATGTGTTGGCTGCCAGACCCGAGATATCTCGGGTTTTGGTAGTTTTTTCTTTTATTCAATATTTGTATTCATTATTCATCCACGGACCTCTGTGTTACCATAGGAAATGAGTCTAAGATCGCCAAAGTGCAATACCGGCCGCATCCTGCTAGGTGGCAGCATCGAGCACCCTTTGAAACCTTATTTATCTTACCCTGTGTTATGTTCAAATCCCTCCAGGCACAGTTTTTTGGGTCAGGCGAGTCGAGCGGTTTGCCCGATCGCATTGCAATGCGTCAAATGCCCCCGATGTTGTGGTGGATTATGTTGGCGACACGATGGACACCAATACTGGGAATCGCGATCAGACAATTGGAATATTCTTTTTGGGGTACCTCCTAGTGAAGGTAAGGACTATATGACATCAATCCTACTTTGATCCAACCATGATTTCACCTCGATCGCAACGACCATGTGTAACATACTCCACAACGTATGCCGTTGGTGATGATCAAAGCATCAAAAAACGACCCCCCCCCCCTTTCATGCATTCATGATGAAACATAATACCTATATACATTTGATTTGGAAATGGTAGCGTGTCCAGGCAAGAAACGCCAATGCTTATAGTCAAATTCACGTAGCGCCCTATAACTCAGCCTTTCGGGAATTATCCCGGATCACTCTGAAATTATACTTATATTCACCACGGAATAACATGCAAATGTATTGATGAAAAAATTATCTCTTTTTTGCATCTTGGACGGAAGAAAGTCACTGTCAAATGACCATAGTATTGTCCCCATAGCTATAATATAGGATATAGATATAGCTCTCCAAACATAGTGACGCACAGTGAAAATATGTAATGGAAACCCGGCATGTTAGCTACAAGGCCAAGGCTAATAGCTGGCACTGAATGAGTTAAGCAGGGGTTTAAAAGCTTCGACAGAGCAGGCGCCCCTGACGACGGCAGGTAATTTGTTCCACAAGTAGGGAGCACGGTAGACAAAGGCTTTGTGGCCGGCGGATTTCTTTTTAACCCTAGGAATCGATAGAAGCCCCACATTTTGTGAGCGCAGAGCACGAGCGGGCGACTATCGAGAGATGACATCGGATAGATAGAGCGGTGCGAGCCCATTTACAATTTTGTAGGTGAGGAGTAGCACTTTAAAGTCAGATCTAGCTTGAATAGGAAACCAGTGTAAGGCGGACAAAACTGGTGTGATGTGATAAAATGTTCTAGTTTTAGTTAGTATCCGTGCAGCCGCATTTTGCATGCTTTTTTATGCTTGAATTAGGTAGGCCTGAAAAAAGTGCATTACAGTAGTCTAGATGTGATGAGACAAAAGCATGAATTAGGGTTTCAGCATCAGCCAGAGTTAAAATGGGGCGAATCTTTGCAATATTACGTTGGTAAACAAACGTGGTGCTGAAAATATACACTTGAAAATGCCTGCTCATTTGATAGGGTTAAGGTCTTTACTCTTGGCTACATTTGAAAAAGAAACGCAACATTAATGAATATGTTCTGTATTGATCGATTTATGGCGTGATATTAAGGTGTTAATTCTAACTAATCCATGTGGTGAAAAGTCACCTCATGCTATGTGTCTACTTGAGAATGAACAGTCACCTCTGTAGGGCTGTCTTAAATACTTCGAAGCTTCGAAGCTTAGTTCGATGGGCATGGGATTCGAATATGAAACTAAAATTCAATTATTCATTTTTTATTTTTTAGTCTTTTTTTGCAAAATCACCTCTGCCTCTCTTTGTTAACACTTTCGCGGCCACTTGGATCAGTCTAAAATCACTCTAGACAGCCAGCATTTCTAAACAGACTTGCATAGTCCGTGGGGCTGTTTGTAGAGCTAAATCTATACTTTATAGTATTGCTATCTGTCCATTCTCATTGTCAATTGACACCATAAACCGTCCCTTCAAAATGGCTTAAAGAAATAATTTTTTCATCAATACGTTCTCATTTTATAGCGTCTTGAATATAAGCGTTATAAGGGATTTGGACTAGTATATTTCCTGGAAGGCTACTAACGTTATATCCAATGGCATTTCGGATATACAGAAGCTACAGTTAAAACTCAAACTGCATATGATCGATATGATGGTCCACCATGAATGCATGAAAGGGGGGGGGGGGGGGGCGGGGGACGTCGTTTCTGATTATTGATTACCAATAACCGTGTTAGCCTCAGTAGCCACATTCGTTGACCGGGTGGATGGCTATCATAACAAGCCCTGATCAGCATGTAATTTACATGAAAAAGATCTTACCGTGGGCCGGTTGGATCCCCCTAAGAGGATCTGGCCGGTAATGCACTTTTTCGAATTCAAAGAGTAGGGTACTTCTGCAGTGCTGCTCAGTGACATCGAGTAGGTCAGGGGTCGGCAATAGGTGGCCCGCGGGCCTAAATTGGCCCGCCAGCAATCATTTTTGGCCCGTCAGTTTATTTTGAGAATATGATATTTATTTTATTTTCATCATATTATTTTTATTATATGCATACTTTATGTTTTATCCATGTTGAGAGTGAATAACAGGTATAGGCAGTGAGGTGCAATGTACCATATAGGCTTGCTCAAAGTGAGGTGGACAGCGCGTGGTGCTGAAATGGGAAACACAAGTCCATGAAATAAAAACACCAGTTCAGTAAGTCATTCAAGCTTTATCTTTACTCATGACTGACGGCACCACACATGCATGTGAACAGTAATGCAATTAAAAACAATGCAAAAACAATGCAATTAACTTTAAACAAAAAGAGTGCTTGAAGAAGCTCCTGAAATGACAGCGCTATAGGTATTTGAATTACGAGACATTCGGAAGTCCATTAGCTCCATTTCCAGTGCAGCCTCATCTAACAAGGTTAACTATCATAATCGATCATCCCACTATATTCCTTTATCCGTAATTGATCAGTCTCCCCAGTTAGTAGCTAGATTAATATATTTAGCGGAAGTGTCAATAATCGATCGCGGGGGATTCCACAATCTGGATGCGTCAGCCCCAGTCTCCTCCGTAGACCAGACCGTCTCATTTAACAAGACGAGGCTTGTTTGAGATTCAATAAGTATAATAATAAGTAAGACAATGGATAAGTTTAACGAATTCCATATAAAACGATAGTTTTAACATTCAACATTAAACCGGTCCGTGGCCGTCAGATAGACGGTTGCGCGTGCGTAATGTAGGATAGACTGATAGAGAGGCGCTTTATAATACAATGGAAAAAAGACAAAGGTATAATGTTCAGTGCATGTATATGTCGTTTACAGTTTATTATGCCACCTATGCAGCTCGTTTATTTTGACAGAGTTAAACATGTTTCACTATCATTATATTAAATTAGCCATTGTTTTTGGTTCTGGCCTGCCATTCAATGGCTTGGGGAAAAATTGGCCCGCCGCCAAACCTAATTGCCGACCCCTGGAGTAGGTTATTAAAATGGAATAAAAGCCAAAACAACCTTGCCACGGACATGTCCGTGGTTGGTCCTCAACCGTTGGATTCGAAACACGGATTTATCCGTGGTCGGGCGGGAATGTGTTAATTACAACAAGCAATGCTGTTTGTTATTTAAGATGAGGTCGGACTCGGCACTGACAGATTTGTGTTCATTGTGCTGCTTTTATAAAGCCTCAAATGACGGCTTACAATATTTCATGAAAGCAAAGTGTTTTGTTTTTCTGAGATTTAAAAAGGTTTAAACTTTACAGCACTGACAAAGTTGAACAAAGTGCTGTACAAGTCCCACAAGTTAAAAAAAGAATTAAAAAAAGTTAAACGAAATGTATTTAATTTTTTTATTCCGAAGCTTCGAATAAAAATCGAATATCGACCCGGAAGCTTCGAATTCCAAAAAAAATCGAAGGTCAGCCCCACACCTCTGTAATTTCACTGTAAGGCACGGTTCCTCAGAAGGTATTAAAGCATAGATCTATACATAGCCTTAGACTGCAAGTTTACAAACCTATCTTTTCATTGGAATGTTTCTTTCTCTCTCTGTTCCCCAGATCCAAATCCTGTCCTGCTGCCCGACAACCAATACGAATGACGCCTCAATTCCTCCATGTCTCTGTGACCAGTGTGGGGAGAGCTACAAGAGAAAGGCAAATCTAAAGAAAAAAAACACCACATGGGAGAGAAACCCTACTACCGTGACCAGTCTGATATGAGCTTCAAGAGAAAGGCAGCTCTAAATAAACACAACATGGTACACACAGGAGAGAAACCTTACAGCTGTGACCAGTGTGGGAAGAGCTTCAAGAATAAGGCATATCTTAAATCTCACCACATGGTACACACAGGAGAGAAACCTTACTGCTGTGACCAGTGTGGGAAGAACTTCAAGAGAAAGGCACAGCTTAAACTCCACCACGTGGTACACACAGAAGAGAAACCTTACTGCTGTGACCAGTGTGGGAAGAGCTTCAAGACAAAGGTAGAACTTAAACGACACCACATGGTACACACAGGGAAGAAACCTTACTGCTGTGACCAGTGTCGGAAGAGCTTCAAGACAAAGGCATATCTTAAACTACACCACGTGGTACACACAGGAGAGAAACCTTACTGCTGTGACCAGTGTGGTAAAAGCTACAAGAGAAAGGCAGAACTTAAACACCACAGGCGGCAGAGGTGCAAGGTGCCGACCTGCTTATCGGGAGCAGTTAAGGGTTATGTGCCTTGCTCAAGGACACTTCAACACACTGCCTGGGAGGAGCTGGAATCGAACCGGGAACCTTCTGATTACCAGACGACCGCTCTACCTCCTGAGCCACTGTTTATGCAGGTGATTATATCACTGTAATGATGTTTTTTTTTTTTTTATGTAAATCAAGATCCGTGGTCCGAGGTATTAAGAATAGAAATCTGAATACTAATATTGAAATTAATATCCGAATGATTAGGAAACAATTCCTAAAGTTCAATAAGATTGTTTATTATAATATGGATCCATATAGTTTGATCCACTCTTTCATTAGTAATGGAGTGGGGAAGAATGGAGGCGAAGAGGAGAGAATAAAGAGCAGAGGATAGAAGAGACAGTAACACAGTGTACATGGACATTTTTATATCTCTCACAGACAAAGAGAGTCATATTACTTGATACATATTTAACATGTAAATTCTGACATGTAAGTTCTCATGATGCATATACTGTGTCTCGACTATGTTCATATTAGTCCATAAGGTACATCTCCCTTCGCTGATTATATATCATAGGCCGTTTACATTATAGTGTCAGAAGCAGATACTGTGCAGAGACGGGAGTCCATTTATGGCTATAGAGTGACTGAGAACATAGTGGTAGTGTGAATACATGTTCCTCCTTACAATCACATTGTAGGAGTCATAGGTCCATATCATATAGACATCAGTAGCTATTCTATATATTAACAAAATTAAGTTAAATTTGACTTCTCTATATTTACTAACTGAAGTTAAATATGACTTCTCTATATTTACTAACTGAAGTTAAATATGGCTATTTACTAAATGAAGTTAAATATGACTGTTTATATTTACTAACTGAAGTTAAATCTGACTATTCTTTATATTTGCTAACTGAACTATTCTCTAGTGTGTATATATAGAGAGAGAGTTTGAGTCCAAGTGAGGTTAGATTAACTTCACAACTGTAAATATACAAATCACACCCAGTACCTGCAGTATTTTAGCCTGGTATCACCTTCAGTACCTGCAGTATTTTAGCCTGGTATCACCTTCAGTACCTGCAGTATTTTAGCCTGGTATCACCTTCAATACCGGCATCAGTATCTGTGTATCCACATCAGTATGCATGGGACGTATGAATCGGAGATATGAGCCTATAACATACTAAACTTACAATCTTTAACTCTTCACAGTGTGAAAGTGCGGTCAAGACTGAAGCTTCACTTAAAGATCAAGGGTTGAAACATGAAGATTTGCAACGTGAACAATCCATAGATCTAGACCAGAGGGAACTGACGGTGGAGGAATCTCCACAAAGTGAGCAGACATCTGTGACGGGAGACAAAGACTTCCAATATAGAGCTGAGACGGAGGAGAAGGATGACGACTGGATGGTTATGTGTGTGGTCGTGTCAGACCTTACATTTGAAGCCACAGATGGAGACCCTGTTCTGCGACAGGATGTTGGAAATAGAGAAAACCAAGAAGACGATGTAGTCATTCTTCCTCTTTGTGAGGCGCAAGACTCCACCTCAAAACTAGCAGCGGCGTCTCCCTCCTCTGACATAGAGGTGTTCGACTCTTTAGACGGATTCCTAAAGGCGAAGAACATCAATTATGCGCACTGTACCATTTTTTCTGCCCCAGAGGAGGACAAAGAGATTCAGAGCGGGGATCAGAACCCGAGGCCACAGATGACACCTGCATGTGAATCTGAGCCTGAATGTGATGGGGAGCTAAGTACCTCTGAAACTGAACACAGTTCTGATTACTCAAGGCTCCTGAAGGAAGTAGGGATCAGAGGACAGGCCCAACGAAAGGCAATCAAAGAACTTGCCACTGCAGCAGAACGGAGCAGTCACTGGTTGTGGCTGAAACGTAGAGACGCATCATGGGCTGCTAAATGAACACGTGGTGCCACTGTGCGACACACACCCAGGCCTGATCAGCCTGTGGTGGGCCAACCTCGGCAGAGGGTGTATTGTGATAAATGGCCGAAACACCCAATGAGGTCGGGGAACACAACTGAAGATGTGTCGTACTGGTGATCATCACGTGATCATTGCCAAATTCCACCCCACTCCAACCTCATTCAATTGTTGTGCTGAATATTTAGGGATCTTTAACAACTAGTCCTATTAAGAATCCTGATTACTCAACATCTTCACTAAAATATAACTATTTAACGGTGTCCAAAAGGTTTTCCAAAAAGCTTCAGTAAAGCTTCCGAAGAGCTCCCTCCAAGTCTGATTGTAAGGATGAAGAAGGTGAAGACACGTCAGACGCATCGCAGAGTCATCCGTTACCCGAGTGATTACATTCCATATAAGTATTATGTGTAAGAATGTAGATGGGTGTTTCTGAAGCACTTGTGTTGACGGGGCGAGCCGGGGGGGAGGGCGATAGCGGGGGTTTAGGGAGAGGACACAGTGATCCACCACTCTGGGTGTTTCCGGTCTGGAGGTGGTGGGGGAGGGTGGGTTATCCATGGAGTTTGACCAGTGTTCATATAGAGAACTGAACTGAGACGGTGGTCGGTTGAAGTAATGATGGTACCTGATTGTTTTCACCCAGTTTCCACGTGACGTGCTCCCATCCCTTCCCGACTGTTAACGCTCCTCTCTGACTTTAGTCTTGTTGACTCTACTGGAGTCGCCCATTCTCAAAGAACTAAAAATAGCTCGGATTAATTATTTACATAGATCTGAGCGTTGTTTTTACCTATGAAATCAGCTCGTCACTGCCCTTTTTAGTCATGTATTTTTATTTTATTTACATTTTTTCATGTGTCTTATCTGTATATTTGTTGAGATAATGGTTACTTCTGGGGCGGCTAACTGGCGCAGTGGGCAAGGCGCTCGCCAGTCGCCACTAATGCAGGAGATGCTGGGTTCGAGCCCAGCTCTCGGCATTGCTACCAGCTTGGCTGGTCGTTCATACTAACGCAATTGGCAGTGTTAGGGGTGGGAAGCTGGTGGGTGGGGATCGGACGTTGTGGACAGCGACTCCTACAGGTCGGTCGGTGCACCTGCGCAGCAGAATCAGGAAGCAACGGGGGCAGCGTGTCCCTCCCACGCAGACTCTCGCCGCTGAGAGATCGCGCTGTGCAGGTGAAAAGATGCAACGGCTGCCTCCTCGAGTACGGGGACACGTGATGCAAGGCTTCGTCCACATTGCAGCCAGCCTGTGGGAGGCATGGCCTAACAGCGTTCGAGACAGGGGAAGGTAGAATTGGACAATACGAAATTGGGATGGGAGAAAAAAAGAAAATGGGAGAAAAAGTAGATAAAAAAAAAAGATAATGGTTACTTCTTTTTTTTTATATATATATACCTCGATGTGCTAAGCTATTTTTATCGGCTGCTATTCTATATCACACCTGCAAACATTCCTGCATGTTGTGCTAGCCTGACCCCTGTGTCGAGCCACATTCAGCTCAAGATTTGGAGCGTTGACCAGAAGACAGATTGATAGCGGGTTTCATTCTTTGACCCCTGGTCACGTCCATGTATATTATTATAGGAGCACATTCCTCTGGGGGGGGGGGGGGTCTGTAGGAGTTGGAAGTCCCTGGTTGGTGTCTGTGCGGCGGTAGAGGGTCAGTGTTGAGGGTTGTGGCCGCGGGACTGCGACTGCTACTGCTCTGTCACTCCTGAGGGAGGTGTTTAAATACGGCATGCGGTGGGGACTCAGTACCGCTGCATCTGCAGCAGCCTGCAGCCCCGCGGCGGAGACGGCCTCTAACCACGACTTGTTGAAAGGCACGGAGGAAGAGAACGCTACAATGTAGCGCTGCTGCACCCTTGGCCTTTTTGTTTTGTTTTGTTTACAATTCTCCCGGATGTCTCTCCCCCGGTGACCCAGCACAAACCCTCTCGCGTGTCGCGCACTAAAGCCTCCCCGCGACGCGCCTCCGTGATCCGAAAGGGACTTTCCGACAGCCTCGAGCCCGAGTTCTGCAGCAGCGCGGCTGCGGTTCAGTTAATTTCTAACGTAGAGGAGCTGTACGCAGTGCCTGTACCTCCTCCTCTACATCGGGAAGGAATTGAAGGCAGCCGCTGCTGCTAGGCTTTGCTGCTTTGAGTGAGAACGAACCACGAGACCATCCTCTCCTCGAAGGGAAATTTTTGACACTTGAGGTGGGGGGGTAGTTCTACATTCGTTCTGCGGTTTCTGTTTTAAATTTGAACGTTAGCATCTGCGACATTAGCTTTTGTGGCATTCTGCGTTGTAACCGCGGGCACACAGCTAGCCCCACGGCTACAGTGAGGAATGTTGACGTTGCATTTTTGGGGAAACCGAAAGAACCAATGGGAAGGTTTTCCCGCACTGTGAAACCTTCACTTTTTCCCAAATTGTGAAATTGTAACGTTTCCCCCCAAATTGTGAAATTTTTACTTTTTTCCCCAAATTCTGAAATCAAACTATTGCCCACATTGTGAAATCTGGAGAAGAAGAATAAATTCATCTAAAATTCATGATGTCAAAGTAACTTCTTTAAAGTACCTTGGACCTGCTACCAGAAAACCACATCTGAGTAGACGTTTGAGCAAGTCACCCTTGCGTTCGCATCTTACTGTATCCACGTGACACCATGAACAAATACTACCAGGATACCGACTTAATATCACAGCCATTGGCGTTGTGTCCCTGACCCTCCCTCTTCCCTTATGTTGTCATATATTCGGCAATCCCCATATTGGTTAAATCTGTTCATTACAGTGCCAGATATACTGTTCTGTCCATAGAAATAGAATCATGTTCATTATGCTATGATTCTGTCACACCTGGGGAGAGGGTAAATGATTGTTTTTGGTTCAGATTCCAGGTGAGAGTTTCTTTTTTTATTTCCATAAGGTTCTTTTAATTTCCCCCACCCTGGTTTCACTGCAAAGTGTTCTGTACATTTCAGACCCTCAACTGCTTCCTGTAAATATGTTCGTCCTCCTGGGTAGATATACGTGTTTGAGAAGTCTTATGTTTCTTAAAAAATGAAAAATGAAAAAAAAATGATGTACTAAAAAGGACAAAAATAAAAATGTACTTCCTTTTAGCGTTTATTGTGAAGCTGAGGATGTGACTGATATTTTATTGGTCTTTTATTATTAGAACAGTCATAGATATTTTCTATCATTATTATTAATTTTTATACTTGTTTAAGAGTAGTTTAAAATCATTGTACATAAAACCTTTCTGCAATGTTTCTTTCTACAGACAAAAGTTGTAAAATAAGTTACTTCTAATAAAAACTGTAGGGAACTACATTTGTTGTGTCCTGGTGTTTTTACCTTCATAATTAGAGACACCGTTGAATTTAACAGTTTCAATCCATAATGTTATATTTATATATATTATATAAACAATTATCTGAAGTTTATTAATATTTCCAAAATACTTAATTTTTTCTCTTTAGAATCTTGTTTTAAGACTAGTCCAAATCCAATTTGAATGATTCATTATTGAAAATGTTGTGCGGATGTTGTACACACCAATTTCTTTATCGTTTCCTTCCCTGCCTAGCTAGTGGCTACCATACACCCAAGAGTAAAATAATTCTACAAACTGGGTAGTACAGGGTTCCTGGCTCCAAAAAGCACAGCTAATTTATGAATGACTCAAATTGAATTGATTAATTAATCAAAGCTAATTGATTACTTGACATCACTAAGGGCATTGATTCTGAACAGCTTGTTTAGGCGTGCCTCACAGGGAGGACTTTACGCTTGCTGACATATTTTCAGACAACCGATCACAGCCAATCATATTTACCGTGGCACTCGTGATTGTAACCTGACACCGGAGTTGCCTGCCTGCCTGCCCACAAGAGACGGGCCAGGAGAAGTATGAGGGCAAGCGTCTGCTGGTTGGTGGTCATTGCGATTCGCGACAAAGCACAAATACACTAATAACTACACGAATACACTAATAAAAAGCTAATAAAAAGCAAAGGGCGAACTGTGGTGTGAGGCAATAACTATATATATAATTAATATACAATAAAGTATTAAAATATGCTATATGTGCAAAACCGCGGCAGTAAAATACGATACGTTTTTTTTTCTCACCGCAAGCGCTTCATCCCAGCACTACCAGCGCTCCGCCAGCGTTTTTCAGCTGAAAATATGCGGTAGGTGGATGCAAGCCCATAGGCTATAGGTATGAGTAACGTTACAGAACCACACATAGTCCACAGTACACGGGTGTCTGCATGCATGATGAAGACGCACATATTGAAATACACATGCTCAGATGAACCCCTCTGATCCAACACTAAAATTCACACACAACAGTCCTATTTACACATAAACACACGGATGAACCAATACCGAACAACAAGTCCACGATAAACACATCGAGTCTAACATTATTATAGTAGGCAAATGCAACATTATCGCCACCCACCTGATGGTGAAGATCTGCCCAATTCTCAAAATCTGCATGTCACAGAAGTATAGTCCCCGCAGCAGGCTGCTTCGCCTTCTTTGTAAAACCAAAATTGGTTAGAAGGCTTACTTCTTTGATATTTCGTTTAACTTTCGACATTATCCTGAATACCTGTATTTTTTTTGTTTGATTTGTGCCTGCAGGCTGCAGCGCCGCCACGCTCCGAATGGTAAACGCAAGAATATCTGCAGTGCCGCAACCCCATAGATTTATGCTATTGTCTATTACGGTGAATTAGTGCGCAAATCATTAATCATACATCAAAATAGCCTAATTTTATTATTATACACGATGATGACGATACAGAAAAATTAGAAATGCATGGCAAAAATAGTCAGTATTTTAGAGACCCCCCAAAAATTCACAAATCATGTTTTCAGGGGGGCTGATGTCTCATATAGGGGAGCCATGGCTCCCCCAGCTCCCCCATGGTTTGCACCCTGCAGCTTACATAGACTAACATTACGTTAGCTATAGTAACTTTCTCAGATAGCAATCTAACATTGACATTAGTGGAAATCAAACAACTCTAACCCAATACTAATAATAGTTGTTTCACATTCTTGTTGGGTGTTACACTATGAATGACCTCTTGGTATAGCGGTCTGTGTTGTTGCCCGCGGCGTTCGAAGTTTGAGGTGACGTTGTCACAACCGTTACATATGTACAAAATATACTGTCTCATAAATATACTCTTCCAATATATAAATAAAAATATACATATAAATATATTGTTTTAGATGCTGTTGTCACTATGAATTGAAAATGGGGGACCCTGATGTAAACAAGACAAACGTCTTTCTCTGGCATGAATTGCCACAGTTATCTACAATAGCAACGATAAAAAAGTGCCAACCACATATTATAATAATTCATCCAATTTTCTTTTAAGTGTTTTGGTTAATCAGAGTGTTTACCAATCATATATTATCGTTTTTTTTTGTTCCAAGTGTTATTTTTGATTACATCACTAACAAAATAATAATAAAAAAAGACTAATTTAATCAGATTAATCACTTTATTCAAATTGAGGATTTAGTTTGAGGATATATAAAAAAAATACAAATTATGAAAAGAAATGAGAATAATTCGTTTTATTAAATTTTTTTAATTAAAAACGAAGGTTCGAACGTCCGTTCGAAGAACCCTGATGAAGTTTGAATCCCAAAAACAGGCTTCGGGGACAGCCTTACCAAATATATTATTTATATTATTCAAATGGAACTCAAACATGTTGCGTTGTGATGTCACAGTATGTGTCATTATAGAACATTCTAGAACATTTGTGATGTCACAGTATGATGTCATAATAGCACATTCTAGAACATTTGTGGATGTCACAGTATGATGTCATAATAGGACATTGAACATTTGTGATGTCACAGTATGATGTCATAATAGAACATTCTAGAACATTTGTAATGTCACAGTATGATGGCATAATAGCACATTCTAGAACATTTGTGATGTCACAGTATGATGTCATAATCAAACATTCTAGAACATTTGTGATGTCACAGTATGATGTCATAATCAAACAAGCTAGAACATTTGTGATGTCACAGTATGATGTCATAATAGAACATTCTAGAACATTTGTGATGTCACAGTATGATGTCATAATAGAACATTCTAGAACATTTGTGTTCTATATATATTCAACAATTCTCAAGATCTCATTGTGCATCTTGAGACAGGATAGATAAACTGTCTATCCTACAACACATAGACTGAAACCTGCATTTCTCAACCAAGGTGCCTTGCCTACCGTTTTACTGTGGAAAGGTGAGTGTCCACAACAGCTAGCTAGCTGTTCTACTTGAATACTGAATGTTAACAATTTCAGTGCCGGCCATTTAACATTGAAAACCCTGTTGAGTGCCAGCATCCACTTCAATGATAGCGTTAAAAACGCATAATCTATGTTTTAAATTATGGCTATGTGTCTAATCTGCCTGTCGTTTATCAATTACTTGTTTGCAGTCAACATTGTCGAAACTGATTGTTTTTTTATCGCTTCATTTTCGTTTTATAGCATTCTGAAAAGCCCTCGTATTCAAGGAAAATATAAAGATTCCGTGATAAAAGGCATTTACTGGAATATTCTAGAATACACAAAAACTTTGTCATTTTTCGGCCTATTTATGAATCGTTTTCAAATAAATGCTAGATTATCGATAGTATATGTGTACTTATGCACGCTATAGAGGCGGGCTGAAAAATCGATTCTCATTTCCTCATCAGCGATCACAGCCACAGAGCCACATACACACATAGGGCAAACGCTTATATCTCTGTGAAAACAGGTCTGAGACTAAGACTGGTAAAATAGATTCCTTACCTGAGATCAGATGTTATCCAAAAAGATTATTCCAATTCCTGATCGCCATTCCAAATATCAATCACGCTTATTGATTACAGTGTTGATACTGTAAATACATAATCCACGGGTTTTCCGGGCCGGCGAGCACAATCGATCCTTCAGATGCCTTGAGGGAAAAATAAAATTAGGAAACTGACCACTCCCCCTGCATCAGTCAGAACTGATGGGGTGCAGTTACACAGGGAGAGACGATAGGGGGCGGTATCTTCCCAATTGAGCTCAGAGAGACTGCAGCACGCAAACAAACAACATTTTGTGTCGTCGGCACTCAATGGGGGGCTGGCATTCCCTGGCTGCGCACTTGCCTCACAGCCGACTGCACATAGAGATCAATATTATTAAATGTACAGCTCCGAGGACGGCTCGTTTAGGTGAAAATAAGGTTGTAGCTCATTGTCTACCTTACTACGATAGGAAAGAGGTGTCCTTTGTGTTTTAAAAACATTTCGCTTAAGAATTATTGGCCGCGGAAATTCAAATCTGTGAATATCTTTCTAACTTTACCTAAGTCTCCCGATTGCGATACAATAAAGCGAATCTTCATCACAAATCATATTCTCAAAATAATCTGACGGGCAGATATTATTGCTGGCGGACCTATTTCAGCCTGCGAGCCGCCTATTGCCGACCACTGAACTAGGATATCTGTATAACGTGCGTTTAGACAACACTATTTGGGACAGACCATATTAGGCTATTACTTCACATAAAATATCATGTCTAAATGAAATGCACAAAACAAAACATGTATGTATCATAACGTTACCCTGATATAGATCTGTATGCATGTTTATGTATTTATTCATAACGTTATACATATTTGTTAACGTTAGATCGTGCATGGCTTTTACATTGAAAAATGTACTTGTCACGTGGTTCCGTTCTCCATTCTTCACATCAAAAACAAACTATCAAAACGTACTCGGACCAAAATCGGCCCATTATTTACTTTTTTTTTCCATTTGATTCTGACACCAAAATACGAAAAACAGCTCCGTATTTTAGTTTTCCCCGTTTTTTCGATTTTGGTTTAAAACGGAAATAGGAAAACACCTCGTATTTCAGTTTTTTTTTTTTTTTTTTTAAATTTTTCTTAACGAAAAACAAACTATCAAAACGTACACGGACCCGCCCAGCCCTTTGTTTATTGCAGTGGCGGCTGCTGACCAAATTTTTTGGTGAAGCACAAATTATTATATTATATTATATTTATAAAACATCCCCCAATGTGTGTGTCAGTAGTGGCTGGTGAGTTAAAAAATTGGGGAGGACGGGAAAGATAAAAAATAAATTATAAAGAAATACAGACACAGTGTGGTTATGAAGACAGCAGACAGACACTACAGTTAAAAACAACAGGCACTAGTAATAAATACCTTGGAGTAACTCTTGACACACACCTGACTTACACACATCACAACAATAGCTTAGTCAAGAAGGCAAATCAAAAACTATTTGTTTACAGCAAGATCAGACCATTTCTCATCCTCACTGTTTCAAACACATCTACATGCAATTGTTTTGCAATTTCATGCAAAAGGAGCTTATAAAATGCATGGTAAATGTCCATCCTGGACTCACCACTGTCACTCACACTTCCCTGCTACAACCTTTCAGAACTACACAAAGTATCTAGCCACTAAGTTCTATTTTATGCTCGGAAATAACACTTCCCCAACACTCACAGCTTTACTGCCAAGACACAATAGGCTACAAGTCAAGAAGTATCACCACATCAATCCCACATGCACTCATTCCAGTACCGGCTTACACAAATAATTATGGACTAAGATCATTCTTCCACACAAACAGCAAAATCTGGAACGAGATCCCATTCCACATCAGAGCAATAACCTCCATGTCACACTTCAAACAGGCCTACAAACTACATCTGATGCTAGAAAACCTCTGCACTCACGGTGTCATTTAGCACAGACCCAATCACACACACACACACACACACACACACACACACACACACACACACACACACACACACACACACACACACACACACACACACACACACACACACACACACACACACACACACACACACACACACACACACACACACACACACACACACACACACACACGCACACACATAATAATAAACACAACGGCCACAGCGGGCCAACAAATCGCAGCAGCTATTTACAATGCAATACACAAATATACAGAATAATGCTCAAAATATGCACACTTCCTACCTTATTTGTACATGAAGTCCATCCTCCGATCATTCTTTGTGAATTCTGCGATGACTTTGTCATAAAAGCCTCTTGCAATAATAATCCTTTTCTCTTCAAAAGTCATAATTGCATGCTTCACTTACAATCACTTATGATTATAGGTCTGAACTTCATCCATTTGTTTATTGCCAACAAGCAGTTGGTAATGGAGTTTATGGCTGTCACATCATCTGGTTCAGCGGATATGTACAACTGTGTATCATCCACATAGCTGTGGAAGTCAACACTATTCTCTGATGTCACAGAGTGGCAGCATATAGAGAGAGAAGTAGTGGACCTAAGCAGCTCCCTTATGCAACCCCGTAGCAGTTTTTATATTTCTCTGACATATGGCTTAGGCTAGCGTAAAACATCCTTCCTCTGATATGTTTTAAGCCAGTTCAATACATAATCTGAAAACCCAATAACCTTTTCAAGACTATTGATTAGGATGTCATAATTTCGCTAATAACACTTAAAATCAAATCAAATCAAATTTATTTGTAAGGCCCGACAAGGCGACAACACACATTAATGTCCCCATGGGCCGGACACGTCTTCTTTAAACAAGTCAAGAAGAAACATCACAATAAATCAAGAACAAAACAAAAACATTATAAAGTCCAAAACATTTTAAATAAATGCAACACTCCCAGTCCCAGACATACCCCATGCGAAGGTAAGGAAAAACTCACTAAAACCTAGTGTAGCAGGGTGGATTATCCCTGCTTTATGGGAGTGGATGTACACTGCCACCTGGTAGTGGGAACGCAGCCGATCTGGGTCCGGCTGAGTCCCCGACTGTAGGCCAGGAGTATTGGAGTGGAGGTTTAGCAGAGGGAGTGGATGGGGCCTAGGATTCACTAACCTAGGGGTGGTGTGCTGGTCCTTCTTGCCCTCCAGGGAGACTCACAGTAGTTCCCCACACACCCACACTTCCCTCAATACTTCCTGCGCGCTCCCACACCCGATGACAGTAATGATGGATGATATACTTTCTCCCCAAAGCAGTACCCTTCCTGATTGGCGAGTAGAGACCTGTCCCAATGATGCATAGGCAGGGGTTGGGGAAAGGGTTAAACAATAATGAACATTACCCGGAAAGGAAGGGGTTAGACAGAATGCACATTAACAGACACAGTGTTCCTATTTAGCTCTCTTTTACTGAAAGACTTATTTCTGTGAGGTTTTGCCCGCTGCTCACTACCTTTTCTCTGTCTTCTTTAAGCCTACTGTTAGGAATTCCCTATTCTCTGTCTTCTTTAAGCCTACTGTTAGGAATTCCCTACTCACTCTCTCTAGCCCCCACCCTCTCGTTCTTTACCCTTAGTGGCCACACCTGTTTGATATTCTATTATCTCTCGCACCTGTGGTGGCAGGCTAATTAGTCCCCCTGTGGGCTTTAAATACCAGGGCGCTTCCCCTCGTTTTGGCGTGGGGTCGTGTTGTATACTTGCCGAGTCATATTCTCTAAACATCTAGACTCTTTCGGGAGATCCTCCGTCTGCCTATGCTGTTCCATTCTCCTGCGTCGAGATGTTTTGCTCCAGCCTTCGCCTGCTGTCGCCGTTGCCTGAGAGTGGGACTGGTCTGCGCTCCCTAGACTTCCACGGGAGGCATCCCAGTCATCCACTTCAGACCCCCCGCGCAGCTGTCGTCCTGACGCACATCCAGACCAGCGCAGACGCTCTCCAGTCCTCAGCGCGCTACGCGCATCTTCCAAGGACGCTCGAGCTTGGCACGCTCTCCAGACCAGCGCGCAACGCGCATCTTCCAAGAACCCTCGAGCTTGGACGCTCTCCAGTCCTCAGCGCGCAACGCGCATCTTCCAAGGACGCTCGAGCTTGGCACGCTCTCCAGACCAGCGCGCATCTTCCAAGAACCCTCGAGCTTGGCACGCTCTCCAGACCAGCGCGCAACGCGCATCTCCTAGACCTTCGAGCTTGGCACGCTCTCCCGACCAGCGCGCAGATGCGCATCTCCTAGACCTTCGAGCTTGGCACGCTCCCCAGACCAGCGCGCTGGAGCGCATCTTCCAGACCTTCGTGCTTGGCGCACTCCTCCTCGCAGACGCACCCCGAGGCGTCTCTCTGTTCCGACGCGCACACCAAGGTGTGGCGCGCACTCTGTTCCTCGGCTCCGACAGCGGCTACCCGGTGGACGACATCCTCGCCACCGCCACTGTTCCGACGCGCACACCAAGGTGTGGCGCGCACTCTGTTCCTCGGCTCCGACAGCGGCTACCCGGTGGACGACATCCTCGCCACCGCCACTGTTCCGACGCGCACACCAAGGTGTGGCGCGCACTCTGTTCCTCGCTCCGACAGCGGCTACCCGGTGGACGACATCCTCGCCACCGCCACTGTCCCGACGCGCACACCAAGGTGTGGCGCGCACTCTGTTCCTCGGCTCCGACAGCGGCTACCCGGTGGACGACATCCTCGCCACCGCCGTTGTTCCAGCTCCCTGTTCCGACGCGCACACCAAGGTGTGGCGCGCACTCTGTTCCTCGGCTCCGACAGCGGCTACCCGGTGGACGATGCCCTCGTCACCGCCACTGTTCCAGCACTCTGTTCCTCGGCTCCGACAGCGGCTACCCGGTGGACGATGCCCTCGTCACCGCCACTGTTCCAGCACTCTCTCCCTCGGCTCGGACAGCCAGCCGCCCCGGTGGCGATGCCTTCGTTCCCGTTGCTGTCCCTGTACCATTACGCATGCGCCTGGGTGAGTTTTGATTGTGATGTCACTCACCCAGCGTAGTGCCCTTGCCCCCGTTCCCGCTGCTGTCCCCGTACCTTTACGCATACGCCTGGGTGAGTTTTGATTGTGATGTCACTCACTCAGCGTTGTGCCCTTGCCCCCGTTCCCGCTGCTGTCCCCGTACCTTTACGCATACGCCTGGGTGAGTTTTGATTGTGATGTCACTCACTCAGCGTAGTGCCCTTGCCCCCGTTCCCGTTGCTGTCCCTGTACCTTTACGCATACGCCTGGGTGAGTTTTGATTGTGATGTCACTCACTCAGCGTAATGCTTTTGTCCCCCGTTCCCGCTGCTGTCCCGTACCTTTACGCATACGCCTGGGTGAGTTTTGATTGTGATGTCACTCTCCCAGCGTATTGCCCCTGTTAGTTAGTTTGGACATTTCATCTCCCAGCGTATTGCCCCTGTTAGTTAGTTTGGACATTTCATCTCCCAGCGTAATGCCTCTGTTTTTGGTTCTCACTTTGAATAGTATTTTTGGACTTTACATCTCCCCCTGTGTGTTTGTCACACGAAGATATTATTACTTTGTTCTCTTTGTTATTTGGACTGTTCTGCACCTGCTCTGTTTTTTCCCCTTTTGTGCATTAACTATCTCCTCTGTCCTGCAGAGCGGCCCAGATGATTTCCACCAGTCCTCCCTGTTTTCCCAGCCCGCCTCCGCGGGCCTCAGTCCCCTCCGTTCCCTAGTTCTCCCCTTTCTAGTTCCACCTAGTTCCTGTTCCCTAGTTCTCCCCTTTCTAGTTCCACCTAGTTCCTGGTCCCAAGTTCTCCCCTTCTAGTTCCACCTAGTTCCTTGTCCCTAGTTCCCCTAGTCCCCGTTTCTCCTGTTCCCTAGCTCTCCTAGTCCCTAGTCCTCTCTCCCTAGTTCTCCTTGTCCCTGGTTTACCTAGTCTCTAGTTCCTCTGTCCCAAGGCGTTCCCTTAACCTTCCCTTTGGCGTTCCCTTTTCCTGCCAGCCTCTTAAAGGCACCTTTCCTTCCCCTCATATTATATTCCTGTATTTGTGATTCTCCCTTAAAGGGACAGTGCCCTTTTCCCTGTATTTCCCTTTTGTTCAATAAATATCTGTTTCTTGGCAAACCATCATACCTGTCTTGTGTTGTGCGATTGGGGTCGGTTACAAACCATAACAGTACGACCCCACCAAGTCTACGACCCCAGCCAGCACAGACTGTGTATGTTGAGTTTGCCTTTTTTTTTCTTGTTCCCTCTAGCTCCCCTGTTAGCCCTGTTAGCTTCCCTGTTAGCCCAGTTTAGCTTCCTTGTTAGTCCTGTTTAGCTCCCTTGTTAGCCTGTTACCCCCCTGTTTAGCTTGTTAGTCTCCCCGGTTAGCTCCCCTGTTTGCTTCCCGTTTTGCCCTGTTTGACCCCCCTGTAGCTAGCCATGCCCTGGCAGCTAACCCAGTCCCTCAGCAGAGCCCCTGTCTGCTAGCTTAGCCCCGGCTGCTAGCACAGCCTCTATGTTTATGCAGCCCTTGCTGCTGGCATAGGCCCTGTAGCTAGCCATGCCCTGGCGGCTAACCCAGTTTCCCTCTGCATGGCCCCGGCCTGCTAGCTTGGCCCCGGCTGTTAGCACAGCCTCTATGTTAATGCAGCCTTGCAGCTGGCATAGGCCCTGTAGCTAGCCAGGCCCAAGCAGCTAACCTGGTCCCTCTGCATGGCCTCCACTTTTTTGTGTAGTTTATCTCACACAGCTAGGACTGTCCTTCCAGCTAGCTTGTTCTCTCATGCTGGTCCAGCCCTGTCTGCCAGCCTAGCTCCGGCAGCTAGCGCAGCCTCTATGTTGATGTAGCAGTACAGCTAGCATAGGCCCTGTAGCTATCAGTGCCCTGGCAGCTACCCTTTCCCTCTGCTAGCCTAGCTCCGGCAGCTTGCGCAGCCTCTATGTTGATGTAGCAGTACAGCTAGCATAGGCCCTGTAGCTGTCAGTGCCCTGGCAGCTAACCTTCCCTCTGCTAGCCCTTTTCCCGGTGCTACCATGGTTACCCCTTTTGCTACCCTGCTTGCCCCTCAGTTCTCTAGACCCAGTTCCTCTAGACCAGTTCTCTAGACCAGTTCTCTAAACCAGTTCTCTAGACCAGTTCTCTAGCCCGGTTCTCTAGCCCAGTTCTCTAGACCAGTTCTCTAGACCAGTTCTCTAGACCCAGTTCCTCTAGACCAGTTCCCCCAGTTGCCCCTCTGCTACCCTAGTTACCCCTCGGCGACCCTGTTTCTTTTGCTAGCCCCACTCTTGTGGTGGCTTCCCCTGCTGGCTTGGCCAGTACCGTCTTGTTTTGCCCCTGCCACTCTGTCTGTATTTGTTTTGGGTCGCCGGGTGGCTCCCGTTGGAGGGGGGGATACTGTGAGGTTTTGCCCGCTGCTCACTACCTTTTCTCTGTCTTCTTTAAGCCTACTGTTAGGAATTCCCTATTCTCTGTCTTCTTTAAGCCTACTGTTAGGAATTCCCTACTCACTCTCTCTAGCCCCCACCCTCTCGTTCTTTACCCTTAGTGGCCACACCTGTTTGATATTCTATTATCTCTCGCACCTGTGGTGGCAGGCTAATTAGTCCCCCTGTGGGCTTTAAATACCAGGGCGCTTCCCCTCGTTTTGGCGTGGGGTCGTGTTGTATACTTGCCGAGTCATATTCTCTAAACATCTAGACTCTTTCGGGAGATCCTCCGTCTGCCTATGCTGTTCCATTCTCCTGCGTCGAGATGTTTTGCTCCAGCCTTCGCCTGCTGTCGCCGTTGCCTGAGAGTGGGACTGGTCTGCGCTCCCTAGACTTCCACGGGAGGCATCCCAGTCATCCACTTCAGACCCCCCGCGCAGCTGTCGTCCTGACGCACATCCAGACCAGCGCAGACGCTCTCCAGTCCTCAGCGCGCTACGCGCATCTTCCAAGGACGCTCGAGCTTGGCACGCTCTCCAGACCAGCGCGCAACGCGCATCTTCCAAGAACCCTCGAGCTTGGACGCTCTCCAGTCCTCAGCGCGCAACGCGCATCTTCCAAGGACGCTCGAGCTTGGCACGCTCTCCAGACCAGCGCGCAACGCGCATCTTCCAAGAACCCTCGAGCTTGGCACGCTCTCCAGACCAGCGCGCAACGCGCATCTCCTAGACCTTCGAGCTTGGCACGCTCTCCCGACCAGCGCGCAGATGCGCATCTCCTAGACCTTCGAGCTTGGCACGCTCCCCAGACCAGCGCGCTGGAGCGCATCTTCCAGACCTTCGTGCTTGGCGCACTCCTCCTCGCAGACGCACCCCGAGGCGTCTCTCTGTTCCGACGCGCACACCAAGGTGTGGCGCGCACTCTGTTCCTCGGCTCCGACAGCGGCTACCCGGTGGACGACATCCTCGCCACCGCCACTGTTCCGACGCGCACACCAAGGTGTGGCGCGCACTCTGTTCCTCGGCTCCGACAGCGGCTACCCGGTGGACGACATCCTCGCCACCGCCACTGTTCCGACGCGCACACCAAGGTGTGGCGCGCACTCTGTTCCTCGCTCCGACAGCGGCTACCCGGTGGACGACATCCTCGCCACCGCCACTGTCCCGACGCGCACACCAAGGTGTGGCGCGCACTCTGTTCCTCGGCTCCGACAGCGGCTACCCGGTGGACGACATCCTCGCCACCGCCGTTGTTCCAGCTCCCTGTTCCGACGCGCACACCAAGGTGTGGCGCGCACTCTGTTCCTCGGCTCCGACAGCGGCTACCCGGTGGACGATGCCCTCGTCACCGCCACTGTTCCAGCACTCTGTTCCTCGGCTCCGACAGCGGCTACCCGGTGGACGATGCCCTCGTCACCGCCACTGTTCCAGCACTCTCTCCCTCGGCTCGGACAGCCAGCCGCCCCGGTGGCGATGCCTTCGTTCCCGTTGCTGTCCCTGTACCATTACGCATGCGCCTGGGTGAGTTTTGATTGTGATGTCACTCACCCAGCGTAGTGCCCTTGCCCCCGTTCCCGCTGCTGTCCCCGTACCTTTACGCATACGCCTGGGTGAGTTTTGATTGTGATGTCACTCACTCAGCGTTGTGCCCTTGCCCCCGTTCCCGCTGCTGTCCCCGTACCTTTACGCATACGCCTGGGTGAGTTTTGATTGTGATGTCACTCACTCAGCGTAGTGCCCTTGCCCCCGTTCCCGTTGCTGTCCCTGTACCTTTACGCATACGCCTGGGTGAGTTTTGATTGTGATGTCACTCACTCAGCGTAATGCTTTTGTCCCCCGTTCCCGCTGCTGTCCCGTACCTTTACGCATACGCCTGGGTGAGTTTTGATTGTGATGTCACTCTCCCAGCGTATTGCCCCTGTTAGTTAGTTTGGACATTTCATCTCCCAGCGTATTGCCCCTGTTAGTTAGTTTGGACATTTCATCTCCCAGCGTAATGCCTCTGTTTTTGGTTCTCACTTTGAATAGTATTTTTGGACTTTACATCTCCCCCTGTGTGTTTGTCACACGAAGATATTATTACTTTGTTCTCTTTGTTATTTGGACTGTTCTGCACCTGCTCTGTTTTTTCCCCTTTTGTGCATTAACTATCTCCTCTGTCCTGCAGAGCGGCCCAGATGATTTCCACCAGTCCTCCCTGTTTTCCCAGCCCGCCTCCGCGGGCCTCAGTCCCCTCCGTTCCCTAGTTCTCCCCTTTCTAGTTCCACCTAGTTCCTGTTCCCTAGTTCTCCCCTTTCTAGTTCCACCTAGTTCCTGGTCCCAAGTTCTCCCCTTCTAGTTCCACCTAGTTCCTTGTCCCTAGTTCCCCTAGTCCCCGTTTCTCCTGTTCCCTAGCTCTCCTAGTCCCTAGTCCTCTCTCCCTAGTTCTCCTTGTCCCTGGTTTACCTAGTCTCTAGTTCCTCTGTCCCAAGGCGTTCCCTTAACCTTCCCTTTGGCGTTCCCTTTTCCTGCCCGCCTCTTAAAGGCACCTTTCCTTCCCCTCATATTATATTCCTGTATTTGTGATTCTCCCTTAAAGGGACAGTGCCCTTTTCCCTGTATTTCCCTTTTGTTCAATAAATATCTGTTTCTTGGCAAACCATCATACCTGTCTTGTGTTGTGCGATTGGGGTCGGTTACAAACCATAACAATTTCTTTGACATGTATTTACACAAGGCACAATAATCAAAGCTCTTTCCACACTGGGCACCTAGTGCTCTCAATCTACGGCAATGACTAAAGTTCTTCCCACACTGGTCAAGACACAGTAATAAAACCTGTCCCTTTAAGGGTTTAAATACTTGTTCGTTCCCCGTAGGTGGGGAGAGAGGGGAGGAAGAGGGAGAGGGATACAGGAGCTACTCAATGGGAATTTTATAAAAGAACACACGTTATCACACCACATTCAACCAAAAGACAGTGGGCCCACGTTGAAAACAAAAGTCCTATCTATAGCCTGGCTTCCCCAAAATAATAAATGTCGGGGCGCCCCTAATCACTGTTACCAGTGTCAGTTCAAAGTACTGCTTCTCTTCGCCCTTAAAGGGCCCGCTCCGCACAAAGAGAATGTCCACCGATAAAGTTCCAGCACTCGGAGCGCTCACTGTAACTGGCTTGAGTGAACCTGTTAAGCCTTAAGGTCCCCCTATAGGGGGACCCTGCTTTTCTTTATCATAAATCGATCAATAGAGACCGTAATAGATCCCCAATTATCATATCATGGGGTATCATTGGAAAGCCACACTCATTGGCTACAACCCTGTCCAAAGATTTAACCAAGGGCGGGCCTGCTCTCACCACCGAACGTCCGTGTGGTGAGATGGCCGACGAGAAGTCCCGTGATAGCAGGAGGCGGGGCTGGGTAGACGTTAGGCAGGTGACTGCTGGAGGGCAACGGCTCAGAGGGGCTGAAGGTGCGTGCAGTGCAGTGATGTCTGCTGCTGGGCTGGAGAGGTGGGGCGACACGCGGGCTAAACTGTGGTGCTAGGCCTAACTGAAACTAAGCTGTAGGTCGGGACGACCTCCTGTCCTGTCGCCTATACTTTAACTAAAACGCAACACTCTTCGGCAGTAGCACGTCTGCTTCTTCGTTCACAATGTCTCTTTAGCATTAACTGGAAGCTAAGCTATCGCATATTCCATTACTAACCCGCCTCGTGCCTCGGTTTATATTCCGCGTGCTTATTGTCTGGAGCTCCAGCTCCAAGCGACCTCTTCCTTCTCTGGAAAACGATGAAGAGAGAGTTCCGCCGCAGGCGCCGCGCCCTGAGCCCATCCTTCTTCACCTGGGTCCCCCTGCCCAATGTCGCCACCAGCTCCCCCTGGCGGTACCTGTATCATGTCCCACTATTAAGTGTCAATGTTAGGATATGGAGGATCAAGAGGGGTCAGCAAGTTACACAACGTCATCCGAACACAGAGAATGCAAGGAATTAAAGTTAGACACACTGAATTATTGCTAGACATATTCAGGTGTCTACACTAGCAATAGGAAAAAATGCACCACAGGCAATGTGGAGGAGAGAAACCTTAGAAGGGCCGTTCAAGGGGGGATCTCCCTTCTTAGATGTCGGTGATAGTAGTGTTGCAATAAAACAGGCGAAACAGTTGGTAATAGGGCTGCACGATTTTGGGGAAATAATCTAATTGCGATTTTTCGGACAGATATTGCGATTGCGATTATAATATATTTTTTTTTAAGCAGCCCCACAGAAGTTTATTGTAAAATGCGCCTTGCATCTGGCCTACGCGGTGGGTCTTTTCAGGACACCGAGCCTGAAAATGTTTCTTTTTACCTGGGAATCGATACCAGTACCCAACGGTACCTTTTTTTCTGTACTTTACTCTCCCTCTCTGAAGTCTAAACTTCACAACACACAATCTAAAACCCCTTAGCTCCCTCTCCCAAACCGATCTTGTATCTCAATGGGACTTCCTGGTTAAATAAAGAAAAAAGAAAAAAAAACTTTGCAATTTCGATTTAAAATCGATTAATCGTTCAGCCCTAGTTGGTAAGCATGCACTCATAAGTGTAATGAAACACAGATAAGTGCATGCAATAGCAACTGAACATTTTGAAAGATAAAAAATAGAGCTGATGGCGGATCTATTTGAGGCAAGGGGGCAGCGCAGAGAGGGTCGCATCCTCATCCTCATCATCACGGGACGTCCAACACTCCGGTCATCACTACGAGACAGCCGGAGACAGGGGGACAGGCATTAGACAGTTTGCGTGATTGTGATGGGCGGACATAGCAATAGATACAAGTGTTAAGCATATATGTGAATAGAATAGATATATGTAGACTGTAGTAAGCATATTATGTGAATAGAATAGAAGTACATAACCCAGCAATGAACTCTAAACCACGTTGACAGACCACGGACAGAAGACGGTAAGAAGCTGATCCATGGCCTCGGTGGTGCACGTAGAACAGTCGCTGCAATCTTGGCCAAGACCCCGAGACATCCACCACCTTGGTCAACACTACAAGACAACCACTCAGAGAGATGGGGGGTTGGGGTTGGGGACAGGGGTTAGAGAGTCCCCATGTTTTTAGTGGGCGGAGCTGGAGCAATAAATACATGTAGTGAGCATATGCATGCATGGTGACAGTAGAATCAAAGTATATAAGAAAATTGTGAAATTGAGTAATAGATAGAACTACTGCAAGAGTATGTATACAGGATGAGATACAAGACAATAGCTCAGGGCCGTATGCCCCGGGGGGCAGGAGTAACCACTCAGAATTGGTCAGGGCAGAGCAGGTAAGGTTCAACAGTGCAGGCCAGACAGAAGGCGGTATGAAGCTGTTCCATGGGACCGGTTGAGACAGAGACAGAGGTTAAAAAGGTTCTCCCATGTCTGCAGAAAAGCAGACATGGGAGCAAATAGACATGCTAACTAAACTAGACAGATTAATCTAAGGGTCAGTCCCCGACCAGGTGAGATCAGGGTAGGTTGAAGGAGAGAGAGAAAAGATGGGTCTTAACTAGGGGTGGAACGGTACGCATTCGAACCGTGTTCCAAACAATACACACATGCCCCGAACCGTGGAGGTCGTACCGAACCATACGCATTCGAACCGTACACCGTTCGGTACGACCTCCGCGGTTCGGGGCATGTGTGTATTGTTTGGTTAATTAACATTAGCCTCGAGCTAGGCTAACGTTACGTTAGCTACGAGCTAACTAACTTTAGCCGTGAGCTAACTAATGTTAGCCGCAAGCTAACCATGGAAACGCTCACAGAGAAGTGACTCCACGACACCAGTTCGATTAGTGGGGAAGGGGGGGTATATTGACGAGGCTTGACAACAGAGGTTCAAAGAGGACTGTTTGTGTTCAATAATGAGCCAGGAGACTAGAGCGTGTGTGTCAACTGCGTCTGCAACCCATAACATCCTGGTCCCTGCTGGGACGTACCAACTCCACACTCCACTGTGTGGGGGGGTTTATATTCCCCATTCCCTTGTAACATCTCCTTATTTTTTAAGATAACAACAGTTACAACATTCCTTAGTGCAAATTATTATTAATACAAGAAACCACATAAACGTCCTTATTTAAAACCATCATCTTTTCTGTGACTTTTACTTTTTGATAAGAAAGTCTAGTGCTGGTTGAGCATTATGCATACTTTATGTTGGCCTTTGTCTATAATGTGGCCACAAAAATGGAAAGGTTTATCAGCAATGCCTCCCCTCTTGCTGTACCAAAATCTCTCCTAGCTCTAACCGTCACTGTCAAAATAATGTGCCTGATGTCAAATGGCCTCATTCTTTCAGTTTTTGCATGACTACGTCCTTGAGAATAAGTGAAAAGTTGGATTATTTTTAGGCTATATATCTTATGTTGATGTATGGTATTTTTGGAGTGTTAAACAACGTATACCGAACCGAAAACTGTAAACCTAAAACCGTGATACGAACCGAACCGTCGATTTGGTGAACCGTTCCACCCCTAGTCTTAACTCTTTAATTGCCAGACCCGAGGTTTCTCGGGTTAACTCGCCATGTGTTGGCTGCCAGACCCGAGATATCTCGGGTTTTGGTAGTTTTTTCTTTTATTCAATATTTGTATTCATTATTCATCCACGGACCTCTGTGTTACCATAGGAAATGAGTCTAAGATCGCCAAAGTGCAATACCGGCCGCATCCTGCTAGGTGGCAGCATCGAGCACCCTTTGAAACCTTATTTATCTTACCCTGTGTTATGTTCAAATCCCTCCAGGCGCAGTTTTTTGGGTCAGGCGAGTCGAGCGGTTTGCCCGATCGCATTGCAATGCGTCAAATGCCCCCGATGTTGTGGTGGATTATGTTGGCAACACGATGGACACCAATACTGGGAATCGCGATCAGACAATTGGAATATTCTTTTTGGGGTACCTCCTAGTGAAGGTAAGGACTATATGACATCAATCCTACTTTGATCCAACCATGATTTCACCTCGATCGCAACGACCATGTGTAACATACTCCACAACGTATGCCGTTGGTGATGATCAAAGCATCAAAAAACGACCCCCCCCCCCCCTTTCATGCATTCATGATGAAACATAATACCTATATACATTTGATTTGGAAATGGTAGCGTGTCCAGGCAAGAAACGCCAATGCTTATAGTCAAATTCACGTAGCGCCCTATAACTCAGCCTTTCGGGAATTATCCCGGATCACTCTGAAATTATACTTATATTCACCACGGAATAACATGCAAATGTATTGATGAAAAAATTATCTCTTTTTTGCATCTTGGACGGAAGAAAGTCACTGTCAAATGACCATAGTATTGTCCCCATAGCTATAATATAGGATATAGATATAGCTCTCCAAACATAGTGACGCACAGTGAAAATATGTAATGGAAACCCGGCATGTTAGCTACAAGGCCAAGGCTAATAGCTGGCACTGAATGAGTTAAGCAGGGGTTTAAAAGCTTCGACAGAGCAGGCGCCCCTGACGACGGCAGGTAATTTGTTCCACAAGTAGGGAGCACGGTAGACAAAGGCTTTGTGGCCGGCGGATTTCTTTTTAACCCTAGGAATCGATAGAAGCCCCACATTTTGTGAGCGCAGAGCACGAGCGGGCGACTATCGAGAGATGACATCGGATAGATAGAGCGGTGCGAGCCCATTTACAATTTTGTAGGTGAGGAGTAGCACTTTAAAGTCAGATCTGGCTTGAATAGGAAACCAGTGTAAGGCGGACAAAACTGGTGTGATGTGATAAAATGTTCTAGTTTTAGTTAGTATCCGTGCAGCCGCATTTTGCATGCTTTTTTATGCTTGAATTAGGTAGGCCTGAAAAAAGTGCATTAAAGTAGTCTAGATGTGATGAGACAAAAGCATGAATTAGGGTTTCAGCATCAGCCAGAGTTAAAATGGGGCGAATCTTTGCAATATTACGTTGGTAAACAAACGTGGTGCTGAAAATATACACTTGAAAATGCCTGCTCATTTGATAGGGTTAAGGTCTTTACTCTTGGCTACATTTGAAAAAGAAACGCAACATTAATGAATATGTTCTGTATTGATCGATTTATGGCGTGATATGAATCTCGGGCCTGTCGGGCTTAAGGTGTTAATTCTAACTAATCCATGTGGTGAAAAGTCACCTCATGCTATGTGTCTACTTGAGAATGAACAGTCACCTCTGTAGGGCTGTCTTAAATACTTCGAAGCTTCGAAGCTTAGTTCGATGGGCATGGGATTCGAATATGAAACTAAAATTCAATTATACATTTTTTATTTTTTAGTCTTTTTTTGCAAAATCACCTCTGCCTCTCTTTGTTAACACTTTCGCGGCCACTTGGATCAGTCTAAAATCACTCTAGACAGCCAGCATTTCTAAACAGACTTGCATAGTCCGTGGGGCTGTTTGTAGAGCTAAATCTATACTTTATAGTATTGCTATCTGTCCATTCTCATTGTCAATTGACACCATAAACCGTCCCTTCAAAATGGCTTAAAGAAATAATTTTTTCATCAATACGTTCTCATTTTATAGCGTCTTGAATATAAGCGTTATAAGGGATTTGGACTAGTATATTTCCTGGAAGGCTACTAACGTTATATCCAATGGCATTTCGGATATACAGAAGCTACAGTTAAAACTCAAACTGCATATGATCGATATGATGGTCCACCATGAATGCATGAAAGGGGGGGGGGGGGGCGGGGGACGTTGTTTCTGATTATTGATTACCAATAACCGTGTTAGCCTCAGTAGCCACATTCGTTGACCGGGTGGATGGCTATCATAACAAGCCCTGATCAGCATGTAATTTACATGAAAAAGATCTTACCGTGGGCCGGTTGGATCCCCCTAAGAGGATCTGGCCGGTAATGCACTTTTTCGAATTCAAAGAGTAGGGTACTTCTGCAGTGCTGCTCAGTGACATCGAGTAGGTCAGGGGTCGGCAATAGGTGGCCCGCGGGCCTAAATTGGCCCGCCAGCAATCATTTTTGGCCCGTCAGTTTATTTTGAGAATATGATATTTATTTTATTTTCATCATATTATTTTTATTATATGCATACTTTATGTTTTATCCATGTTGAGAGTGAATAACAGGTATAGGCAGTGAGGTGCAATGTACCATATAGGCTTGCTCAAAGTGAGGTGGACAGCGCGTGGTGCTGAAATGGGAAACACAAGTCCATGAAATAAAAACACCAGTTCAGTAAGTCATTCAAGCTTTATCTTTACTCATGACTGACGGCACCACACATGCATGTGAACAGTAATGCAATTAAAAACAATGCAAAAACAATGCAATTAACTTTAAACAAAAAGAGTGCTTGAAGAAGCTCCTGAAATGACAGCGCTATAGGTATTTGAATTACGAGACATTCGGAAGTCCATTAGCTCCATTTCAAGTGCAGCCTCATCTAACAAGGTTAACTATCATAATCGATCATCCCACTATATTCCTTTATCCGTAATTGATCAGTCTCCCCAGTTAGTAGCTAGATTAATATATTTAGCGGAAGTGTCAATAATCGATCGCGGGGGATTCCACAATCTGGATGCGTCAGCCCCAGTCTCCTCCGTAGACCAGACCGTCTCATTTAACAAGACGAGGCTTGTTTGAGATTCAATAAGTATAATAATAAGTAAGACAATGGATAAGTTTAACGAATTCCATATAAAACGATAGTTTTAACATTCAACATTAAACCGGTCCGTGGCCGTCAGATAGACGGTTGCGCGTGCGTAATGTAGGATAGACTGATAGAGAGGCGCTTTATAATACAATGGAAAAAAGACAAAGGTATAATGTTCAGTGCATGTATATGTCGTTTACAGTTTATTATGCCACCTATGCAGCTCGTTTATTTTGACAGAGTTAAACATGTTTCACTATCATTATATTAAATTAGCCATTGTTTTTGGTTCTGGCCTGCCATTCAATGGCTTGGGGAAAAATTGGCCCGCCGCCAAACCTAATTGCCGACCCCTGGAGTAGGTTATTAAAATGGAATAAAAGCCAAAACAACCTTGCCACGGACATGTCCGTGGTTGGTCCTCAACCGTTGGATTCGTAACACGGATTTATCCGTGGTCGGGCGGGAATGTGTTAATTACAACAAGCAATGCTGTTTGTTATTTAAGATGAGGTCGGACTCGGCACTGACAGATTTGTGTTCATTGTGCTGCTTTTATAAAGCCTCAAATGACGGCTTACAATATTTCATGAAAGCAAAGTGTTTTGTTTTTCTGAGATTTAAAAAGGTTTAAACTTTACAGCACTGACAAAGTTGAACAAAGTGCTGTACAAGTCCCACAAGTTAAAAAAAGAATTAAAAAAAGTTAAACGAAATTTATTTAATTTTTTTATTCCGAAGCTTCGAATAAAAATCGAATATCGACCCGGAAGCTTCGAATTCCAAAAAAAATCGAAGGTCAGCCCCACACCTCTGTAATTTCACTGTAAGGCACGGTTCCTCAGAAGGTATTAAAGCATAGATCTATACATAGCCTTAGACTGCAAGTTTACAAACCTATCTTTTCATTGGAATGTTTCTTTCTCTCTGTGTTCCCCAGATCCAAATCCTGTCCTGCTGCCCGACAACCAATACGAATGACGCCTCAATTCCTCCATGTCTCTGTGACCAGTGTGGGGAGAGCTACAAGAGAAAGGCAAATCTAAAGAAAAAAAACACCACATGGGAGAGACACCCTACTACCGTGACCAGTCTGATATGAGCTTCAAGAGAAAGGCAGCTCTAAATAAACACAACATGGTACACACAGGAGAGAAACCTTACAGCTGTGACCAGTGTGGGAAGAGCTTCAAGAATAAGGCATATCTTAAATCTCACCACATGGTACACACAGGAGAGAAACCTTACTGCTGTGACCAGTGTCGGAAGAGCTTCAAGACAAAGGCACAGCTTAAACTCCACCACGTGGTACACACAGAAGAGAAACCTTACTGCTGTGACCAGTGTGGGAAGAGCTTCAAGACAAAGGTAGTACTTAAACGACACCACATGGTACACACAGGAGAGAAACCTTACTGCTGTGACCAGTGTGGTAAAAGCTACAAGAGAAAGGCAGAACTTAAACTACACCACGTGGTACACACAGGAGAGAAACCTTACTGCTGTGACCAGTGTGGGAAGAACTTCAAGAGAAAGGCACAGCTTAAAAACCACCACGTGGTACACACAGGAGAGAAACCTTACTGCTGTGACCAGTGTGGTAAAAGCTACAAGAGAAAGGCAGAACTTAAACACCACAGGCGGCAGAGGTGCAAGGTGCCGACCTGCTTACCGGGAGCAGTTAAGGGTTATGTGCCTTGCTCAAGGACACTTCAACACACTGCCTGGGAGGAGCTGGAATCGAACCGGGAACCTTCTGATTACCAGACGACCGCTCTACCTCCTGAGCCACTGTTTATGCAGGTGATTATATCACTGTAATGATGTTTTTTTTTTTTTATGTAAATCAAGATCCGTGGTCCGAGGTATTAAGAATAGAAATCTGAATACTAATATTGAAATTAATATCCGAATGATTAGGAAACAATTCCTAAAGTTCAATAAGATTGTTTATTATAATATGGATCCATATAGTTTGATCCACTCTTTCATTAGTAATGGAGTGGGGAAGAATGGAGGCGAAGAGGAGAGAATAAAGAGCAGAGGATAGAAGAGACAGTAACACAGTGTACATGGACATTTTTATATCTCTCACAGACAAAGAGAGTCATATTACTTGATACATATTTAACATGTAAATTCTGACATGTAAGTTCTCATGATGCATATACTGTGTCTCGACTATGTTCATATTAGTCCATAAGGTACATCTCCCTTCGCTGATTATATATCATAGGCCGTTTACATTATAGTGTCAGAAGCAGATACTGTGCAGAGACGGGAGTCCATTTATGGCTATAGAGTGACTGAGAACATAGTGGTAGTGTGAATACATGTTCCTCCTTACAATCACATTGTAGGAGTCATAGGTCCATATCATATAGACATCAGTAGCTATTCTATATATTAACAAAATTAAGTTAAATTTGACTTCTCTATATTTACTAACTGAAGTTAAATATGACTTCTCTATATTTACTAACTGAAGTTAAATATGGCTATTTACTAAATGAAGTTAAATATGACTGTTTATATTTACTAACTGAAGTTAAATCTGACTATTCTTTATATTTGCTAACTGAACTATTCTCTAGTGTGTATATATATAGAGAGAGTTTGAGTCCAAGTGAGGTTAGATTAACTTCACAACTGTAAATATACAAATCACCCAGTACCTGCAGTATTTTAGCCTGGTATCACCTTCAGTACCTGCAGTATTTTAGCCTGGTATCACTTTCAGTACCTGCAGTATTTTAGCCTGGTATCACCTTCAATACCGGCATCAGTATCTGTGTATCCACATCAGTATGCATGGGACGTATGAATCGGAGATATGAGCCTATAACATACTAAACTTACAATCTTTAACTCTTCACAGTGTGAAAGTGTGGTCAAGACTGAAGCTTCACTTAAAGATCAAGGGTTGAAACATGAAGATTTGCAACGTGAACAATCCATAGATCTAGACCAGAGGGAACTGACGGTGGAGGAATCTCCACAAAGTGAGCAGACATCTGTGACGGGAGACAAAGACTTCCAATATAGACATGAGACGGAGGAGAAGGATGACGACTGGATGGTTATGCGTGTGGTCGTGTCAGACCTTACATTTGAAGACACAGATGGAGACCCTGTTCTGCCACAGGATGTTGGAAATAGAGAAAACCAAGAAGACGATGTAGTCATTCTTCCTCTTTGTGAGGCGCAAGACTCCACCTCAAAACTAGCAGTGGCGTCTCCCTCCTCTGACATAGAGGTGTTCGACTCTTTAGAAGGATTCCTAAAGGCGAAGAACATCAATTATGCGCACTGTACCATTTTTTCTGCCCTAGAGGAGGACAAAGAGATTCAGAGCGGGGATCAGAACCCGAGGCCACAGATGACACCTGCATGTGAATCTGAGCCTGAATGTGATGGGGAGCTAAGTACCTCTGAAACTGAACACAGTTCTGATTACTCAACATCTTCACCAAAATATAACTATTTAACGGTGTCCAAAAGGTTTTCCAAAAAGCTTCCGAAAAGCTTCCGAAGAGCTCCCTCCAAGTCTGATTGTAAGGATGAAGAAGGTGAAGACACGTCAGACGCATCGCAGAGTCATCCGTTACCCGAGTGATTACATTCCGTATAAGTATTATGTGTAAGAATGTAGATGGGTGTTTCTGAAGCACTTGTGTTGACGGGGCGAGCCGGGGGGAGGGCGATAGCGGGGGTTTAGGGAGAGGACACGGTGATCCACCACTCTGGGTGTTTCCGGTCTGGAGGTGGTGGGGGAGGGTGGGTTATCCATGGAGTTTGACCAGTGTTCATATAGAGAACTGAACTGAGACGGTGGTCGGTTGAAGTAATGATGGTACCTGATTGTTTTCACCCAGTTTCCACGTGACGTGCTCTCATCCCTTCCCGACTGTTAACGCTCCTCTCTGACTTTAGTCTTGTTGACTCTACTGGAGTCGCCCAGTCTCAAAGAACTAAAATAGCTCGGATTAATTATTTACATAGATCTGAGCGTTGTTTTTACCTATGAAATCAGCTCGTCACTGCCCTTTTTAGTCATGTATTTTTATTTTATTTACATTTTTTCATGTGTCTTATCTGTATATTTGTTGAGATAATGGTTACTTCTGGGGCGGCTAACTGGCGCAGTGGGCAAGGCGCTCGCCAGTCGCCACTAATGCAGGAGATGCTGGGTTCGAGCCCAGCTCTCGGCATTGCTACCAGCTTGGCTGGTCGTTCATACTAACGCAATTGGCAGTGTTAGGGGTGGGAAGCTGGTGGGTGGGGATCGGACGTTGTGGACAGCGACTCCTACAGGTCGGTCGGTGCACCTGCGCAGCAGAATCAGGAAGCAACGGGGGCAGCGTGTCCCTCCCACGCAGACTCTCGCCGCTGAGAGATCGCGCTGTGCAGGTGAAAAGATGCAACGGCTGCCTCCTCGAGTACGGGGACACGTGATGCAAGGCTTTGTCCACATTTCAGCCAGCCTGTGGGAGGCATGGCCTAAAAGCGTTCGAGACAGGGGAGGGTAGAATTGGACAATACGAAATTGGGATGGGAGAAAAAAAGAAAATGGGAGAAAAAGTAGATGCAAAAGAAAAATTATAATGGTTACTTCTTTTTTTATATATATATATACCTCGATGTGCTAAGCTATTTTTATTGGCTGCTATTCTATATCACACCTGCAAACATTCCTGCATGTTGTGCTAGCCTGACCCCCGTGTCGAGCCACATTCAGCTCAATATTTGGAGCGTTGACCAGAAGACAGATTGATAGCGGGTTTCATTCTTTGACCCCTGGTCACGTCCATGTATATTATTATAGGAGCACATTCCTCTGGGGGGGGGGGGGGGGGGGTCTGTAGGAGTTGGAAGTCCCTGGTTGGTGTCTGTGCGGCGGTAGAGGGTCAGTGTTGAGGGTTGTGGCCGCGGGACTGCGACTGCTACTGCTCTGTCACTCCTGAGGGAGGTGTTTAAATACGGCATGCGGCGGGGACTCAGTAATGCTGCATCTGCAGCAGCCTGCAGCCCCGCGGCAGAGACGGCCTCTAACCACGACTTGTTGAAAGGCACGGAGGAAGAGAACGCTACTATGTAGCGCTTGTCTTGTTTTGTTTACAATTCTCCCGGATGTCTCCCCCCCGGTGACCCAGCACAAACCCCCTCGCGTGTCGCGCACTAAAGCCTCCCCGCAACGCGCCTCCGTGATCCGAAAGGGACGTTCAGCCCGAGTTCTGCAGCAGCGCGGCTGCGGTTCAGTTAATTTCTAACGTAGAGGAGCTGTACGCAGTGCCTGTACCTCCTCCTCTACATCGGGAAGGAATTGAAGGCAGCCGCTGCTGCTAGGCTTTGCTGCTTTGAGTGAGAACGAACCACGAGACCATCCTCTCCTCGAAGGGACATTTTTGACACTTGAGGTGGGGGGGTAGTTCTACATTCGTTCTGCGGTTTCTGTTTTAAATTTGAACGTTAGCATCTGCGACATTAGCTTTTGTGGCTTCTGCGTTGTAACCGCGGGCACACAGCTAGCCCCATGGCCAGGGCCGCCTGGGAGAAAGGTACAACATTTCTTAAATAATAGCGCTGCCCGAGGCTGGGCATGATACAGTCAACCTATAGCAAGAGAGAGAGAGAGAGAGAGAGAGAGAGAGAGAGAGAGAGAGAGAGAGGAGAGAGAGAGAGAGAGAGAGAGAGAGAGAGAGAGAGAGAGAGAGAGAGAGAGAGAAGAGAGAGAGAGAGAGAGAGAGAGAGAGAGAGAGGAGAGAGAGAGAGAGAGAGAGAGAGAGAGAGAGAGAGAGAGAGAGAGAGCTCCGTTTCTACAGTCAATATACAGTGTTATCGCTTTGTAACACTGTACAAATTTCTCCACAACACACATGTACAAGTGGCAGTAATGCAGAAAATCCAGCAAGGGAAGAAGCAGTGTAGAAAACAGGTGGAGTTTTGCCTAGCAATGGGAATGCTTTGGCTGTACTGTGTAGATAGAAGTACACACTCTAGTGTTGATGTCTTTGTTTACAAGGCTTCAGTATGGTTGCTCTGCTACAAACACAGTAGAGCAGCTGTGTGCACATCCAACCTGTTTTAGGCCAGGTGCAGGATAAAACTAAATGTGACTGAAGGAAAAATTGCAATGAACTGACCGACACAATTGACAACTATAAGCAATGCAATGCTCAGAGAGAGGAGAGAGAGAGAGAGAGAAAGAGAGAGAGAGAGAGAGAGAGAGAGAGAGAGAGAGAGAGAGAGAGAGAGAGAGAGAGAGAGAGAGAGAGAGAGAGAGAGAGAGAGAGAGAGAGAGGAGAGAGAGAGAGAGAGAGAGAGAGAGAGAGTCTGTGATGATCCAGACCAGAGAGAGTCTGTGGTCCAGAGAGAGAGCGATGAGTCTGTGGTCCAGACAGAGAGAGAGAGAGAGAGAGAGAGAGAGAGAGAGATGGGTCTGTGGTCCAGACAGAGAGAGAGAGAGATAAGCAAGACAGCTAAGATGAGCCCCTAAAGGATATTCAACTTTTAATGGAAGAACAAAACAGAAGGAAAAGATAACTTCAAAGGCAACATGAATATACATAGATCCAAAAGGACAAAGATCAACACTTAAATCCAAAGAGAAGAGGATCTATACCAGAGAAAACAAAGTAGCAAGGAGCCAACGGCCGACATCAGCTAAGGAGGCTAACTGCAAATAGAGTAGCCAGGTACTGACACCAGGTACACACTGTTAGCTACGACAGCTAGCCGACCCGTTTGGCTCAATATAACGTTAGCTACGTTAGCTAGCCGGCCCGCTTTGGCTCAATATAACGTTAGCTACGTTAGCTAGCCGGCCCGCTTTGGCTCAATATAACGTTAGCTACGTTAGCTAGCCGGCCCGCTTTGGCTCAATATAACATTAGCTACGACAGCTAGCCGGCCCACTTGGCTCAATATAACGTTAGCTACGTTAGCTAGCCGGCCCGCTTGGCTCATTATAACGTTAGGTACGTTAGCTAGCCGGCCCGCTTGGCTCAACATAACGTCTACGACAGCTAGCCGGCCCGCTAGCTCAACATAACGTTGGCTACGATAGTTAGCCGGCCCGCTAGCTCAACATAACATTAGCTACGATAGCTAGCCGGCCCGCTAGCTCAACATAAGGTTAGCTACGATAGCTAGCCGGCCCGCTGGTCCAACAGAACGTCAGCTACGATAGCTAGCCGGCCCGCTGACTCCACATAAAGTTAGCCAACATAACGTAGCCACGATAGCTAGCCGGCCCGAGAGAGAGAGAGAGAGAGAGAGATACCTCCCTGGCGGGTATAGAATAGAGTGCATTAAAAACTCACCAAACGTCCAAGAGGATGGAGACAACCGCGTGGAGTTGACGAAGTTCATCTGCCGAACGACCGTCCTCTTCATCTTGGCATAACAATGCTGCACGTGCTCTCTCTAGGTTAGCTAACGCTAGTTAGCCTTTAGCTAAGCTACTAGCCGACATGGCTATCCCGACTGAACCACACGTTAGCACTCGATATTATAACGTAGCTAAAGCTAACTAGCTGTCCCTGCCTTTAGCTAAGCCGACATGGCTAGCTTGACTGAACTTTCTAACATGCAACAACTTTCATCTTCAGTCCATCTGCCGAATGACCATCCTCTTCGTCTTGGCTGGCATAACCTCCAATACTGCACGCGCGAAATAGTCAGACGCAGCTGACGCACGCCGGCCGACTGTACACATGTAACCCCTCCCTTCGTTGAAACCAATAGTATGTCTGCTGCAGAGCCCCAGAGCTTCAATAGTGTATCTGCAGTCTGCAGAGCCACAGAGCCAGGAACAAGTCAGACACATTCTACAAACGTGTCTAATGTGAAATATATAAGCATATAAGCAAAACAAGATTTTAGGTCTGTGATGAAAAAGGGCCTCGTGGGAAGGGGGGCCTCACACAAAAAAAAAATATATATATATATTTTTTTTTGTGTGAGGCCCCCCTTCCCACAAGGCCCTTTTTCATCATATATATATATTTTTTTTTGTGCGAGGCCCCCCTTCCCACGAGGCCCTGTGCGACCGCACTGCTCGCACACCCCCTGAGGCGGCCCTGCCCACGGCTACAGTGAGGAATATTGACATTGCATTTTTGGGGAAACCGAAAGAACCAATGGGAAGGTTTTCCCGCACTGTGAAACCTTCACTTTTTCCCAAATTGTGAAATTGTAACTTTTCCCCCCAAATTGTGACATTTTTACTTTTTTCCCCAAATTCTGAAATCAAACTATTGCCCACATTGTGAAATCTGGAGAAGAAGAATAAATTCATCTAAAATTCATGATGTCAAAGTAACTTCTTTAAAGTACCTTGGACCTGCTACCAGAAAACCACATCTGAGTAGACGTTTGAGCAAGTCACCCTTGCGTTCGCATCTTACTGTATCCACGTGACACCATGAACAAATACTACCAGGATACCGACTTAATATCACAGCCATTGGCGTTGTGTCCCCGACCCTCCTCTTCCCTTATGTTGTCATATATTCGGCAATCCCCATATTGGTTAAATCTGTTCATTACAGTGCCAGCTATACTGTTCTGTCCATAGAAATAGAATCATGTTCATTATGCTATGATTCTGTCACACCTGGGGAGAGGGTAAATTATTGTTTTTGGTTCAGATTCCAGGTGAGAGTTTTTTTTTTTTTTTCCATAAGGTTCTTTTAATTTCCCCCACCCTGGTTTCACTGCAAAGTGTTCTGTACATTTCAGACCCTCAACTGCTTCCTGTAAATATGTTCGTCCTCCTGGGTAGATATACGTGTTTGAGAAGTCTTATGTTTCTAAAAAATGAAAAATGAAAAAAAAAATGATGTACTAAAAAGGACAAAAATAAAAATGTACTTCCTTTTAGCGTTTATTGTGAAGCTGAGGATGTGACTGATATTTTATTGGTCTTGTATTATTAGAACAGTCATAGATATTTTCTATCATTATTATAAATTTTTATACTTGTTTAAGAGTAGTTTAAAATCATTGTACATAAAACCTTTCCGCAATGTTTCTTTCTACAGACAAAAGTTGTAAAATAAGTTACTTCTAATAAAAACTGTAGGGAACTACATTTGTTGTGTCCTGGTGTTTTTACCTTCATAATTAGAGACACCGTTGAATTTAACAGTTTCAATCCATAATGTTATATTTATATATATTATATAAACAATTATCTGAAGTTTATTAATATTTCCAAAATACTTTATTTTTTCTCTTTAGAATCTTGTTTTAAGACTAGTCCAAATCCAATTTGAATGATTCATTATTGAAAATGTTGTGCGGATGTTGTACACACCAATTTCTTTATCGTTTCCTTCCCTGCCTAGCTAGTGGCTACCATACACCCAAGAGTAAAATAATTCTACAAACTGGGTAGTACAGGGTTCCTGGCTCCAAAAAGCACAGCTAATTTATGAATGACTCAAATTGAATTGATTAATTAATCAAAGCTAATTGATTACTTGACATCACTAAGGGCATTGATTCTGAACAGCTTGTTTAGGCGTGCCTCACAGGGAGGACTTTACGCTTGCTGACATATTTTCAGACAACCGATCACAGCCAATCATATTTACCGTGGCACTCGTGATTGTAACCTGACACCGGAGTTGCCTGCCTGCCTGCCCACAAGAGACGGGCCAGGAGAAGTATGAGGGCAAGCGTCTGCTGGTTGGTGGTCATTGCGATTCGCGACAAAGCACAAATACACTAATAACTACACGAATACACTAATAAAAAGCTAATAAAAAGCAAAGGGCGAACTGTGGTGTGAGGCAATAACTATATATATAATTAATATACAATAAAGTATTAAAATATGCTATATGTGCAAAACCGCGGCAGTAAAATACGATACGTTTTTTTTTTCTCACCGCAAGCGCTTCATCCCAGCACTACCAGCGCTCCGCCAGCGTTTTTCAGCTGAAAATATGCGGTAGGTGGATGCAAGCCCATAGGCTATAGGTATGAGTAACGTTACAGAACCACACATAGTCCACAGTACACGGGTGTCTGCATGCATGATGAAGACGCACATATTGAAATACACATGCTCAGATGAACCCCTCTGATCCAACACTAAAATGCACACACAACAGTCCTATTTACACATAAACACACAGATGAACCAATACCGAACAACAAGTCCACGATAAACACATCGAGTCTAACATTATTATAGTAGGCAAATGCAACATTATCGCCACCCACCTGATGGTGAAGATCTGCCCAATTCTCAAAATCTGCATGTCACAGAAGTATAGTCCCCGCAGCAGGCTGCTTCGCCTTCTTTGTAAAACCAAAATTGGTTAGAAGGCTTACTTCTTTGATATTTCGTTTAACTTTCGACATTATCCTGAATACCTGTATTTTTTTTGTTTGATTTGTGCCTGCAGGCTGCAGCGCCGCCACGCTCCGAATGGTAAACGCAAGAATATCTGCAGTGCCGCAACCCCATAGATTTATGCTATTGTCTATTACGGTGAATTAGTGCGCAAATCATTAATCATACATCAAAATAGCCTAATTTTATTATTATACACGATGATGACGATACAGAAAAATTAGAAATGCATGGCAAAAATAGTCAGTATTTTAGAGACCCCCCAAAAATTCACAAATCATGTTTTCAGGGGGGCTGATGTCTCATATAGGGGAGCCATGGCTCCCCCAGCTCCCCCATGGTTTGCACCCTGCAGCTTACATAGACTAACATTACGTTAGCTATAGTAACTTTCTCAGATAGCAATCTAACATTGACATTAGTGGAAATCAAACAACTCTAACCCAATACTAATAATAGTTGTTTCACATTCTTGTTGGGTGTTACACTATGAATGACCTCTTGGTATAGCGGTCTGTGTTGTTGCCCGCGGCGTTCGAAGTTTGAGGTGACGTTGTCACAACCGTTACATATGTACAAAATATACTGTCTCATAAATATACTCTTCCAATATATAAATAAAAATATACATATAAATATATTGTTTTAGATGCTGTTGTCACTATGAATTGAAAATGGGGGACCCTGATGTAAACAAGACAAACGTCTTTCTCTGGCATGAATTGTTATCTACCACAGTTATCTACAATAGCAACGATAAAAAAGTGCCAACCACATATTATAATAATTCATCCAGTTTTCTTTTAAGTGTTTTGGTTAATCAGAGTGTTTACCAATCATATATTATCGTTTTTTTTTTGTTCCAAGTGTTATTTTTGATTACATCACTAACAAAATAATAATAAAAAAAGACTAATTTAATCAGATTAATCACTTTATTCAAATTGAGGATTTAGTTTGAGGATATATAAAAAAAAATACAAATTATGAAAAGAAATGAGAATAATTAGTTTTATTGAATTTTTTTAATTAAAAACGAAGGTTCGAACGTCCGTTCGAAGAACCCTGATGAAGTTTGAATCCCAAAAACAGGCTTCGGGGACAGCCTTACCAAATATATTATTTATATTATTCAAATGGAACTCAAACATGTTGCGTTGTGATGTCACAGTATGTGTCATTATAGAACATTCTAGAACATTTGTGATGTCACAGTATGATGTCATAATAGCACATTCTAGAACATTTGTGGATGTCACAGTATGATGTCATAATAGGACATTGAACATTTGTGATGTCACAGTATGATGTCATAATAGAACATTCTAGAACATTTGTGATGTCACAGTATGATGGCATAATAGCACATTCTAGAACATTTGTGATGTCACAGTATGATGTCATAATCAAACATTCTAGAACATTTGTGATGTCACAGTATGATGTCATAATCAAACAAGCTAGAACATTTGTGATGTCACAGTATGATGTCATAATAGAACATTCTAGAACATTTGTGATGTCACAGTATGATGTCATAATAGAACATTCTAGAACATTTGTGTTCTATATATATTCAACAATTCTCAAGATCTCATTGTGCATCTTGAGACAGGATAGATAAACTGTCTATCCTACAACACATAGACTGAAACCTGCATTTCTCAACCAAGGTGCCTTGCCTACCGTTTTACTGTGGAAAGGTGAGTGTCCACAACAGCTAGCTAGCTGTTCTACTTGAATACTGAATGTTAACAATTTCAGTGCCGGCCATTTAACATTGAAAACCCTGTTGAGTGCCAGCATCCACTTCAATGATAGCGTTAAAAACGCATAATCTATGTTTTAAATTATGGCTATGTGTCTAATCTGCCTGTCGTTTATCAATTACTTGTTTGCAGTCAACATTGTCGAAACTGATTGTTTTTTTATCGGTTCATTTTCGTTTTATAGCATTCTGAAAAGCCCTCGTATTCAAGGAAAATATAAAGATTCCGTGATAAAAGGCATTTACTGGAATATTCTAGAATACACAAAAACGTTGTCATTTTTCGGCCTATTTATGAATCGTTTTCAAATAAATGCTAGATTATCGATAGTATATGTGTACTTATGCACGCTATAGAGGCGGGCTGAAAAATCGATTCTCATTTCCTCATCAGCGATCACAGCCACAGAGCCACATACACACATAGGGCAAACGCTTATATCTCTGTGAAAACAGGTCTGAGACTAAGACTGGTAAAATAGATTCCTTACCTGAGATCAGATGTTATCCAAAAAGATTATTCCAATTCCTGATCGCCATTCCAAATATCAATCACGCTTATTGATTACAGTGTTGATACTGTAAATACATAATCCACGGGTTTTCCGGGCCGGCGAGCACAATCGATCCTTCAGATGCCTTGAGGGAAAAATAAAATTAGGAAACTGACCACTCCCCCTGCATCAGTCAGAACTGATGGGGTGCAGTTACACAGGGAGAGACGATAGGGGGCGGTATCTTCCCAATTGAGCTCAGAGAGACTGCAGCACGCAAACAAACGACATTTTGTGTCGTCGGCACTCAATGGGGGGCTGGCATTCCCTGGCTGCGCACTTGCCTCACAGCCGACTGCACATAGAGATCAATATTATTAAATGTACAGCTCCGAGGACGGCTCGTTTAGGTGAAAATAAGGTTGTAGCTCATTGTCTACCTTACTACGATAGGAAAGAGGTGTCCTTTGTGTTTTAAAAACATTTCGCTTAAGAATTATTGGCCGCGGAAATTCAAATCTGTGAATATCTTTCTAACTTTACCTAAGTCTCCCGATTGCGATACAATAAGATGTATCGCAATACAATAATACTCACAAGATGGCGCCGCTACGACCGGCTGCCTGTCTGTGCGCTCCGTCGAGACTGTGCATACTTTTGTTAATATTTATAGTTTTAAGAGTTTTGTCTGTACCAACAGTAGGTGCATTTAATGTGTATGACCGTCAGTCACTTATAGACATTGGATTACGGGAAACTTACCGACTGGATTACTCTCTGGATCAGCTCTCTGAACCGCAACAATGGCCCGTTGAGATCTTGAGGACATCAGGACCGGATCTCGCCCCCAGGGACAAAGGACCCAGACGGCGAGGAAAGAGAGCTGGAGTCCGTAACAGGCTGAGAACCAGGCGGCACAGGACACCACTACCCAGTATATTGCTAGCCAATGTACAATCAATAGACAATAAACTAGACGACATCCGAGCAAGGATTCAATTCCAGAGAGACGTTAGGGACTGTAACGTTCTCTGCTTCATCGAGACGTGGCTGGCGCCAGAAGTCCCAGACCACGCCATCCAACCGGCCGATCATTTCTTCATTCACCGCAAGGATAGAACAGCAGAATCCGGTAAACAACGTGGAGGAGGTATTGCCTTCATGTTGAACAAAAATTGGAGTGACCCAACTAACGTGAATGAATTATCCAACCACTGCTCCCCAGAACTGGAATATATAACCATCAAGTGTCGTCCTTTCTTCCTCCCGAGGGAGTTAACGGCGATCGTCCTGGTCGGAGTGTATATTCCACCGCAAGCCAGCAACAAGGTTGCGCTCTCCAGACTACACGACGAGGTAAATAGAATCCAAGAGGCGAATGTTAACGCCGCCATTTTAGTTCTGGGAGATTTCAATAGCGCCAATCTGAGAAAGGTATTGCCCGACTTCTATCAGCATGTGACTTGCAACACCAGAGGCGGTAACATCCTAGATCACTGTTACACGCAATTTAAAGGTGGCTACAAGGCTCATTCTGATAGTGGCTTCGGTAAGTCAGATCACGCATCAATTTTTCTTTCACCAAAGTACAGACAGAGAATTAAAAGTACTCCCGTAGTCTCGCGAGAGGTGCAGAAATGGGATGTGACGTCAGAGGATACGATCCGGTCAGTGTTTCACAACACAGACTGGAATGTGTTCCGCGACACAGATAACATTAATGCCTACACGGAGACAGTGCTGGACTATGTTTGTACTAGGGTGAAAGAAACAATCCCCACTACCAAAATGAAAGTTTACCCAAATCAAAAACCCTGGGTAGACAAATCCGTCCGTGAAGCTCTGAGAGAGCGCACCAAAGCATACAACGACGGCCTAGAGGCAGGCAACATGAATGACCACAAGGTGGCGCGATACAACGTAAGGAGGACTGTGTCAGAGGCCAAACGACGCTACAGGGATAAAATTGAACTCCAGTTTGAACAAGCTGACTCTAGAGCTATGTGGCAGGGGCTCAAAACGATGACAGACTACAAAGGCGCCTCCCTCAAACTGAACAGTGACATCTCCTTAGCAAATGACCTCAATACCTTCTATGCGAGGTTTGATGCTGGTAATAACAACACCAGCTCACAAGCCTCGGCAATGGGGGGGGGGGGGGTCGGCTGCTGATGGAGGCGCAGTGTTCAGGGTAACAGAGCATGAGGTGAGGCGGACCTTTAAAAAAGTGAATATCAGGAAGGCAGCAGGTCCAGACGGCATCCCCGGCCGCGTCCTAAAAGTCTGTGCCGACCAACTGGCCCCAGTATTCACTGACATATTTAACCTGTCCTTAGAACAGGCTGTCATCCCCACCTGCCTGAAGAAGTCCACTATTATCCCTGTACCCAAAAAATCCAAGCCTGCTTGCCTCAACGACTACCGCCCTGTAGCTCTCACCTCCATAGCCATGAAGTGCTTCGAGAAGCTAGTAAAGGGCTACATCTGCTCCTCCCTCCCCATCAACATGGACCCCCTGCAATTTGCATACCGCCCCAACAGGTCCACGGAGGACGCCATATCCCATGTGCTGCACACAGCAGCATCACACCTGGACAAGAGGCAGGGGAACTATGTGAGAATGCTATTCATCGACTACAGCTCGGCATTCAATACCATAGTCCCCTCCATACTCATAGCCAAGCTCAGGGACCTGGGCTTGGGCTATGACCTCTGCCAGTGGGTCTTGGACTTCCTGACTGGCAGACCTCAGGTGGTGAGAGCAGGCAACTGCACCTCCTCATCCATCACCCTCAACATAGGGGCCCCCCAGGGCTGTGTTCTGAGTCCCCTCCTCTACTCCCTGTACACACACGACTGTGTGGCTCAGCGGAGTAGCAATACAATCGTCAAATTTGCTGACGACACAGTGGTGGTGGGCCTGATCTCTGCCAACGACGAGAGGGCCTACCTGGAAAAGGTCAAGGTCCTGGCGGGATGGTGCCAGGAAAACAGCCTCTCCCTGAACGTCAGCAAAACAAAGGAGATGATTGTGGACTTCAGGAGGTCGGGGGTCAAGGACTACAGCCCCCTCAGCATCGACGGGGCACCGGTTGAGAGAGTCAACAGCTTCAAGTACCTCGGAGCCTACATATCCGAGGACTTGACATGGACCACACACATTAACAGTGTGGTGAAGAAGGCACGACAACGCCTCTACTTCCTCAGGCGCCTAAGGAAGTTCCAAGTCAGCCAGAAGATCCTTAAGAACTTCTACTCATGTACAATAGAGAGCATCTTGACCGGCAACATCACCTCCTGGTTTGGGAATAGCACTGCAAAAGACCAAAGCAGACTACAAAGAGTGACACGTTCAGCCGAACGCACAATTGGAGGGGGGCTCCCCACCCTCCAGAACATTTACTACAAGCGTTGCAAGGGCAAGGCTAAGAGAATCATTAAAGACTCCAGTCACCCGAACAACTGCCTCTTCGAACTGCTGCGGTCAGGCAAGCGATACAGGAGTCTCAAGGCGAGCACAGAAAGACTCAGAAGTAGCTTCTATCCCCAGGCCATCAGGCTGCTAAACGAACAATGAATGAACACTACACAACAACAACCACCAAACGCACATAGCACACACATCCACACGCACACACTCACTTTAAACAAACACACTGTAGCACCCACTCCACACACTTTATAGCACACACCCACTTTAAACAAACACACTGTAGCACCCACTCCCCACACTTTATATTTATGGTTGAAGGATTGCACTACAACTCGTACACCTTACTGTAAATTGTACCTAAAATTGTACCTCATCCCATTTCTGCTTTGCACTAGATAGTACTGTACATTAGTACACTGCATAGTATTGTGTATTGTATATTATATGGTAACTCAGAACATTGTACATATGTCTATACCGAACACTGTGACCTCATTTTCTTCTTCTAAATTCATGCTATATTATGTTATTATGTTATTTGATACTATCTTGTCTAGCACAGTCTCTGGAGCGTAACAGTAAGAAGCATTTTGTATGAAAGTATTCTGTACTTCTGTATGACAACTATTAAAGAACTTGAACTTGAACTTGATAAAGCGAATCTTCATCACAAATCATATTCTCAAAATAATCTGACGGGCAGATATTATTGCTGGCGGACCTATTTCAGCCTGCGAGCCGCCTATTGCCGACCACTGAACTAGGATATCTGTATAACGTGCGTTTAGACAACACTATTTGGGACAGACCATATTAGGCTATTACTTCACATAAAATATCATGTCTAAATGAAATGCACAAAACAAAACATGTATGTATCATAACGTTACCCTGATATAGATCTGTATGCATGTTTATGTATTTATTCATAACGTTATACATATTTGTTAACGTTAGATCGTGCATGGCTTTTACATTGAAAAATGTACTTGTCACGTGGTTCCGTTCTCCATTCTTCACATCAAAAACAAACTATCAAAACGTACTCGGACCAAAATCGGCCCATTATTTCCTTTTTTTTTTCATTTGATTCTGACACCAAAATACGAAAAACAGCTCCGTATTTTAGTTTTCCCCGTTTTTTCGATTTTGGTTTAAAACGGAAATAGGAAAACACCTCGTATTTCCGTTTTTTATTTTTTTTATTTAAATTTTTCTTAACGAAAAACAAACTATCAAAACGTACACGGACCCGCCCAGCCCTTTGTTTATTGCAGTGGCGGCTGCTGACCAAATTTTTTGGTGAAGCACAAATTATTATATTATATTATATTTATAAAACATCCCCCAATGTGTGTGTCAGTAGTGGCTGGTGAGTTAAAAAATTGGGGAGGACGGGAGAGATAAAAAATAAATTATAAAGAAATACAGACACAGTGTGGTTATGAAGACAGCAGACAGACACTACAGTTAAAAACAACAGGCACTAGTAATAAATACCTTGGAGTAACTCTTGACACACACCTGACTTACACACATCACAACAACAGCTTAGTCAAGAAGGCAAATCAAAAACTATTTGTTTACAGCAAGATCAGACCATTTCTCATCCTCACTGTTTCAAACACATCTACATGCAATTGTTTTGCAATTTCATGCAAAAGGAGCTTATAAAATGCATGGTAAATGTCCATCCTGGACTCACCACTGTCACTCACACTTCCCTGCTACAACCTTTCAGAACTACACAAAGTATCTAGCCACTAAGTTCTATTTTATGCTCGGAAATAACACTTCCCCAACACTCACAGCTTTACTGCCAAGACACAATAGGCTACAAGTCAAGAAGTATCACCACATCAATCCCACATGCACTCATTCCAGTACCGGCTTACACAAATAATTATGGACTAAGATCATTCTTCCACACAAACAGCAAAATCTGGAACGAGATCCCATTCCACATCAGAGCAATAACCTCCATGTCACACTTCAAACAGGCCTACAAACTACATCTGATGCTAGAAAACCTCTGCACTCACGGTGTCATTTAGCACAGACCCAATCACACACACACACACACACACACACACACACACACACACACACACACACACACACACACACACACACACACACACACACACACACACACACACACACACACACACACACACACACACACACACACACACACACACACACACACACACACGCACACACATAATAATAAACAGAACGGCCACAGCGGGCCAACAAATCGCAGCAGCTATTTACAATGCAATACACAAATATACAGAATAATGCTCAAAATATGCACACTTCCTACCTTATTTGTACATGAAGTCCATCCTCCGATCATTCTTTGTGAATTCTGCGATGACTTTGTCATAAAAGCCTCTTGCAATAATAATCCTTTTCTCTTCAAAAGTCATAATTGCATGCTTCACTTACAATCACTTATGATTATAGGTCTGAACTTCATCCATTTGTTTATTGCCAACAAGCAGTTGGTAATGGAGTTTATGGCTGTCACATCATCTGGTTCAGCGGATATGTACAACTGTGTATCATCCACATAGCTGTGGAAGTCAACACTATTCTCTGATGTCACAGAGTGGCAGCATATAGAGAGAGAAGTAGTGGACCTAAGCAGCTCCCTTATGCAACCCCGTAGCAGTTTTTATATTTCTCTGACATATGGCTTAGGCTAGCGTAAAACGTCCTTCCTCTGATATGTTTTAAGCCAGTTCAATACATAATCTGAAAACCCAATAACCTTTTCAAGACTATTGATTAGGATGTCATAATTTCGCTAATAACACTTAAAATCAAATCAAATCAAATTTATTTGTAAGGCCCGACAAGGCGACAACACACATTAATGTCCCCATGGGCCGGACACGTCTTCTTTAAACAAGTCAAGAAGAAACATCACAATAAATCAAGAACAAAACAAAAACATCATAAAGTCCAAAACATTTTAAATAAATGCAACACTCCCAGTCCCAGACATACCCCATGCGAAGGTAAGGAAAAACTCACTAAAACCTAGTGTAGCAGGGTGGATTATCCCTGCTTTATGGGAGTGGATGTACACTGCCACCTGGTAGTGGGAACGCAGCCGATCTGGGTCCGGCTGAGTCCCCGACTGTAGGCCAGGAGTATTGGAGTGGAGGTTTAGCAGAGGGAGTGGATGGGGCCTAGGATTCACTAACCTAGGGGTGGTGTGCTGGTCCTTCTTGCCCTCCAGGGCGACTCACAGTAGTTCCCCACACACCCACACTTCCCTCAATACTTCCTGCGCCCTCCCACACCCGATGACAGTAATGATGGATGATATACTTTCTCCCCAAAGCAGTACCCTTCCTGATTGGCGAGTAGAGACCTGTCCCAATGATGCATAGGCAGGGGTTGGGGAAAGGGTTAAACAATAATGAACATTACCCGGAAAGGAAGGGGTTAGACAGAATGCACATTAACAGACACAGTGTTCCTATTTAGCTCTCTTTTACTGAAAGACTTATTTCTTTGACATGTATTTACACAAGGCACAATAATCAAAGCTCTTTCCACACTGGGCACCTAGTGCTCTCAATCTACGGCAATGACTAAAGTTCTTCCCACACTGGTCAAGACACAGTAATAAAACCTGTCCCTTTAAGGGTTTAAATACTTGTTCGTTCCCCGTAGGTGGGGAGAGAGGGGAGGAAGAGGGAGAGGGATACAGGAGCTACTCAATGGGAATTTTATAAAAGAACACACGTTATCACACCACATTCAACCAAAAGACAGTGGGCCCACGTTGAAAACAAAAGTCCTATCTATAGCCTGGCTTCCCCAAAATAATAAATGTCGGGGCGCCCCTAATCACTGTTACCAGTGTCAGTTCAAAGTACTGCAGGTCCTCTCAAACTCGTGTTCGCCGGACTTGGAACATCTTTCTATCCTATGTCGTCCGTTTCACCTCCCGAGGGAGTTCACAGCAGTCGTCATGACTGCCGTGTATATTCCCCCACACGCGAACACGGGCAAAGCGCTGGGCGAATTACACGATCATCTCAACAGACACCAGATCAAACACCCAGACGCAGCGATGGTAGTGGCCGGCGATTTCAACCAGGCCAACCTGAAGAAAGTGATGCCGTCCTTTTTCCAACACATCGCTTGCTCCACCAGAGGGAAGAACACACTCGACCACTGCTATTCCCCGTTCAAAGCGGGTTACAAGGCAGTAGCCGCTCCGCCATTAACGGGGTCCACAAGCTCGAGCGATCATGACTCCATCTTGCTATTTCCGGCATATCAACAGAGATCACGTGACGCCGTCGTGTCACGTGAGACTAAGAAGTGGACCGACGAATCAGAGGCCACGCTCAAGGACGTGCTTGCAGACACGGACTGGGATATGTTCATAGGAAGTGCCAGTGACGTCAGTGAATTAGCAGACATAGTGGTGTGCTATATAACAACAATAGCTGATGGTATTGTCCTCAGGAAAACGGTGCGGATTTTCCCAAACCAGAAACCGTGGGTGGATAGCACTATTAGAGCAGCTCTGAACTCTCGTACCACCGCCTACAACCTGGGTAGAGAGTCAGGAAACATGGAGGAGTATAAGGCTTCAGTCTATACTCTACGCAAAGCAGTCAAACTTGCTAAGAGGACATATGCTGACAAACTGGAGACACAAATGGCACAAAACGACACAAGAGGATTATGGCAGGGACTGAAGTCAATAACTGACTATAAAGTCAGCGCCCCGTCAATGGGGAGCGACGACGCCTCCCTCGCGGACAAGCTCAACACCTTCTACGCTCGGTTTGGTGTAGACAGTGGCGCTGCTGGCTCTCCGGCTAGTGACGTCACTGGCGCGCCGGCTGTTGTGGAGGGGGGGGGGCAACCGCGAGGGGGGGGGGACGCTCTCTCGTTGTCGGAACACAGTGTGAGAAGAGCATTTATGCAGGTGAACACCAGGAAGGCTGCTGGCCCAGATGGCATAACAGGACGTATACTCAAGACCTGTGCCAACCAGCTGGCCCCTGTGTTCACCGTCATATTTAATCAATCACTGGCGGAGTCAGTGGTCTCTGCCTGCTTCAAGAGGTCTACCATCATCCCTGTGCCGAAGAAACCCTCCCCAGCATGTCCAAATGACTACAGACCGGTGGCACTCACCTCTGTGGTCATGAAATGTTTCGAGAGGCTGGTCAAGGACCACATTTGTGCCTCCCTCCCCAGTGATATGGACCCTATGCAATTTGCATACAGGACAAACAGGTCCACCGACGACGCGGTCTCCCAGGTACTGCACAGCACCCTCTCGCACCTTGACCGTCAGAAGGGGGGCTATGTGAGACTGTTGTTCATTGACTACAGCTCAGCGTTCAACACCATAGTCCCCACCAGACTGGTGGACAAGCTGATCGAGCTAGGTCTGAGCTCCGCCCTGAGCGCCTGGGTACTGGACTTTCTGAGCGAAAGACCCCAGGCGGTCAGGGTGGGGGGTCAGACCTCCAACACCATCACCCTGAGCATCGGGTCCCCCCAGGGCTGTGTTCTGAGCCCCCTGCTGTACTCACTCTACACACACGACTGTGTGGCCAAGTTCAGCTCCAACTCCATAGTGAAGTTCGCAGATGACACGGTGGTGGTGGGGCTGATCTCGGACAACGACGAGAAGGCCTACCGGGAGGAGGTGGAGGTACTGGAACGCTGGTGCCAGGACAACAGCCTGCTCCTGAACATTGGCAAAACCAAGGAACTGATCGTGGATTATAGGAGAGGACAGCGGGAGACACACACACCACTGATGATAAACGGGGCTACCGTGGACAGGGTGAGCAGCTTCAAGTACCTGGGGGTCCACATCTCAGAGGACCTGACATGGTCAACACACATAGGCACAGTAGTAAATAAGGCGAAACAGCGTCTCTACCACCTGAGACAGTTAAGGAAGTTCAGAGTATCGGGGAAGATACTCCAGTCCTTCTACTCAGGAGCTGTAGAGAGCATCCTGACCGGAAACATCACTGCCTGGTATGGAAACAGCACGGCACAGGACAAGAAGGCCCTACAGAAAGTGGTGCGCTCAGCCGAGCGTACCACGGGTATTGCACTACCCCCCCTGCAGGTTCTATACAACAAGAGGTGCAAATCCAGAGCCTGCAGGATAATGAAAGACCCTCACCACCCCAATAACAGCCTGTTTCAGCTGCTGAGGTCAGGCAGACGCCTGCAAATCTCAGCTACTAGGACAGAGCGGTTTAGGCTCAGCTTCTTCCCCCAGGCCATCAGAGCCATGAACAATGTACATTGAGTGCTCAGAACATTGAACTGTCCACACACAAGCACACATGAACACACACACGACACGCACACTGTGCACGCTCACACACGAGCAGCCACTTAACACTTTAACATGAGCGGGCACACACTCATGTCGCACACACGCACACTTATGGCCAAAGGAAAGGTCACTTTAAATTAGAATAACAGGAACAGTGTATTGCACTACCAAAGCTAATAGCATGTCACACATGCGCTGTAAATAACTATGTACAGATATCGAGATGTCACTCCATGTTACCTGCTATCTGTTACTGCACAATGTTGTTTCTTCTTTTGATTCTATTATATGTACCACTGTATTGCACATCGTTGCGGGCAAGACCACCCGCATTTCATTGTATACCTGTATGCCGTGACAATTAAAACTCTTGACTTGACTTGACTTGCTTCTCTTCGCCCTTAAAGGGCCCGCTCCGCACAAAGAGAATGTCCACCGATAAAGTTCCAGCACTCGGAGCGCTCACTGTAACTGGCTTGAGTGAACCTGTTAAGCCTTAAGGTCCCCCTATAGGGGGACCCTGCTTTTCTTTATCATAAATCGATCAATAGAGACCGTAATAGATCCCCAATTATCATATCATGGGGTATCATTGGAAAGCCACACTCATTGGCTACAACCCTGTCCAAAGATTTAACCAAGGGCGGGCCTGCTCTCACCACCGAACGTCCGTGTGGTGAGATGGCCGACGAGAAGTCCCGTGATAGCAGGAGGCGGGGCTGGGTAGACGTTAGGCAGGTGACTGCTGGAGGGCAACGGCTCAGAGGGGCTGAAGGTGCGTGCAGTGCAGTGATGTCTGCTGCTGGGCTGGAGAGGTGGGGCGACACGCGGGCTAAACTGTGGTGCTAGGCCTAACTGAAACTAAGCTGTAGGTCGGGACGACCTCCTGTCCTGTCGCCTATACTTTAACTAAAACGCAACACTCTTCGGCAGTAGCACGTCTGCTTCTTCGTTCACAATGTCTCTTTAGCATTAACTGGAAGCTAAGCTATCGCATATTCCATTACTAACCCGCCTCGTGCCTCGGTTTATATTCCGCGTGCTTATTGTCTGGAGCTCCAGCTCCAAGCGACCTCTTCCTTCTCTGGAAAACGATGAAGAGAGAGTTCCGCCGCAGGCGCCGCGCCCTGAGCCCATCCTTCTTCACCTGGGTCCCCCTGCCCAATGTCGCCACCAGCTCCCCCTGGCGGTACCTGTATCATGTCCCACTATTAAGTGTCAATGTTAGGATATGGAGGATCAAGAGGGGTCAGCAAGTTACACAACGTCATCCGAACACAGAGAATGCAAGGAATTAAAGTTAGACACACTGAATTATTGCTAGACATATTCAGGTGTCTACACTAGCAATAGGAAAAAATGCACCACAGGCAATGTGGAGGAGAGAAACCTTAGAAGGGCCGTTCAAGGGGGGATCTCCCTTCTTAGATGTCGGTGATAGTAGTGTTGCAATAAAACAGGCGAAACAGTTGGTAATAGGGCTGCACGATTTTGGGGAAATAATCTAATTGCGATTTTTCGGACAGATATTGCGATTGCGATTAAATTTGCGATTATAATATATATTTTTTTTAAGCAGCCCCACAGAAGTTTATTGTAAAATGCGCCTTGCATCTGGCCTACGCGGTGGGTCTTTTCAGGACACCGAGCCTGAAAATGTTTCTTTTTACCTGGGAATCGATACCAGTACCCAACGGTACCTTTTTTTCTGTACTTTACTCTCCCTCTCTGAAGTCTAAACTTCACAACACACAATCTAAAACCCCTTAGCTCCCTCTCCCAAACCGATCTTGTATCTCAATGGGACTTCCTGGTTAAATAAAGAAAAAAGAAAAAAAAACTTTGCAATTTCGATTTAAAATCGATTAATCGTTCAGCCCTAGTTGGTAAGCATGCACTCATAAGTGTAATGAAACACAGATAAGTGCATGCAATAGCAACTGAACATTTTGAAAGATAAAAAATAGAGCTGATGGCGGATCTATTTGAGGCAAGGGGGCAGCGCAGAGAGGGTCGCATCCTCATCCTCATCATCACGGGACGTCCAACACTCCGGTCATCACTACGAGACAGCCGGAGACAGGGGGACAGGCATTAGACAGTTTGCGTGATTGTGATGGGCGGACATAGCAATAGATACAAGTGTTAAGCATATATGTGAATAGAATAGATATATGTAGACTGTAGTAAGCATATTATGTGAATAGAATAGAAGTACATAACCCAGCAATGAACTCTAAACCACGTTGACAGACCACGGACAGAAGACGGTAAGAAGCTGATCCATGGCCTCGGTGGTGCACGTAGAACAGTCGCTGCAATCTTGGCCAAGACCCCGAGACATCCACCACCTTGGTCAACACTACAAGACAACCACTCAGAGAGATGGGGGGTTGGGGTTGGGGACAGGGGTTAGAGAGTCCCCATGTTTTTAGTGGGCGGAGCTGGAGCAATAAATACATGTAGTGAGCATATGCATGCATGGTGACAGTAGAATCAAAGTATATAAGAAAATTGTGAAATTGAGTAATAGATAGAACTACTGCAAGAGTATGTATACAGGATGAGATACAAGACAATAGCTCAGGGCCGTATGCCCCGGGGGGCAGGAGTAACCACTCAGAATTGGTCAGGGCAGAGCAGGTAAGGTTCAACAGTGCAGGCCAGACAGAAGGCGGTATGAAGCTGTTCCATGGGACCGGTTGAGACAGAGACAGAGGTTAAAAAGGTTTTCTGCAGACATGGGAGCAAATAGACATGCTAACTAAACTAGACAGATTAATCTAAGGGTCAGTCCCCGACCAGGTGAGATCAGGGTAGGTTGAAGGAGAGAGAGAAAAGATGGGTCTTAACTAGGGGTGGAACGGTACGCATTCGAACCGTGTTCCAAACAATACACACATGCCCCGAACCGTGGAGGTCGTACCGAACCGTACGCATTCGAACCGTACACCGTTCGGTACGACCTCCGCGGTTCGGGGCATGTGTGTATTGTTTGGTTAATTAACGTTAGCCTCGAGCTAGGCTAACGTTACATTAGCTACGAGCTAACTAACTTTAGCCGTGAGCTAACTAATGTTAGCCGCAAGCTAACCATGGAAACGCTCACAGAGAAGTGACTCCACGACACCAGTTCGATTAGTGGGGAAGGGGGGGTATATTGACGAGGCTTGACAACAGAGGTTCAAAGAGGACTGTTTGTGTTCAATAATGAGCCAGGAGACTAGAGCGTGTGTGTCAACTGCGTCTGCAACCCATAACATCCTGGTCCCTGCTGGGACGTACCAACTCCACACTCCACTGTGTGGGGGGGTTTATATTCCCCATTCCCTTGTAACATCTCCTTATTTTTTAAGATAACAACAGTTACAACATTCCTTAGTGCAAATTATTATTAATACAAGAAACCACATAAACGTCCTTATTTAAAACCATCATCTTTTCTGTGACTTTTACTTTTTGATAAGAAAGTCTAGTGCTGGTTGAGCATTATGCATACTTTATGTTGGCCTTTGTCTATAATGTGGCCACAAAAATGGAAAGGTTTATCAGCAATGCCTCCCCTCTTGCTGTACCAAAATCTCTCCTAGCTCTAACCGTCACTGTCAAAATAATGTGCCTGATGTCAAATGGCCTCATTCTTTCAGTTTTTGCATGACTACGTCCTTGAGAATAAGTGAAAAGTTGGATTATTTTTAGGCTATATATCTTATGTTGATGTATGGTATTTTTGGAGTGTTAAACAACGTATACCGAACCGAAAACTGTAAACCTAAAACCGTGATACGAACCGAACCGTCGATTTGGTGAACCGTTCCACCCCTAGTCTTAACTCTTTAATTGCCAGACCCGAGGTTTCTCGGGTTAACTCGCCATGTGTTGGCTGCCAGACCCGAGATATCTCGGGTTTTGGTAGTTTTTTCTTTTATTCAATATTTGTATTCATTATTCATCCACGGACCTCTGTGTTACCATAGGAAATGAGTCTAAGATCGCCAAAGTGCAATACCGGCCGCATCCTGCTAGGTGGCAGCATCGAGCACCCTTTGAAACCTTATTTATCTTACCCTGTGTTATGTTCAAATCCCTCCAGGCACAGTTTTTTGGGTCAGGCGAGTCGAGCGGTTTGCCCGATCGCATTGCAATGCGTCAAATGCCCCCGATGTTGTGGTGGATTATGTTGGCGACACGATGGACACCAATACTGGGAATCGCGATCAGACAATTGGAATATTCTTTTTGGGGTACCTCCTAGTGAAGGTAAGGACTATATGACATCAATCCTACTTTGATCCAACCATGATTTCACCTCGATCGCAACGACCATGTGTAACATACTCCACAACGTATGCCGTTGGTGATGATCAAAGCATCAAAAAACGACCCCCCCCCCCCTTTCATGCATTCATGATGAAACATAATACCTATATACATTTGATTTGGAAATGGTAGCGTGTCCAGGCAAGAAACGCCAATGCTTATAGTCAAATTCACGTAGCGCCCTATAACTCAGCCTTTCGGGAATTATCCCGGATCACTCTGAAATTATACTTATATTCACCACGGAATAACATGCAAATGTATTGATGAAAAAATTATCTCTTTTTTGCATCTTGGACGGAAGAAAGTCACTGTCAAATGACCATAGTATTGTCCCCATAGCTATAATATAGGATATAGATATAGCTCTCCAAACATAGTGACGCACAGTGAAAATATGTAATGGAAACCCGGCATGTTAGCTACAAGGCCAAGGCTAATAGCTGGCACTGAATGAGTTAAGCAGGGGTTTAAAAGCTTCGACAGAGCAGGCGCCCCTGACGACGGCAGGTAATTTGTTCCACAAGTAGGGAGCACGGTAGACAAAGGCTTTGTGGCCGGCGGATTTCTTTTTAACCCTAGGAATCGATAGAAGCCCCACATTTTGTGAGCGCAGAGCACGAGCGGGCGACTATCGAGAGATGACATCGGATAGATAGAGCGGTGCGAGCCCATTTACAATTTTGTAGGTGAGGAGTAGCACTTTAAAGTCAGATCTAGCTTGAATAGGAAACCAGTGTAAGGCGGACAAAACTGGTGTGATGTGATAAAATGTTCTAGTTTTAGTTAGTATCCGTGCAGCCGCATTTTGCATGCTTTTTTATGCTTGAATTAGGTAGGCCTGAAAAAAGTGCATTACAGTAGTCTAGATGTGATGAGACAAAAGCATGAATTAGGGTTTCAGCATCAGCCAGAGTTAAAATGGGGCGAATCTTTGCAATATTACGTTGGTAAACAAACGTGGTGCTGAAAATATACACTTGAAAATGCCTGCTCATTTGATAGGGTTAAGGTCTTTACTCTTGGCTACATTTGAAAAAGAAACGCAACATTAATGAATATGTTCTGTATTGATCGATTTATGGCGTGATATTAAGGTGTTAATTCTAACTAATCCATGTGGTGAAAAGTCACCTCATGCTATGTGTCTACTTGAGAATGAACAGTCACCTCTGTAGGGCTGTCTTAAATACTTCGAAGCTTCGAAGCTTAGTTCGATGGGCATGGGATTCGAATATGAAACTAAAATTCAATTATTCATTTTTTATTTTTTAGTCTTTTTTTGCAAAATCACCTCTGCCTCTCTTTGTTAACACTTTCGCGGCCACTTGGATCAGTCTAAAATCACTCTAGACAGCCAGCATTTCTAAACAGACTTGCATAGTCCGTGGGGCTGTTTGTAGAGCTAAATCTATACTTTATAGTATTGCTATCTGTCCATTCTCATTGTCAATTGACACCATAAACCGTCCCTTCAAAATGGCTTAAAGAAATAATTTTTTCATCAATACGTTCTCATTTTATAGCGTCTTGAATATAAGCGTTATAAGGGATTTGGACTAGTATATTTCCTGGAAGGCTACTAACGTTATATCCAATGGCATTTCGGATATACAGAAGCTACAGTTAAAACTCAAACTGCATATGATCGATATGATGGTCCACCATGAATGCATGAAAGGGGGGGGGGGGGGGGGCGGGGGACGTCGTTTCTGATTATTGATTACCAATAACCGTGTTAGCCTCAGTAGCCACATTCGTTGACCGGGTGGATGGCTATCATAACAAGCCCTGATCAGCATGTAATTTACATGAAAAAGATCTTACCGTGGGCCGGTTGGATCCCCCTAAGAGGATCTGGCCGGTAATGCACTTTTTCGAATTCAAAGAGTAGGGTACTTCTGCAGTGCTGCTCAGTGACATCGAGTAGGTCAGGGGTCGGCAATAGGTGGCCCGCGGGCCTAAATTGGCCCGCCAGCAATCATTTTTGGCCCGTCAGTTTATTTTGAGAATATGATATTTATTTTATTTTCATCATATTATTTTTATTATATGCATACTTTATGTTTTATCCATGTTGAGAGTGAATAACAGGTATAGGCAGTGAGGTGCAATGTACCATATAGGCTTGCTCAAAGTGAGGTGGACAGCGCGTGGTGCTGAAATGGGAAACACAAGTCCATGAAATAAAAACACCAGTTCAGTAAGTCATTCAAGCTTTATCTTTACTCATGACTGACGGCACCACACATGCATGTGAACAGTAATGCAATTAAAAACAATGCAAAAACAATGCAATTAACTTTAAACAAAAAGAGTGCTTGAAGAAGCTCCTGAAATGACAGCGCTATAGGTATTTGAATTACGAGACATTCGGAAGTCCATTAGCTCCATTTCCAGTGCAGCCTCATCTAACAAGGTTAACTATCATAATCGATCATCCCACTATATTCCTTTATCCGTAATTGATCAGTCTCCCCAGTTAGTAGCTAGATTAATATATTTAGCGGAAGTGTCAATAATCGATCGCGGGGGATTCCACAATCTGGATGCGTCAGCCCCAGTCTCCTCCGTAGACCAGACCGTCTCATTTAACAAGACGAGGCTTGTTTGAGATTCAATAAGTATAATAATAAGTAAGACAATGGATAAGTTTAACGAATTCCATATAAAACGATAGTTTTAACATTCAACATTAAACCGGTCCGTGGCCGTCAGATAGACGGTTGCGCGTGCGTAATGTAGGATAGACTGATAGAGAGGCGCTTTATAATACAATGGAAAAAAGACAAAGGTATAATGTTCAGTGCATGTATATGTCGTTTACAGTTTATTATGCCACCTATGCAGCTCGTTTATTTTGACAGAGTTAAACATGTTTCACTATCATTATATTAAATTAGCCATTGTTTTTGGTTCTGGCCTGCCATTCAATGGCTTGGGGAAAAATTGGCCCGCCGCCAAACCTAATTGCCGACCCCTGGAGTAGGTTATTAAAATGGAATAAAAGCCAAAACAACCTTGCCACGGACATGTCCGTGGTTGGTCCTCAACCGTTGGATTCGAAACACGGATTTATCCGTGGTCGGGCGGGAATGTGTTAATTACAACAAGCAATGCTGTTTGTTATTTAAGATGAGGTCGGACTCGGCACTGACAGATTTGTGTTCATTGTGCTGCTTTTATAAAGCCTCAAATGACGGCTTACAATATTTCATGAAAGCAAAGTGTTTTGTTTTTCTGAGATTTAAAAAGGTTTAAACTTTACAGCACTGACAAAGTTGAACAAAGTGCTGTACAAGTCCCACAAGTTAAAAAAAGAATTAAAAAAAGTTAAACGAAATGTATTTAATTTTTTTATTCCGAAGCTTCGAATAAAAATCGAATATCGACCCGGAAGCTTCGAATTCCAAAAAAAATCGAAGGTCAGCCCCACACCTCTGTAATTTCACTGTAAGGCACGGTTCCTCAGAAGGTATTAAAGCATAGATCTATACATAGCCTTAGACTGCAAGTTTACAAACCTATCTTTTCATTGGAATGTTTCTTTCTCTCTCTGTTCCCCAGATCCAAATCCTGTCCTGCTGCCCGACAACCAATACGAATGACGCCTCAATTCCTCCATGTCTCTGTGACCAGTGTGGGGAGAGCTACAAGAGAAAGGCAAATCTAAAGAAAAAAAACACCACATGGGAGAGAAACCCTACTACCGTGACCAGTCTGATATGAGCTTCAAGAGAAAGGCAGCTCTAAATAAACACAACATGGTACACACAGGAGAGAAACCTTACAGCTGTGACCAGTGTGGGAAGAGCTTCAAGAATAAGGCATATCTTAAATCTCACCACATGGTACACACAGGAGAGAAACCTTACTGCTGTGACCAGTGTGGGAAGAACTTCAAGAGAAAGGCACAGCTTAAACTCCACCACGTGGTACACACAGAAGAGAAACCTTACTGCTGTGACCAGTGTGGGAAGAGCTTCAAGACAAAGGTAGAACTTAAACGACACCACATGGTACACACAGGGAAGAAACCTTACTGCTGTGACCAGTGTCGGAAGAGCTTCAAGACAAAGGCATATCTTAAACTACACCACGTGGTACACACAGGAGAGAAACCTTACTGCTGTGACCAGTGTGGTAAAAGCTACAAGAGAAAGGCAGAACTTAAACACCACAGGCGGCAGAGGTGCAAGGTGCCGACCTGCTTATCGGGAGCAGTTAAGGGTTATGTGCCTTGCTCAAGGACACTTCAACACACTGCCTGGGAGGAGCTGGAATCGAACCGGGAACCTTCTGATTACCAGACGACCGCTCTACCTCCTGAGCCACTGTTTATGCAGGTGATTATATCACTGTAATGATGTTTTTTTTTTTTTATGTAAATCAAGATCCGTGGTCCGAGGTATTAAGAATAGAAATCTGAATACTAATATTGAAATTAATATCCGAATGATTAGGAAACAATTCCTAAAGTTCAATAAGATTGTTTATTATAATATGGATCCATATAGTTTGATCCACTCTTTCATTAGTAATGGAGTGGGGAAGAATGGAGGCGAAGAGGAGAGAATAAAGAGCAGAGGATAGAAGAGACAGTAACACAGTGTACATGGACATTTTTATATCTCTCACAGACAAAGAGAGTCATATTACTTGATACATATTTAACATGTAAATTCTGACATGTAAGTTCTCATGATGCATATACTGTGTCTCGACTATGTTCATATTAGTCCATAAGGTACATCTCCCTTCGCTGATTATATATCATAGGCCGTTTACATTATAGTGTCAGAAGCAGATACTGTGCAGAGACGGGAGTCCATTTATGGCTATAGAGTGACTGAGAACATAGTGGTAGTGTGAATACATGTTCCTCCTTACAATCACATTGTAGGAGTCATAGGTCCATATCATATAGACATCAGTAGCTATTCTATATATTAACAAAATTAAGTTAAATTTGACTTCTCTATATTTACTAACTGAAGTTAAATATGACTTCTCTATATTTACTAACTGAAGTTAAATATGGCTATTTACTAAATGAAGTTAAATATGACTGTTTATATTTACTAACTGAAGTTAAATCTGACTATTCTTTATATTTGCTAACTGAACTATTCTCTAGTGTGTATATATAGAGAGAGAGTTTGAGTCCAAGTGAGGTTAGATTAACTTCACAACTGTAAATATACAAATCACACCCAGTACCTGCAGTATTTTAGCCTGGTATCACCTTCAGTACCTGCAGTATTTTAGCCTGGTATCACCTTCAGTACCTGCAGTATTTTAGCCTGGTATCACCTTCAATACCGGCATCAGTATCTGTGTATCCACATCAGTATGCATGGGACGTATGAATCGGAGATATGAGCCTATAACATACTAAACTTACAATCTTTAACTCTTCACAGTGTGAAAGTGCGGTCAAGACTGAAGCTTCACTTAAAGATCAAGGGTTGAAACATGAAGATTTGCAACGTGAACAATCCATAGATCTAGACCAGAGGGAACTGACGGTGGAGGAATCTCCACAAAGTGAGCAGACATCTGTGACGGGAGACAAAGACTTCCAATATAGAGCTGAGACGGAGGAGAAGGATGACGACTGGATGGTTATGCGTGTGGTCGTGTCAGACCTTACATTTGAAGCCACAGATGGAGACCCTGTTCTGCGACAGGATGTTGGAAATAGAGAAAACCAAGAAGACGATGTAGTCATTCTTCCTCTTTGTGAGGCGCAAGACTCCACCTCAAAACTAGCAGCGGCGTCTCCCTCCTCTGACATAGAGGTGTTCGACTCTTTAGACGGATTCCTAAAGGCGAAGAACATCAATTATGCGCACTGTACCATTTTTTCTGCCCCAGAGGAGGACAAAGAGATTCAGAGCGGGGATCAGAACCCGAGGCCACAGATGACACCTGCATGTGAATCTGAGCCTGAATGTGATGGGGAGCTAAGTACCTCTGAAACTGAACACAGTTCTGATTACTCAAGGCTCCTGAAGGAAGTAGGGATCACAGGACAGGCCCAACGAAAGGCAATCAAAGAACTTGCCACTGCAGCAGAACGGAGCAGTCACTGGTTGTGGCTGAAACGTAGAGACGCATCATGGGCTGCTAAATGAACACGTGGTGCCACTGTGCGACACACACCCAGGCCTGATCAGCCTGTGGTGGGCCAACCTCGGCAGAGGGTGTATTGTGATAAATGGCCGAAACACCCAATGAGGTCGGGGAACACAACTGAAGATGTGTCGTACTGGTGATCATCACGTGATCATTGCCAAATTCCACCCCACTCCAACCTCATTCAATTGTTGTGCTGAATATTTAGGGATCTTTAACAACTAGTCCTATTAAGAATCCTGATTACTCAACATCTTCACTAAAATATAACTATTTAACGGTGTCCAAAAGGTTTTCCAAAAAGCTTCAGTAAAGCTTCCGAAGAGCTCCCTCCAAGTCTGATTGTAAGGATGAAGAAGGTGAAGACACGTCAGACGCATCGCAGAGTCATCCGTTACCCGAGTGATTACATTCCATATAAGTATTATGTGTAAGAATGTAGATGGGTGTTTCTGAAGCACTTGTGTTGACGGGGCGAGCCGGGGGGGAGGGCGATAGCGGGGGTTTAGGGAGAGGACACAGTGATCCACCACTCTGGGTGTTTCCGGTCTGGAGGTGGTGGGGGAGGGTGGGTTATCCATGGAGTTTGACCAGTGTTCATATAGAGAACTGAACTGAGACGGTGGTCGGTTGAAGTAATGATGGTACCTGATTGTTTTCACCCAGTTTCCACGTGACGTGCTCCCATCCCTTCCCGACTGTTAACGCTCCTCTCTGACTTTAGTCTTGTTGACTCTACTGGAGTCGCCCATTCTCAAAGAACTAAAAATAGCTCGGATTAATTATTTACATAGATCTGAGCGTTGTTTTTACCTATGAAATCAGCTCGTCACTGCCCTTTTTAGTCATGTATTTTTATTTTATTTACATTTTTTCATGTGTCTTATCTGTATATTTGTTGAGATAATGGTTACTTCTGGGGCGGCTAACTGGCGCAGTGGGCAAGGCGCTCGCCAGTCGCCACTAATGCAGGAGATGCTGGGTTCGAGCCCAGCTCTCGGCATTGCTACCAGCTTGGCTGGTCGTTCATACTAACGCAATTGGCAGTGTTAGGGGTGGGAAGCTGGTGGGTGGGGATCGGACGTTGTGGACAGCGACTCCTACAGGTCGGTCGGTGCACCTGCGCAGCAGAATCAGGAAGCAACGGGGGCAGCGTGTCCCTCCCACGCAGACTCTCGCCGCTGAGAGATCGCGCTGTGCAGGTGAAAAGATGCAACGGCTGCCTCCTCGAGTACGGGGACACGTGATGCAAGGCTTCGTCCACATTGCAGCCAGCCTGTGGGAGGCATGGCCTAACAGCGTTCGAGACAGGGGAAGGTAGAATTGGACAATACGAAATTGGGATGGGAGAAAAAGAAAAAATGGGAGAAAAAGTAGATAAAAAAAAAAGATAATGGTTACTTCTTTTTTTTTATATATATATACCTCGATGTGCTAAGCTATTTTTATCGGCTGCTATTCTATATCACACCTGCAAACATTCCTGCATGTTGTGCTAGCCTGACCCCTGTGTCGAGCCACATTCAGCTCAAGATTTGGAGCGTTGACCAGAAGACAGATTGATAACGGGTTTCATTCTTTGACCCCTGGTCACGTCCATGTATATTATTATAGGAGCACATTCCTCTGGGGGGGGGGGGGTCTGTAGGAGTTGGAAGTCCCTGGTTGGTGTCTGTGCGGCGGTAGAGGGTCAGTGTTGAGGGTTGTGGCCGCGGGACTGCGACTGCTACTGCTCTGTCACTCCTGAGGGAGGTGTTTAAATACGGCATGCGGTGGGGACTCAGTACCGCTGCATCTGCAGCAGCCTGCAGCCCCGCGGCGGAGACGGCCTCTAACCACGACTTGTTGAAAGGCACGGAGGAAGAGAACGCTACAATGTAGCGCTGCTGCACCCTTGGCCTTTTTGTTTTGTTTTGTTTACAATTCTCCCGGATGTCTCTCCCCCGGTGACCCAGCACAAACCCTCTCGCGTGTCGCGCACTAAAGCCTCCCCGCGACGCGCCTCCGTGATCCGAAAGGGACTTTCCGACAGCCTCGAGCCCGAGTTCTGCAGCAGCGCGGCTGCGGTTCAGTTAATTTCTAACGTAGAGGAGCTGTACGCAGTGCCTGTACCTCCTCCTCTACATCGGGAAGGAATTGAAGGCAGCCGCTGCTGCTAGGCTTTGCTGCTTTGAGTGAGAACGAACCACGAGACCATCCTCTCCTCGAAGGGAAATTTTTGACACTTGAGGTGGGGGGGTAGTTCTACATTCGTTCTGCGGTTTCTGTTTTAAATTTGAACGTTAGCATCTGCGACATTAGCTTTTGTGGCATTCTGCGTTGTAACCGCGGGCACACAGCTAGCCCCACGGCTACAGTGAGGAATGTTGACGTTGCATTTTTGGGGAAACCGAAAGAACCAATGGGAAGGTTTTCCCGCACTGTGAAACCTTCACTTTTTCCCAAATTGTGAAATTGTAACGTTTCCCCCCAAATTGTGAAATTTTTACTTTTTTCCCCAAATTCTGAAATCAAACTATTGCCCACATTGTGAAATCTGGAGAAGAAGAATAAATTCATCTAAAATTCATGATGTCAAAGTAACTTCTTTAAAGTACCTTGGACCTGCTACCAGAAAACCACATCTGAGTAGACGTTTGAGCAAGTCACCCTTGCGTTCGCATCTTACTGTATCCACGTGACACCATGAACAAATACTACCAGGATACCGACTTAATATCACAGCCATTGGCGTTGTGTCCCTGACCCTCCCTCTTCCCTTATGTTGTCATATATTCGGCAATCCCCATATTGGTTAAATCTGTTCATTACAGTGCCAGATATACTGTTCTGTCCATAGAAATAGAATCATGTTCATTATGCTATGATTCTGTCACACCTGGGGAGAGGGTAAATGATTGTTTTTGGTTCAGATTCCAGGTGAGAGTTTCTTTTTTTATTTCCATAAGGTTCTTTTAATTTCCCCCACCCTGGTTTCACTGCAAAGTGTTCTGTACATTTCAGACCCTCAACTGCTTCCTGTAAATATGTTCGTCCTCCTGGGTAGATATACGTGTTTGAGAAGTCTTATGTTTCTTAAAAAATGAAAAATGAAAAAAAAATGATGTACTAAAAAGGACAAAAATAAAAATGTACTTCCTTTTAGCGTTTATTGTGAAGCTGAGGATGTGACTGATATTTTATTGGTCTTTTATTATTAGAACAGTCATAGATATTTTCTATCATTATTATTAATTTTTATACTTGTTTAAGAGTAGTTTAAAATCATTGTACATAAAACCTTTCTGCAATGTTTCTTTCTACAGACAAAAGTTGTAAAATAAGTTACTTCTAATAAAAACTGTAGGGAACTACATTTGTTGTGTCCTGGTGTTTTTACCTTCATAATTAGAGACACCGTTGAATTTAACAGTTTCAATCCATAATGTTATATTTATATATATTATATAAACAATTATCTGAAGTTTATTAATATTTCCAAAATACTTAATTTTTTCTCTTTAGAATCTTGTTTTAAGACTAGTCCAAATCCAATTTGAATGATTCATTATTGAAAATGTTGTGCGGATGTTGTACACACCAATTTCTTTATCGTTTCCTTCCCTGCCTAGCTAGTGGCTACCATACACCCAAGAGTAAAATAATTCTACAAACTGGGTAGTACAGGGTTCCTGGCTCCAAAAAGCACAGCTAATTTATGAATGACTCAAATTGAATTGATTAATTAATCAAAGCTAATTGATTACTTGACATCACTAAGGGCATTGATTCTGAACAGCTTGTTTAGGCGTGCCTCACAGGGAGGACTTTACGCTTGCTGACATATTTTCAGACAACCGATCACAGCCAATCATATTTACCGTGGCACTCGTGATTGTAACCTGACACCGGAGTTGCCTGCCTGCCTGCCCACAAGAGACGGGCCAGGAGAAGTATGAGGGCAAGCGTCTGCTGGTTGGTGGTCATTGCGATTCGCGACAAAGCACAAATACACTAATAACTACACGAATACACTAATAAAAAGCTAATAAAAAGCAAAGGGCGAACTGTGGTGTGAGGCAATAACTATATATATAATTAATATACAATAAAGTATTAAAATATGCTATATGTGCAAAACCGCGGCAGTAAAATACGATACGTTTTTTTTTCTCACCGCAAGCGCTTCATCCCAGCACTACCAGCGCTCCGCCAGCGTTTTTCAGCTGAAAATATGCGGTAGGTGGATGCAAGCCCATAGGCTATAGGTATGAGTAACGTTACAGAACCACACATAGTCCACAGTACACGGGTGTCTGCATGCATGATGAAGACGCACATATTGAAATACACATGCTCAGATGAACCCCTCTGATCCAACACTAAAATTCACACACAACAGTCCTATTTACACATAAACACACGGATGAACCAATACCGAACAACAAGTCCACGATAAACACATCGAGTCTAACATTATTATAGTAGGCAAATGCAACATTATCGCCACCCACCTGATGGTGAAGATCTGCCCAATTCTCAAAATCTGCATGTCACAGAAGTATAGTCCCCGCAGCAGGCTGCTTCGCCTTCTTTGTAAAACCAAAATTGGTTAGAAGGCTTACTTCTTTGATATTTCGTTTAACTTTCGACATTATCCTGAATACCTGTATTTTTTTTGTTTGATTTGTGCCTGCAGGCTGCAGCGCCGCCACGCTCCGAATGGTAAACGCAAGAATATCTGCAGTGCCGCAACCCCATAGATTTATGCTATTGTCTATTACGGTGAATTAGTGCGCAAATCATTAATCATACATCAAAATAGCCTAATTTTATTATTATACACGATGATGACGATACAGAAAAATTAGAAATGCATGGCAAAAATAGTCAGTATTTTAGAGACCCCCCAAAAATTCACAAATCATGTTTTCAGGGGGGCTGATGTCTCATATAGGGGAGCCATGGCTCCCCCAGCTCCCCCATGGTTTGCACCCTGCAGCTTACATAGACTAACATTACGTTAGCTATAGTAACTTTCTCAGATAGCAATCTAACATTGACATTAGTGGAAATCAAACAACTCTAACCCAATACTAATAATAGTTGTTTCACATTCTTGTTGGGTGTTACACTATGAATGACCTCTTGGTATAGCGGTCTGTGTTGTTGCCCGCGGCGTTCGAAGTTTGAGGTGACGTTGTCACAACCGTTACATATGTACAAAATATACTGTCTCATAAATATACTCTTCCAATATATATATAAAAATATACATATAAATATATTGTTTTAGATGCTGTTGTCACTATGAATTGAAAATGGGGGACCCTGATGTAAACAAGACAAACGTCTTTCTCTGGCATGAATTGCCACAGTTATCTACAATAGCAACGATAAAAAAGTGCCAACCACATATTATAATAATTCATCCAGTTTTCTTTTAAGTGTTTTGGTTAATCAGAGTGTTTACCAATCATATATTATCGTTTTTTTTTGTTCCACGTGTTATTTTTGATTACATCACTAACAAAATAATAATAAAAAAAGACTAATTTAATCAGATTAATCACTTTATTCAAATTGAGGATTTAGTTTGAGGATATATAAAAAAAATACAAATTATGAAAAGAAATGAGAATAATTCGTTTTATTAAATTTTTTTAATTAAAAACGAAGGTTCGAACGTCCGTTCGAAGAACCCTGATGAAGTTTGAATCCCAAAAACAGGCTTCGGGGACAGCCTTACCAAATATATTATTTATATTATTCAAATGGAACTCAAACATGTTGCGTTGTGATGTCACAGTATGTGTCATTATAGAACATTCTAGAACATTTGTGATGTCACAGTATGATGTCATAATAGCACATTCTAGAACATTTGTGGATGTCACAGTATGATGTCATAATAGGACATTGAACATTTGTGATGTCACAGTATGATGTCATAATAAAACATTCTAGAACATTTGTGATGTCACAGTATGATGGCATAATAGCACATTCTAGAACATTTGTGATGTCACAGTATGATGTCATAATCAAACATTCTAGAACATTTGTGATGTCACAGTATGATGTCATAATCAAACAAGCTAGAACATTTGTGATGTCACAGTATGATGTCATAATAGAACATTCTAGAACATTTGTGATGTCACAGTATGATGTCATAATAGAACATTCTAGAACATTTGTGTTCTATATATATTCAACAATTCTCAAGATCTCATTGTGCATCTTGAGACAGGATAGATAAACTGTCTATCCTACAACACATAGACTGAAACCTGCATTTCTCAACCAAGGTGCCTTGCCTACCGTTTTACTGTGGAAAGGTGAGTGTCCACAACAGCTAGCTAGCTGTTCTACTTGAATACTGAATGTTAACAATTTCAGTGCCGGCCATTTAACATTGAAAACCCTGTTGAGTGCCAGCATCCACTTCAATGATAGCGTTAAAAACGCATAATCTATGTTTTAAATTATGGCTATGTGTCTAATCTGCCTGTCGTTTATCAATTACTTGTTTGCAGTCAACATTGTCGAAACTGATTGTTTTTTTATCGGTTCATTTTCGTTTTATAGCATTCTGAAAAGCCCTCGTATTCAAGGAAAATATAAAGATTCCGTGATAAAAGGCATTTACTGGAATATTCTAGAATACACAAAAACGTTGTCATTTTTCGGCCTATTTATGAATCGTTTTCAAATAAATGCTAGATTATCGATAGTATATGTGTACTTATGCACGCTATAGAGGCGGGCTGAAAAATCGATTCTCATTTCCTCATCAGCGATCACAGCCACAGAGCCACATACACACATAGGGCAAACGCTTATATCTCTGTGAAAACAGGTCTGAGACTAAGACTGGTAAAATAGATTCCTTACCTGAGATCAGATGTTATCCAAAAAGATTATTCCAATTCCTGATCGCCATTCCAAATATCAATCACGCTTATGTGTTGATACTGTAAATACATAATCCACGGGTTTTCCGGGCCGGCGAGCACAATCGATCCTTCAGATGCCTTGAGGGAAAAATAAAATTAGGAAACTGACCACTCCCCCTGCATCAGTCAGAACTGATGGGGTGCAGTTACACAGGGAGAGACGATAGGGGGCGGTATCTTCCCAATTGAGCTCAGAGAGACTGCAGCACGCAAACAAACGACATTTTGTGTCGTCGGCACTCAATGGGGGGCTGGCATTCCCTGGCTGCGCACTTGCCTCACAGCCGACTGCACATAGAGATCAATATTATTAAATGTACAGCTCCGAGGACGGCTCGTTTAGGTGAAAATAAGGTTGTAGCTCATTGTCTACCTTACTACGATAGGAAAGAGGTGTCCTTTGTGTTTTAAAAACATTTCGCTTAAGAATTATTGGCCGCGGAAATTCAAATCTGTGAATATCTTTCTAACTTTACCTAAGTCTCCCGATTGCGATACAATAAAGCGAATCTTCATCACAAATCATATTCTCAAAATAATCTGACGGGCAGATATTATTGCTGGCGGACCTATTTCAGCCTGCGAGCCGCCTATTGCCGACCACTGAACTAGGATATCTGTATAACGTGCGTTTAGACAACACTATTTGGGACAGACCATATTAGGCTATTACTTCACATAAAATATCATGTCTAAATGAAATGCACAAAACAAAACATGTATGTATCATAACGTTACCCTGATATAGATCTGTATGCATGTTTATGTATTTATTCATAACGTTATACATATTTGTTAACGTTAGATCGTGCATGGCTTTTACATTGAAAAATGTACTTGTCACGTGGTTCCGTTCTCCATTCTTCACATCAAAAACAAACTATCAAAACGTACTCGGACCAAAATCGGCCCATTATTTACTTTTTTTTTTCATTTGATTCTGACACCAAAATACGAAAAACAGCTCCGTATTTTAGTTTTCCCCGTTTTTTCGATTTTGGTTTAAAACGGAAATAGGAAAACACCTCGTATTTCCGTTTTTTATTTTTTTTATTTAAATTTTTCTTAACGAAAAACAAACTATCAAAACGTACACGGACCCGCCCAGCCCTTTGTTTATTGCAGTGGCGGCTGCTGACCAAATTTTTTGGTGAAGCACAAATTATTATATTATATTATATTTATAAAACATCCCCCAATGTGTGTGTCAGTAGTGGCTGGTGAGTTAAAAAATTGGGGAGGACGGGAGAGATAAAAAATAAATTATAAAGAAATACAGACACAGTGTGGTTATGAAGACAGCAGACAGACACTACAGTTAAAAACAACAGGCACTAGTAATAAATACCTTGGAGTAACTCTTGACACACACCTGACTTAAACACATCACAACAATAGCTTAGTCAAGAAGGCAAATCAAAAACTATTTGTTTACAGCAAGATCAGACCATTTCTCATCCTCACTGTTTCAAACACATCTACATGCAATTGTTTTGCAATTTCATGCAAAAGGAGCTTATAAAATGCATGGTAAATGTCCATCCTGGACTCACCACTGTCACTCACACTTCCCTGCTACAACCTTTCAGAACTACACAAAGTATCTAGCCACTAAGTTCTATTTTATGCTCGGAAATAACACTTCCCCAACACTCACAGCTTTACTGCCAAGACACAATAGGCTACAAGTCAAGAAGTATCACCACATCAATCCCACATGCACTCATTCCAGTACCGGCTTACACAAATAATTATGGACTAAGATCATTCTTCCACACAAACAGCAAAATCTGGAACGAGATCCCATTCCACATCAGAGCAATAACCTCCATGTCACACTTCAAACAGGCCTACAAACTACATCTGATGCTAGAAAACCTCTGCACTCACGGTGTCATTTAGCACAGACCCAATCACACACACACACACACACACACACACACACACACACACACACACACACACACACACACACACACACACACACACACACACACACACACACACACACACACACACACACACACACACACACACACGCACACACATAATAATAAACACAACGGCCACAGCGGGCCAACAAATCGCAGCAGCTATTTACAATGCAATACACAAATATACAGAATAATGCTCAAAATATGCACACTTCCTACCTTATTTGTACATGAAGTCCATCCTCCGATCATTCTTTGTGAATTCTGCGATGACTTTGTCATAAAAGCCTCTTGCAATAATAATCCTTTTCTCTTCAAAAGTCATAATTGCATGCTTCACTTACAATCACTTATGATTATAGGTCTGAACTTCATCCATTTGTTTATTGCCAACAAGCAGTTGGTAATGGAGTTTATGGCTGTCACATCATCTGGTTCAGCGGATATGTACAACTGTGTATCATCCACATAGCTGTGGAAGTCAACACTATTCTCTGATGTCACAGAGTGGCAGCATATAGAGAGAGAAGTAGTGGACCTAAGCAGCTCCCTTATGCAACCCCGTAGCAGTTTTTATATTTCTCTGACATATGGCTTAGGCTAGCGTAAAACGTCCTTCCTCTGATATGTTTTAAGCCAGTTCAATACATAATCTGAAAACCCAATAACCTTTTCAAGACTATTGATTAGGATGGCATAATTTCGCTAATAACACTTAAAATCAAATCAAATCAAATTTATTTGTAAGGCCCGACAAGGCGACAACACACATTAATGTCCCCATGGGCCGGACACGTCTTCTTTAAACAAGTCAAGAAGAAACATCACAATAAATCAAGAACAAAACAAAAACATCATAAAGTCCAAAACATTTTAAATAAATGCAACACTCCCAGTCCCAGACATACCCCATGCGAAGGTAAGGAAAAACTCACTAAAACCTAGTGTAGCAGGGTGGATTATCCCTGCTTTATGGGAGTGGATGTACACTGCCACCTGGTAGTGGGAACGCAGCCGATCTGGGTCCGGCTGAGTCCCCGACTGTAGGCCAGGAGTATTGGAGTGGAGGTTTAGCAGAGGGAGTGGATGGGGCCTAGGATTCACTAACCTAGGGGTGGTGTGCTGGTCCTTCTTGCCCTCCAGGGCGACTCACAGTAGTTCCCCACACACCCACACTTCCCTCAATACTTCCTGCGCCCTCCCACACCCGATGACAGTAATGATGGATGATATACTTTCTCCCCAAAGCAGTACCCTTCCTGATTGGCGAGTAGAGACCTGTCCCAATGATGCATAGGCAGGGGTTGGGGAAAGGGTTAAACAATAATGAACATTACCCGGAAAGGAAGGGGTTAGACAGAATGCACATTAACAGACACAGTGTTCCTATTTAGCTCTCTTTTACTGAAAGACTTATTTCTTTGACATGTATTTACACAAGGCACAATAATCAAAGCTCTTTCCACACTGGGCACCTAGTGCTCTCAATCTACGGCAATGACTAAAGTTCTTCCCACACTGGTCAAGACACAGTAATAAAACCTGTCCCTTTAAGGGTTTAAATACTTGTTCGTTCCCCGTAGGTGGGGAGAGAGGGGAGGAAGAGGGAGAGGGATACAGGAGCTACTCAATGGGAATTTTATAAAAGAACACACGTTATCACACCACATTCAACCAAAAGACAGTGGGCCCACGTTGAAAACAAAAGTCCTATCTATAGCCTGGCTTCCCCAAAATAATAAATGTCGGGGCGCCCCTAATCACTGTTACCAGTGTCAGTTCAAAGTACTGCTTCTCTTCGCCCTTAAAGGGCCCGCTCCGCACAAAGAGAATGTCTACCGATAAAGTTCCAGCACTCGGAGCGCTCACTGTAACTGGCTTGAGTGAACCTGTTAAGCCTTAAGGTCCCCCTATAGGGGGACCCTGCTTTTCTTTATCATAAATCGATCAATAGAGACCGTAATAGATCCCCAATTATCATATCATGGGGTATCATTGGAAAGCCACACTCATTGGCTACAACCCTGTGCAAAGATTTAACCAAGGGCGGGCCTGCTCTCACCACCGAACGTCCGTGTGGTGAGATGGCCGACGAGAAGTCCCGTGATAGCAGGAGGCGGGGCTGGGTAGACGTTAGGCAGGTGACTGCTGGAGGGCAACGGCTCAGAGGGGCTGAAGGTGCGTGCAGTGCAGTGATGTCTGCTGCTGGGCTGGAGAGGTGGGGCGACACGCGGGCTAAACTGTGGTGCTAGGCCTAACTGAAACTAAGCTGTAGGTCGGGACGACCTCCTGTCCTGTCGCCTATACTTTAACTAAAACGCAACACTCTTCGGCAGTAGCACGTCTGCTTCTTCGTTCACAATGTCTCTTTAGCATTAACTGGAAGCTAAGCTATCGCATATTCCATTACTAACCCGCCTCGTGCCTCGGTTTATATTCCGCGTGCTTATTGTCTGGAGCTCCAGCTCCAAGCGACCTCTTCCTTCTCTGGAAAACGATGAAGAAAGAGTTCCGCCGCAGGCGCCGCGCCCTGAGCCCATCCTTCTTCACCTGGGTCCCCCTGCCCAATGTCGCCACCAGCTCCCCCTGGCGGTACCTGTATCATGTCCCACTATTAAGTGTCAATGTTAGGATATGGAGGATCAAGAGGGGTCAGCAAGTTACACAACGTCATCCGAACACAGAGAATGCAAGGAATTAAAGTTAGACACACTGAATTATTGCTAGACATATTCAGGTGTCTACACTAGCAATAGGAAAAAATGCACCACAGGCAATGTGGAGGAGAGAAACCTTAGAAGGGCCGTTCAAGGGGGGATCTCCCTTCTTAGATGTCGGTGATAGTAGTGTTGCAATAAAACAGGCGAAACAGTTGGTAATAGGGCTGCACGATTTTGGGGAAATAATCTAATTGCGATTTTTCGGACAGATATTGCGATTGCGATTAAATTTGCGATTATAATATATATTTTTTTTAAGCAGCCCCACAGAAGTTTATTGTAAAATGCGCCTTGCATCTGGCCTACGCGGTGGGTCTTTTCAGGACACCGAGCCTGAAAATGTTTCTTTTTACCTGGGAATCGATACCAGTACCCAACGGTACCTTTTTTTCTGTACTTTACTCTCCCTCTCTGAAGTCTAAACTTCACAACACACAATCTAAAACCCCATAGCTCCCTCTCCCAAACCGATCTTGTATCTCAATGGGACTTCCTGGTTAAATAAAGAAAAAAGAAAAAAAAACTTTGCAATTTCGATTTAAAATCGATTAATCGTTCAGCCCTAGTTGGTAAGCATGCACTCATAAGTGTAATGAAACACAGATAAGTGCATGCAATAGCAACTGAACATTTTGAAAGATAAAAAATAGAGCTGATGGCGGATCTATTTGAGGCAAGGGGGCAGCGCAGAGAGGGTCGCATCCTCATCCTCATCATCACGGGACGTCCAACACTCCGGTCATCACTACGAGACAGCCGGAGACAGGGGGACAGGCATTAGACAGTTTGCGTGATTGTGATGGGCGGACATAGCAATAGATACAAGTGTTAAGCATATATGTGAATAGAATAGATATATGTAGACTGTAGTAAGCATATTATGTGAATAGAATAGAAGTACATAACCCAGCAATGAACTCTAAACCACGTTGACAGACCACGGACAGAAGACGGTAAGAAGCTGATCCATGGCCTCGGTGGTGCACGTAGAACAGTCGCTGCAATCTTGGCCAAGACCCCGAGACATCCACCACCTTGGTCAACACTACAAGACAACCACTCAGAGAGATGGGGGGTTGGGGTTGGGGACAGGGGTTAGAGAGTCCCCATGTTTTTAGTGGGCGGAGCTGGAGCAATAAATACATGTAGTGAGCATATGCATGCATGGTGACAGTAGAATCAAAGTATATAAGAAAATTGTGAAATTGAGTAATAGATAGAACTACTGCAAGAGTATGTATACAGGATGAGATACAAGACAATAGCTCAGGGCCGTATGCCCCGGGGGGCAGGAGTAACCACTCAGAATTGGTCAGGGCAGAGCAGGTAAGGTTCAACAGTGCAGGCCAGACAGAAGGCGGTATGAAGCTGTTCCATGGGACCGGTTGAGACAGAGACAGAGGTTAAAAAGGTTCTCCCATGTCTGCAGAAAAGCAGACATGGGAGCAAATAGACATGCTAACTAAACTAGACAGATTAATCTAAGGGTCAGTCCCCGACCAGGTGAGATCAGGGTAGGTTGAAGGAGAGAGAGAAAAGATGGGTCTTAACTAGGGGTGGAACGGTACGCATTCGAACCGTGTTCCAAACAATACACACATGCCCCGAACCGTGGAGGTCGTACCGAACCGTACGCATTCGAACCGTACACCGTTCGGTACGACCTCCGCGGTTCGGGGCATGTGTGTATTGTTTGGTTAATTAACGTTAGCCTCGAGCTAGGCTAACGTTACGTTAGCTACGAGCTAACTAACTTTAGCCGTGAGCTAACTAATGTTAGCCGCAAGCTAACCATGGAAACGCTCACAGAGAAGTGACTCCACGACACCAGTTCGATTAGTGGGGAAGGGGGGGTATATTGACGAGGCTTGACAACAGAGGTTCAAAGAGGACTGTTTGTGTTCAATAATGAGCCAGGAGACTAGAGCGTGTGTGTCAACTGCGTCTGCAACCCATAACATCCTGGTCCCTGCTGGGACGTACCAACTCCACACTCCACTGTGTGGGGGGGTTTATATTCCCCATTCCCTTGTAACATCTCCTTATTTTTTAAGATAACAACAGTTACAACATTCCTTAGTGCAAATTATTATTAATACAAGAAACCACATAAACGTCCTTATTTAAAACCATCATCTTTTCTGTGACTTTTACTTTTTGATAAGAAAGTCTAGTGCTGGTTGAGCATTATGCATACTTTATGTTGGCCTTTGTCTATAATGTGGCCACAAAAATGGAAAGGTTTATCAGCAATGCCTCCCCTCTTGCTGTACCAAAATCTCTCCTAGCTCTAACCGTCACTGTCAAAATAATGTGCCTGATGTCAAATGGCCTCATTCTTTCAGTTTTTGCATGACTAAGTCCTTGAGAATAAGTGAAAAGTTGGATTATTTTTAGGCTATATATCTTATGTTGATGTATGGTATTTTTGGAGTGTTAAACAACGTATACCGAACCGAAAACTGTAAACCTAAAACCGTGATACGAACCGAACCGTCGATTTGGTGAACCGTTCCACCCCTAGTCTTAACTCTTTAATTGCCAGACCCGAGGTTTCTCGGGTTAACTCGCCATGTGTTGGCTGCCAGACCCGAGATATCTCGGGTTTTGGTAGTTTTTTCTTTTATTCAATATTTGTATTCATTATTCATCCACGGACCTCTGTGTTACCATAGGAAATGAGTCTAAGATCGCCAAAGTGCAATACCGGCCGCATCCTGCTAGGTGGCAGCATCGAGCACCCTTTGAAACCTTATTTATCTTACCCTGTGTTATGTTCAAATCCCTCCAGGCCAGGCACGTGCATACATAGGGGTGAAGGGGTGCCCGGGCACCTGCCTTTTTCATTTCTCATTAGAAAGTGCCCTTTTTATGCCACCCACTTTTTTTTTTTTTTTTTTTTTTAACTGTTGCACATATATATATATATACTGCCCTGCCCTTCCAAATGAAAGATGTCACGATAGAATCTAAATATTAGGTAAAGAAAGAGAGAGAAATGCCACCCCTCTCGTAAATAATAGGTCCTTCCAGCCTTACGCATAGGCATAGCACGTGGGTGGGTGTTGATCAATGAGACATGTAAACCGCGCAGCCGGCGCAGGGCCAGCAGTGCACTGAACAGGAAATTGATATCCAGCTGTTGTTGAGCTCACAGTGCCCTCACACTCGAGTCGAGACCTCTTTTTTTACAGTTACTATTTCAACTAAAACAAAGCAAGAGTACACATCAGGTAAGGTATTTGCCCAACAAAATAAAATGTCGGGTTTGCAGTGCACTGTATATTTTCGTGAAACACGTCGCCAGATCAGCCCTCCCCAGTCCCCAGCCCCTCCCTCCCTGCTGCTAGTGCAGGAAAACACGCAGCATACTCTCTCTCTCTCTCTCTCTCTCTCTCTCTCTCTCTCTCTCGCTCTCTCTCTCTCTCTCTCTCTCTCTCTCCCTCCCGTAGCTGTTGGTCTGGAGAGCGCATATTGTGTTATTAACCCCAAAAATCGCGCTCGCGCGCTGCGCGCGCTCGCATTACATTTAATAATTAATGCCCTTTTATGATTACAGGCACCTGCCTTTCTAAAGTCCTGTGCACGTCCCTGCTCCAGGCGCAGTTTTTTGGGTCAGGCGAGTCGAGCGGTTTGCCCGATCGCATTGCAATGCGTCAAATGCCCCCGATGTTGTGGTGGATTATGTTGGCGACACGATGGACACCAATACTGGGAATCGCGATCAGACAATTGGAATATTCTTTTTGGGGTACCTCCTAGTGAAGGTAAGGACTATATGACATCAATCCTACTTTGATCCAACCATGATTTCACCTCGATCGCAACGACCATGTGTAACATACTCCACAACGTATGCCGTTGGTGATGATCAAAGCATCAAAAAACGACCCCCCCCCCCCCTTTCATGCATTCATGATGAAACATAATACCTATATACATTTGATTTGGAAATGGTAGCGTGTCCAGGCAAGAAACGCCAATGCTTATAGTCAAATTCACGTAGCGCCCTATAACTCAGCCTTTCGGGAATTATCCCGGATCACTCTGAAATTATACTTATATTCACCACGGAATAACATGCAAATGTATTGATGAAAAAATTATCTCTTTTTTGCATCTTGGACGGAAGAAAGTCACTGTCAAATGACCATAGTATTGTCCCCATAGCTATAATATAGGATATAGATATAGCTCTCCAAACATAGTGACGCACAGTGAAAATATGTAATGGAAACCCGGCATGTTAGCTACAAGGCCAAGGCTAATAGCTGGCACTGAATGAGTTAAGCAGGGGTTTAAAAGCTTCGACAGAGCAGGCGCCCCTGACGACGGCAGGTAATTTGTTCCACAAGTAGGGAGCACGGTAGACAAAGGCTTTGTGGCCGGCGGATTTCTTTTTAACCCTAGGAATCGATAGAAGCCCCACATTTTGTGAGCGCAGAGCACGAGCGGGCGACTATCGAGAGATGACATCGGATAGATAGAGCGGTGCGAGCCCATTTACAATTTTGTAGGTGAGGAGTAGCACTTTAAAGTCAGATCTGGCTTGAATAGGAAACCAGTGTAAGGCGGACAAAACTGGTGTGATGTGATAAAATGTTCTAGTTTTAGTTAGTATCCGTGCAGCCGCATTTTGCATGCTTTTTTATGCTTGAATTAGGTAGGCCTGAAAAAAGTGCATTACAGTAGTCTAGATGTGATGAGACAAAAGCATGAATTAGGGTTTCAGCATCAGCCAGAGTTAAAATGGGGCGAATCTTTGCAATATTACGTTGGTAAACAAACGTGGTGCTGAAAATATACACTTGAAAATGCCTGCTCATTTGATAGGGTTAAGGTCTTTACTCTTGGCTACATTTGAAAAAGAAACGCAACATTAATGAATATGTTCTGTATTGATCGATTTATGGCGTGATATGAATCTCGGGCCTGTCGGGCTTAAGGTGTTAATTCTAACTAATCCATGTGGTGAAAAGTCACCTCATGCTATGTGTCTACTTGAGAATGAACAGTCACCTCTGTAGGGCTGTCTTAAATACTTCGAAGCTTCGAAGCTTAGTTCGATGGGCATGGGATTCGAATATGAAACTAAAATTCAATTATACATTTTTTATTTTTTAGTCTTTTTTTGCAAAATCACCTCTGCCTCTCTTTGTTAACACTTTCGCGGCCACTTGGATCAGTCTAAAATCACTCTAGACAGCCAGCATTTCTAAACAGACTTGCATAGTCCGTGGGGCTGTTTGTAGAGCTAAATCTATACTTTATAGTATTGCTATCTGTCCATTCTCATTGTCAATTGACACCATAAACCGTCCCTTCAAAATGGCTTAAAGAAATAATTTTTTCATCAATACGTTCTCATTTTATAGCGTCTTGAATATAAGCGTTATAAGGGATTTGGACTAGTATATTTCCTGGAAGGCTACTAACGTTATATCCAATGGCATTTCGGATATACAGAAGCTACAGTTAAAACTCAAACTGCATATGATCGATATGATGGTCCACCATGAATGCATGAAAGGGGGGGGGGGGGGCGGGGGACGTTGTTTCTGATTATTGATTACCAATAACCGTGTTAGCCTCAGTAGCCACATTCGTTGACCGGGTGGATGGCTATCATAACAAGCCCTGATCAGCATGTAATTTACATGAAAAAGATCTTACCGTGGGCCGGTTGGATCCCCCTAAGACAGGGGTCGGGAACCTATGGCTCGCGAGCCATATATGGCTCTTCTGGTGACAGCATATGGCTCCCAGAAATTTCTGAGTAAAAAAAAAAAAAAAAAATGTTTTTAATACTTGTGATATTTCTTAATAATACTGTGTCATTTTAAAGTAAACAGAAATTAGTTTTGAAGATACAGCTAATAGTATCTGTAGCTGAAGATATAGCGAGCAGAGCTGGCGAGGGAACACAAGTGGACAGAAATTAAAAATCTTCAACCTGAAGACCAGCTGATTCTTAAAACTTGGAACGAGCTTCCTGTGACATACCACACAATGCAGCGTGAGTATTGCCGTATTGACCATGTTTGGCTCTACATATGCATATGGGCAGTCATTCTCGCATATGAGGAACATTAAGACCAACCTACGCTCACGTTTAACTGATGGAAGCCTCAACGCCTGCATGAAGCTCAACCTCAGCACGTATGAACCAGATTACAAGGCCATCAGCAAAACCATGCAGCACCAGAAGTCGCATTAAAAGTAAGACATATTTAATTTATTATACGTTAAAAATACTATGTGGCTCTCAATGAAATATATTTAGAAATATTTGGCTTTTATGGCTCTCCCAGTCAAAAAGGTTCCTGACCCCTGCCCTAAGAGGATCTGGCCGGTAATGCACTTTTTCGAATTCAAAGAGTAGGGTACTTCTGCAGTGCTGCTCAGTGACATCGAGTAGGTCAGGGGTCGGCAATAGGTGGCCCGCGGGCCTAAATTGGCCCGCCAGCAATCATTTTTGGCCCGTCAGTTTATTTTGAGAATATGATATTTATTTTATTTTCATCATATTATTTTTATTATATGCATACTTTATGTTTTATCCATGTTGAGAGTGAATAACAGGTATAGGCAGTGAGGTGCAATGTACCATATAGGCTTGCTCAAAGTGAGGTGGACAGCGCGTGGTGCTGAAATGGGAAACACAAGTCCATGAAATAAAAACACCAGTTCAGTAAGTCATTCAAGCTTTATCTTTACTCATGACTGACGGCACCACACATGCATGTGAACAGTAATGCAATTAAAAACAATGCAAAAACAATGCAATTAACTTTAAACAAAAAGAGTGCTTGAAGAAGCTCCTGAAATGACAGCGCTATAGGTATTTGAATTACGAGACATTCGGAAGTCCATTAGCTCCATTTCCAGTGCAGCCTCATCTAACAAGGTTAACTATCATAATCGATCATCCCACTATATTCCTTTATCCGTAATTGATCAGTCTCCCCAGTTAGTAGCTAGATTAATATATTTAGCGGAAGTGTCAATAATCGATCGCGGGGGATTCCACAATCTGGATGCGTCAGCCCCAGTCTCCTCCGTAGACCAGACCGTCTCATTTAACAAGACGAGGCTTGTTTGAGATTCAATAAGTATAATAATAAGTAAGACAATGGATAAGTTTAACGAATTCCATATAAAACGATAGTTTTAACATTCAACATTAAACCGGTCCGTGGCCGTCAGATAGACGGTTGCGCGTGCGTAATGTAGGATAGACTGATAGAGAGGCGCTTTATAATACAATGGAAAAAAGACAAAGGTATAATGTTCAGTGCATGTATATGTCGTTTACAGTTTATTATGCCACCTATGCAGCTCGTTTATTTTGACAGAGTTAAACATGTTTCACTATCATTATATTAAATTAGCCATTGTTTTTGGTTCTGGCCTGCCATTCAATGGCTTGGGGAAAAATTGGCCCGCCGCCAAACCTAATTGCCGACCCCTGGAGTAGGTTATTAAAATGGAATAAAAGCCAAAACAACCTTGCCAAGGACATGTCCGTGGTTGGTCCTCAACCGTTGGATTCGAAACACGGATTTATCCGTGGTTGGGTGGGAATGTGTTAATTACAACAAGCAATGCTGTTTGTTATTTAAGATGAGGTCGGACTCGGCACTGACAGATTTGTGTTCATTGTGCTGCTTTTATAAAGCCTCAAATGACGGCTTACAATATTTCATGAAAGCAAAGTGTTTTGTTTTTCTGAGATTTAAAAAGGGTTAAACTTTACAGCACTGACAAAGTTGAACAAAGTGATGTACAAGTCCCACAAGTTAAAAAAAATAAAAAAAAGTAAAACGAAATTTATTTAATTTTTTTATTCCGAAGCTTCGAATAAAAATCGAATATCGACCCGGAAGCTTCGAATTCCAAAAAAAATCGAAGGTCAGCCCCACACCTCTGTAATTTCACTGTAAGGCACGGTTCCTCAGAAGGTATTAAAGCATAGATCTATACATAGCCTTAGACTGCAAGTTTACAAACCTATCTTTTCATTGGAATGTTTCTTTCTCTCTGTGTTCCCCAGATCCAAATCCTGTCCTGCTGCCCGACAACCAATACGAATGACGCCTCAATTCCTCCATGTCTCTGTGACCAGTGTGGGGAGAGCTACAAGAGAAAGGCAAATCTAAAGAAAAAAAACACCACATGGGAGAGAAACCCTACTACCGTGACCAGTCTGATATGAGCTTCAAGAGAAAGGCAGCTCTAAATAAACACAACATGGTACACACAGGAGAGAAACCTTACAGCTGTGACCAGTGTGGGAAGAGCTTCAAGAATAAGGCATATCTTAAATCTCACCACATGGTACACACAGGAGAGAAACCTTACTGCTGTGACCAGTGTCGGAAGAGCTTCAAGACAAAGGCACAGCTTAAACTCCACCACGTGGTACACACAGAAGAGAAACCTTACTGCTGTGACCAGTGTGGGAAGAGCTTCAAGACAAAGGTAGAACTTAAACGACACCACATGGTACACACAGGAGAGAAACCTCACTGCTGTGACCAGTGTGGGAAGAGCTTCAAGAGAAAGTCAGACCTTAAAAGTCACCACGTGGTACACACAGGAGAGAAACCTTACTGCTGTGACCAGTGTGGGAAGAACTTCAAGAGAAAGGCACAGCTTAAAAACCACCACGTGGTACACACAGAAGAGAAACCTTACTGCTGTGACCCGTGTGGGAAGTGCGTCAAGACAACGGTAGAACTTAAACGACACCACATGGTACACACAGGGAAGAAACCTTACTGCTGTGACCAGTGTCGGAAGAGCTTCAAGACAAAGGCATATCTTAAACTACACCACGTGGTACACACAGGAGAGAAACCTTACTGCTGTGACCAGTGTGGGAAGAACTTCAAGAGAAAGGCACAGCTTAAAAACCACCACGTGGTACACACAGAAGAGAAACCTTACTGCTGTGACCCGTGTGGGAAGTGCGTCAAGACAACGGTAGAACTTAAACGACACCACATGGTACACACAGGGAAGAAACCTTACTGCTGTGACCAGTGTCGGAAGAGCTTCAAGACAAAGGCATATCTTAAACTACACCACGTGGTACACACAGGAGAGAAACCTTACTGCTGTGACCAGTGTGGTAAAAGCTACAAGAGAAAGGCAGAACTTAAACACCACAGGCGGCAGAGGTGCAAGGTGCCGACCTGCTTATCGGGAGCAGTTAAGGGTTATGTGCCTTGCTCAAGGACACTTCAACACACTGCCTGGGAGGAGCTGGAATCGAACCGGGAACCTTCTGATTACCAGACGACCGCTCTACCTCCTGAGCCACTGTTTATGCAGGTGATTATATCACTGTAATGATGTTTTTTTTTTTTTATGTAAATCAAGATCCGTGGTCCGAGGTATTAAGAATAGAAATCTGAATACTAATATTGAAATTAATATCCGAATGATTAGGAAACAATTCCTAAAGTTCAATAAGATTGTTTATTATAATATGGATCCATATAGTTTGATCCACTCTTTCATTAGTAATGGAGTGGGGAAGAATGGAGGCGAAGAGGAGAGAATAAAGAGCAGAGGATAGAAGAGACAGTAACACAGTGTACATGGACATTTTTATATCTCTCACAGACAAAGAGAGTCATATTACTTGATACATATTTAACATGTAAATTCTGACATGTAAGTTCTCATGATGCATATACTGTGTCTCGACTATGTTCATATTAGTCCATAAGGTACATCTCCCTTCGCTGATTATATATCATAGGCCGTTTACATTATAGTGTCAGAAGCAGATACTGTGCAGAGACGGGAGTCCATTTATGGCTATAGAGTGACTGAGAACATAGTGGTAGTGTGAATACATGTTCCTCCTTACAATCACATTGTAGGAGTCATAGGTCCATATCATATAGACATCAGTAGCTATTCTATATATTAACAAAATTAAGTTAAATTTGACTTCTCTATATTTACTAACTGAAGTTAAATATGACTTCTCTATATTTACTAACTGAAGTTAAATATGGCTATTTACTAAATGAAGTTAAATATGACTGTTTATATTTACTAACTGAAGTTAAATCTGACTATTCTTTATATTTGCTAACTGAACTATTCTCTAGTGTGTATATATAGAGAGAGAGTTTGAGTCCAAGTGAGGTTAGATTAACTTCACAACTGTAAATATACAAATCACACCCAGTACCTGCAGTATTTTAGCCTGGTATCACCTTCAGTACCTGCAGTATTTTAGCCTGGTATCACCTTCAGTACCTGCAGTATTTTAGCCTGGTATCACCTTCAATACCGGCATCAGTATCTGTGTATCCACATCAGTATGCATGGGACGTATGAATCGGAGATATGAGCCTATAACATACTAAACTTACAATCTTTAACTCTTCACAGTGTGAAAGTGCGGTCAAGACTGAAGCTTCACTTAAAGATCAAGGGTTGAAACATGAAGATTTGCAACGTGAACAATCCATAGATCTAGACCAGAGGGAACTGACGGTGGAGGAATCTCCACAAAGTGAGCAGACATCTGTGACGGGAGACAAAGACTTCCTATATAGACCTGAGACGGAGGAGAAGGATGACGACCGGATGGTTATGTGTGTGGTCGTGTCAGACCTTACATTTGAACCCACAGATGGAGACCCTGTTCTGCGACAGGATGTTGGAAATAGAGAAAACCAAGAAGACGATGTAGTCATTCTTCCTCTTTGTGAGGCGCAAGACTCCACCTCAAAACTAGCAGCGGCGTCTCCCTCCTCTGACATAGAGGTGTTCGACTCTTTAGACGGATTCCTAAAGGCGAAGAACATCAATTATGCGCACTGTACCATTTTTTCTGCCCCAGAGGAGGACAAAGAGATTCAGAGCGGGGATCAGAACCCGAGGCCACAGATGACACCTGCATGTGAATCTGAGCCTGAATGTGATGGGGAGCTAAGTACCTCTGAAACTGAACACAGTTCTGATTACTCAACATCTTCACTAAAATATAACTATTTAACGGTGTCCAAAAGGTTTTCCAAAAAGCTTCCGTAAAGCTTCCGAAGAGCTCCCTCCAAGTCTGATTGTAAGGATGAAGAAGGTGAAGACACGTCAGACGCATCGCAGAGTCATCCGTTACCCGAGTGATTACATTCCGTATAAGTATTATGTGTAAGAATGTAGATGGGTGTTTCTGAAGCACTTGTGTTGACGGGGCGAGCCGGGGGGGAGGGCGATAGCGGGGGTTTAGGGAGAGGACACAGTGATCCACCACTCTGGGTGTTTCCGGTCTGGAGGTGGTGGGGGAGGGTGGGTTATCCATGGAGTTTGACCAGTGTTCATATAGAGAACTGAACTGAGACGGTGGTCGGTTGAAGTAATGATGGTACCTGATTGTTTTCACCCAGTTTCCACGTGACGTGCTCCCATCCCTGACGCTCCTCTCTGACTTTAGTCTTGTTGACTCTACTGGAGTCGCCCAGTCTCAAAGAACTAAAAATAGCTCGGATTAATTATTTACATAGATCTGAGCGTTGTTTTTACCTATGAAATCAGCTCGTCACTGCCCTTTTTAGTCATGTATTTTTATTTTATTTACATTTTTTCATGTGTCTTATCTGTATATTTGTTGAGATAATGGTTACTTCTGGGGCGGCTAACTGGCGCAGTGGGCAAGGCGCTCGCCAGTCGCCACTAATGCAGGAGATCGAGCCCAGCTCTCTGCATTGCTACCAGCTTGGCTGGTCGTTCATACTAACGCAATTGGCAGTGTTAGGGGTGGGAAGCTGGTGGGTGGGGATCGGACGTTGTGGACAGCGACTCCTACAGGTCGGTCGGTGCACCTGCGCAGCAGAATCAGGAAGCAACGGGGGCAGCGTGTCCCTCCCACGCAGACTCTCGCCGCTGAGAGATCGCGCTGTGCAGGTGAAAAGATGCAACGGCTGCCTCCTCGAGTACGGGGACACGTGATGCAAGGCTTCGTCCACATTGCAGCCAGCCTGTGGGAGGCATGGCCTAACAGCGTTCGAGACAGGGGAAGGTAGAATTGGACAATACGAAATTGGGATGGGAGAAAAAAAGAAAATGGGAGAAAAAGTAGATAAAAAAAAAAGATAATGGTTACTTCTTTTTTTTTATATATATATACCTCGATGTGCTAAGCTATTTTTATCGGCTGCTATTCTATATCACACCTGCAAACATTCCTGCATGTTGTGCTAGCCTGACCCCCGTGTCGAGCCACATTCAGCTCAAGATTTGGAGCGTTGACCAGAAGACAGATTGATAGCGGGTTTCATTATTTGACCCCTGGTCACGTCCATGTATATTATTATAGGAGCACATTCCTCTGGGGGGGGGGGTCTGTAGGAGTTGGAAGTCCCTGGTTGGTGTCTGTGCGGCGGTAGAGGGTCAGTGTTGAGGGTTGTGGCCGCGGGACTGCGACTGCTACTGCTCTGTCACTCCTGAGGGAGGTGTTTAAATACGGCATGCGGTGGGGACTCAGTACCGCTGCATCTGCAGCAGCCTGCAGCCCCGCGGCGGAGACGGCCTCTAACCACGACTTGTTGAAAGGCACGGAGGAAGAGAACGCTACTATGTAGCGCTGCTGCACCCTTGGCCTTTTTGTTTTGTTTTGTTTACAATTCTCCCGGATGTCTCTCCCCCGGTGACCCAGCACAAACCCTCTCGCGTGTCGCGCACTAAAGCCTCCCCGCGACGCGCCTCCGTGATCCGAAAGGGACTTTCCGACAGCCTCGAGCCCGAGTTCTGCAGCAGCGCGGCTGCGGTTCAGTTAATTTCTAACGTAGAGGAGCTGTACGCAGTGCCTGTACCTCCTCCTCTACATCGGGAAGGAATTGAAGGCAGCCGCTGCTGCTAGGCTTTGCTGCTTTGAGTGAGAACGAACCACGAGACCATCCTCTCCTCGAAGGGAAATTTTTGACACTTGAGGTGGGGGGGTAGTTCTACATTCGTTCTGCGGTTTCTGTTTTAAATTTGAACGTTAGCATCTGCGACATTAGCTTTTGTGGCATTCTGCGTTGTAACCGCGGGCACACAGCTAGCCCCACGGCTACAGTGAGGAATGTTGACGTTGCATTTTTGGGGAAACCGAAAGAACCAATGGGAAGGTTTTCCCGCACTGTGAAACCTTCACTTTTCCCAAATTGTGAAATTGTAACGTTTCCCCCCAAATTGTGAAATTTTTACTTTTTTCCCCAAATTCTGAAATCAAACTATTGCCCACATTGTGAAATCTGGAGAAGAAGAATAAATTCATCTAAAATTCATGATGTCAAAGTAACTTCTTTAAAGTACCTTGGACCTGCTACCAGAAAACCACATCTGAGTAGACGTTTGAGCAAGTCACCCTTGCGTTCGCATCTTACTGTATCCACGTGACACCATGAACAAATACTACCAGGATACCGACTTAATATCACAGCCATTGGCGTTGTGTCCCTGACCCTCCCTCTTCCCTTATGTTGTCATATATTCGGCAATCCCCATATTGGTTAAATCTGTTCATTACAGTGCCAGATATACTGTTCTGTCCATAGAAATAGAATCATGTTCATTATGCTATGATTCTGTCACACCTGGGGAGAGGGTAAATGATTGTTTTTGGTTCAGATTCCAGGTGAGAGTTTCTTTTTTTATTTCCATAAGGTTCTTTTAATTTCCCCCACCCTGGTTTCACTGCAAAGTGTTCTGTACATTTCAGACCCTCAACTGCTTCCTGTAAATATGTTCGTCCTCCTGGGTAGATATACGTGTTTGAGAAGTCTTATGTTTCTTAAAAAATGAAAAATGAAAAAAAAATGATGTACTAAAAAGGACAAAAATAAAAATGTACTTCCTTTTAGCGTTTATTGTGAAGCTGAGGATGTGACTGATATTTTATTGGTCTTGTATTATTAGAACAGTCATAGATATTTTCTATCATTATTATTAATTTCTATACTTGTTTAAGAGTAGTTTAAAATCATTGTACATAAAACCTTTCCGCAATGTTTCTTTCTACAGACAAAAGTTGTAAAATAAGTTACTTCTAATAAAAACTGTAGGGAACTACATTTGTTGTGTCCTGGTGTTTTTACCTTCATAATTAGAGACGACGTTGCATTTAACAGTTTCAATCCATAATGTTATATTTATATATATTATATAAACAATTATCAGAAGTTTATTAATATTTCCAAAATCTTTTTTTTCTTCTCTTTAGAATCTTGTTTTAAGACTAGTCCAAATCCAATTTGAATGATTCATTATTGAAAATGTTGTGCGGATGTTGTACACACCAATTTCTTTATCGTTTCCTTCCCTGCCTAGCTAGTGGCTACCATACACCCAAGAGTAAAATAATTCTACAAACTGGGTAGTACAGGGTTCCTGGCTCCAAAAAGCACAGCTAATTTATGAATGACTCAAATTGAATTGATTAATTAATCAAAGCTAATTGATTACTTGACATCACTAAGGGCATTGATTCTGAACAGCTTGTTTAGGCGTGCCTCACAGGGAGGACTTTACGCTTGCTGACATATTTTCAGACAACCGATCACAGCCAATCATATTTACCGTGGCACTCGTGATTGTAACCTGACACCGGAGTTGCCTGCCTGCCTGCCCACAAGAGACGGGCCAGGAGAAGTATGAGGGCAAGCGTCTGCTGGTTGGTGGTCATTGCGATTCGCGACAAAGCACAAATACACTAATAACTACACGAATACACTAATAAAAAGCTAATAATATTAATATACAATAAAGTGTATTAAAATATGCTATATGTGCAAAACCGCGGCAGTAAAATACGATACGTTTTTTTTTCTCGCCGCAAGCGCTTCATCCCAGCACTACCAGCGTTTTTCAGCTGAAAATATGTGGTAGGTGGATGCAAGCCCATAGGCTATAGGTATGAGTAACGTTACAGAACCACACATAGTCCACAGTACACGGGTGTCTGCATGCATGATGAAGACACACATATTGAAATACACATGCTCAGATGAACCCCTCTGATCCAACACTAAAATTCACACACAACAGTCCTATTTACACATAAACACACGGATGAACCAATACCGAACAACAAGTCCACGATAAACACATCGAGTCTAACATTATTATAGTAGGCAAATGCAACATTATCGCCACCCACCTGATGGTGAAGATCTGCCCAATTCTCAAAATCTGCATGTCACAGAAGTATAGTCCCCGCAGCAGGCTGCTTCGCCTTCTTTGTAAAACCAAAATTGGTTAGAAGGCTTACTTCTTTGATATTTCGTTTAACTTTCGACATTATCCTGAATACCTGTATTTTTTTTTGTTTGATTTGTGCCTGCAGGCTGGAGTGCCGCCACGCTCCGAATGGTAAACGCAAGAATAGCATGCATGTTGCCATATATTACGAGTAGGGTATATCTGCAGTGCCGCAACCCCATAGATTTATGCTATTGTCTATTACGGTGAATTAGTGCGCAAATCATTAATCATACATCAAAATAGCCTAATTTTATTATTATACACGATGATGACGATACAGAAAATTACAGAAAAATTTGAAATGCATGGCAAAAATAGTCAGTATTTTAGAGACCCCCCAAAAATTCACAAATCATGTTTTCAGGGGGGCTGATGTCTCATATAGGGGAGCCATGGCTCCCCCAGCTCCCCCATGGTTCGCACCCTGCATGCTAACCAGCTTACATAGACTAACATTACGTTAGCTATAGTAACTTTCTCAGATAGCAATCTAACATTAACATTAGTGGAAATCAAACAACTCTAACCCAATACTAATAATAGTTGTTTCACATTCTTGTTGGGTGTTACACTATGAATGACCTCTTGGTATAGCGGTCTGTGTTGTTGCCCGCGGCGTTCGAAGTTTGAGGTGATGTTGTCACAACCGTTACATATGTACAAAATATACTGTCTCATAAATATAATCTTCCAATATATAAATAAAAATATACATATAAATATATTGTTTTAGATGCTGTTGTCACTATGAATTGAAAATGGGGGACCCTGATGTAAACAAGACAAACGTCTTTCTCTGGCATGAATTGCCACAGTTATCTACAATAACAACGATAAAAAAGTGCCAACCACATAATAATTCATCCAGTTTTCTTTTAAGTGTTTTGGTTAATCAGAGTGTTTACCAATCATATATTATCGTTTTTCTTTGTTCCAAGTGTTATTTTTGATTACACCACTAACAAAATAATAATAAAAAAATACTAATTTAATTTTTGAGTTTGAGGATATATAAAAAAATAAAAAATTATGAAAAGAAATGAGAATAATTCGTTTTATTTAATTCTTTTAATTAAAACCGAAGGTTCGAACGACCGTTCGAAAAACCCTGACGAAGTTTGAATCACTTTATTCAAATTGAGGATTTAGTTTGAGGATAAAAAAATATATAAAAAATTATACAATTATTTAAATATTTTTATTAAAAACAAAGGTTCGAACATCCGTTCGAAGAACCCTGACGAAGTTTGAATCCCAAAAACAGGCTTCGGGGACAGCCTTACCAAACATATTATTTATATTATTCAAATGGTACTCAAACATGTTGCGTTGTGATGTCACAGTATGATGTCATTATAGGACATTCTAGAATATTTGTGATGTCACAGTATGCTGTCATAATAGGACATTCTAGAACATTTGTGATGTCACAGTATGATGTCATAATCAAACAAGCTAGAACATTTTTGATGTTACAGTATGATGTCATAATAGAACATTCTAGAACATTTGTGATGTCACAGTATGATGTCATAATAGAACATTCGAGAACATTTGTGTTCTATATATATTCAACAATTAGCGTTAGTGTATGTATTAGTATTGGACAGGCAAGAGGAGCAGAGAAGAAGGAGAAAGTGTGAGTTGAAGAGGCCTAAAGATGGAACACCACTAGTGTAGTATAAGAAATCCCGCGGAGGGGGGCTCAGACAGGAAGTAGCAGCAGTAGCTGCACTCCAATGGACAATGTAGGTGATGACGGGGTCCAGTAGAAGAAGAAAAAGAAGGAGAAGAAGGAGAAGAAGAAGAGCCCATAAAAAGAATTGCGGAGGGCAGTAATACGCCTCGATGCGTCTACTCTGCCGGAAATTCAAATAAGAAGAAGAAGAAGATCTCATTGTGCATCTTGAGACAGGATAGATAAACTGTCTATCCTACAACACAGACTGAAACCTGTATTTCTCAACCAAGGTGCCTTGCCTACCGTTTTGCTGTGGAAAGGTGAGTGTCCACAACAGCTAGCTAGCTGTTCTACTTGAACACTGAATGTTAACAATTTCAGTGCCGGCCATTTAACATTGAAAACCCTGTTGAGTGCCAGCATCCACTTCAATGATAGCATTAAAAACGCATAATCTATGTTTTAAATTATGGCTATGTGTCTAATCTGCCTGTCGTTTATCAATGACTTGTTTGCAGTCAACATTGTCAAAACTGATTGTTTTTTTATCGGTTCATTTTCGTTTTATAGCATTTTGAAAAGCCCTCGGTTTCAAGGAAAATATAAAGATTCCGTGATAAAAGGCATTTACTGGAATATTCTAGAATACACAAAAACGTTGTCATTTTTCGGCCAATTTATGAATCGTTTTCAAATAAACGCTAGATTATCGATAGTATATGTGTACTTATGCACGCTATAGAGGCGGGCTGAAAAATCGATTCTCATTTCCTCATCAGCGATCACAGCCACAGAGCCACATACACACATAGGGCAAACGCTTATATCTCTGTGAAAACAGGTCTGATTATCCTAAGACTGGTAAAATAGATTCCTTACCTGAGATCAGATGTTATCCAAAAAGATTATTCCAATTCCTGATCGCCATTCCAAATATCCATCACGCTTATTGATTACAGTGTTGATACTGTAAATACATAATCCACAGGTTTTCCGGGCCGGCGAGCACAATCGATCCTTCAGATGCCTTGAGGGAAAAATAAAATTATGAAACTGACCACTCCCCCTGCATCAGTCAGAACTGATGGGGTGCAGTTACACAGGGAGAGACGATAGGGGGCGGTATCTTCCCAATTGAGCTCAGAGAGACTGCAGCACTAACCCGAGGCTCGATTGATGAAATATTAATTCAAATCGCCAATAAAAAAAAATACGGCAAACAAACGACATTTTCGTGTCGTCGGCACTCAATGGGGGGTCTGATAAGACGACAATTGTCGTGGCTGGCATTCCCTGGCTGCGCACTTGCCTCACAGCGGACTGCACATAGAGATCAATATTATTAAATGTACAGCTCCGAGGACGGCTCGTTTAGGTGAAAATAAGGTTGTAGCTCATTGTCTACCTTACTACGATAGGAAAGAGGTGTCCTTTGTGTTTTAAAAACATTTCGCTTAAGAATTATTGGCAGCGGAAATTCAAATCTGTGAATATCTTTCTAACTTTACCTAAGTCTCCCGATTGCGATACAATAAAGCGAATCTTCATCACAAATCATATTCTCAAAATAATCTGACAGGCAGATATTATTGCTGGCGGACCTATTTCAGCCTGCGAGCCGCCTATTGCCGACCACTGAACTAGGATATCTGTATAACGTGCGTTTAGACAACACTATTTGGGACAGACCATATTAGGCTATTACTTCACATAAAATATCATGTCTAAATGAAATGCACAAAACAAAACATGTATGTATCATAACGTTACCCTGGTATAGATCTGTATGCATGTTTATGTATTTATTCATAACGTTATACATATTCGTTAACGTTAGATCGTGCATGTCTTTTACATTAAAAAATGTACTTGTCACGTGGTTCCGTTCTCCATTCTTCACATCAAAAACGAACTATCAAAACGTACACGGACCAAAATCTGCCCATTATTTACTCCTTTTTTCATTTGATTCTGACACCAAAATACGAAAAACAGCTCCGTATTTTAGTTTTTCCCCGTTTTTTCGATTTTGGTTTAAAACGGAAATAGGAAAACACCTCGTATTTCCGTTTTTATTTTTTTTATTTAAATTTTTTAACGAAAAAGGAACTATCAAAACGTACACGGACCCGCCCAGCCCGCGTGAATATTAAAGGCAACCAACTTGTGTTCAGCTTTTCGTTCAGCGTTTCTCTGATTGGCCCCACGGCCAATCAATCAATCCACTAGCACACGCCCTTGCGGCAAGAGAGATGCGGCAGGAGCGCTTGTCGAACCAGCGGTGTTCTGTTGTGTGACTGTACTACAGCGGTGTTCTGTTGTGTGACTGTACTAAACTCTTCCACCACATGACCGACATTTGACATACAGTACACCTCCTATCTATGTTGGGATTATGTTTGGTCATGACAAAACAATAAAAATCGCTACTGTTAGTAATGCTGCCACCACCCACTTCAATGACAGAGCTCTCATATTTGCGAATGCATAAACTATATCTTAAATTATGGCGATGTGTCTAATATGGCTGTCGCGAAGTCATTGATAAGCGACAGCCATATTAGACACATAGCCATAATTTAAGATATAGTTTATGCATTCGCAAAATATGAGAGCGCGCCGCTGTCATTGAAGGGCTTCCTACAACAGAGCACCGCCGCTGCTGCTGCTGAAGCTGTATCAAGCCGGCGGCGGCGCACGGAAGCCGGGGATAAACCACCGCGTCGCCCCGCTGGCGCTTCAGGCTCAGCAGCCTCCACGGGCGAAATAACATATAGCGTTACAGTTCCACACTGATGTACAGTGAGTGTCTAATATGGCTGTCGCGAAGTCATGCCTCTCCCTCTGACAATATCATAATGATGTGTTTTCTATATTATATCCACAATCATTCATCTAAAAAATTGTATGGGCTTTGATTAAACATGTAACCTACACCTACTGTAACTTACTGTACCTCTGCTTCCTACAGCACAGCAGGTAATGGCGTTAATCAATGGAACGCGAAACATAATAACGTTACGCTTTCTAGTTCAGCGCATTTCATAACTGTATGGGCTTTGTTTATACACGAGTGAATCTGGTAGTTGGTTGTTAAAAACGCGAAACATAATAACGTTACGCTTTCTAGTTCAGCGCATTTCATAACTGTATGGGCTTTGTTTATACACGAGTGAAACAGCAGCCCAACACAAGTGCGTTGGAACAGCAGCCCATGGTACACAAGTTGGTTGCCCGCGCTGCCGCTCGCTTGCGCTCCTTGGATTTCATTTGGGACGTGGGACGACTGCGCTTGCCTGCGCGTGGGGGCGGGGGGGCGCGGCCAATCAGAGAAAAGCCGAACACAAGTTGGTTGCCTTTAATATTCACGCGCCCAGCCCTTTGTTTATTGCAGTGGCGGCATTTTTTGGTGAAGCACAAATTATTATATTATATTATATTAATAAAACATCCCCCAATGTGTGTGTCAGTAGTGGCTGGTGAGTTCAAAAATTGGGGAGGACGGGAGAGATACAAAAAAATTTATAAAGAAGTACAGACACAGTGTGGTTATGAAGACAGCAGACAGACACTACAGTTAAAAACAACGGGCACTAGTAATAAATACCTTGGAGTAACTCTTGACACACACCTGACTTACACACATCACAACAATAGCTTAGTCAAGAAGGCAAATCAAAAACTATTTGTTTACAGCAAGATCAGACCATTTCTCATCCTCACTGTTTCAAACACATCTACATGCAATTGTTTTGCAATTTCATGCAAAAGGAGCTTATAAAATGCATGGTAAATGTCCATCCTGGACTCACCACTGTCACTCACACTTCCCTCCTACAACCTTTCAGAACTACACAAAGTATCTAGCCACTAAGTTCTATTTTATGCTCGGAAATAACACTTCCCCAACACTCACAGCTTTACTGCCAAGACACAATAGGCTACAAGTCAAGAAGTATCACCACATCAATCCCACATGCACTCATTCCAGTACCGGCTTACACAAATAATTATGGACTAAGATCATTCTTCCACACAAACAGCAAAATCTGGAACGAGATCCCATTCCACATCAGAGCAATAACCTCCATGTCACATTTCAAACAGGCCTACAAACTACATCTGATGCTAGAAAACCTCTGCACTCACGGTGTCATTTAGCACAGACCCACACACACACACACACACACACACACACACACACACACACACACACACACACACACACACACACACACACACACATACACACACGCACACACATAATAATAAACACAACGGCCACAGCGGGCCAACAAATCGCAGCAGCTATTTACAATGCAATACACAAATATACAAAATAATGCTCAAAATATGCACACTTCCTACCTTATTTGTACATGAAGTCCATCCTCCGATCATTCTTTGTGAATTCTGCGATGACTTTGTCATAAAAGCCTCTTGCAATAATAATCCTTTTCTCTTCAAAAGTCATAATTGCATGCTTGACTTACAATCACTTATGATTATAGGTATTTGTTTATTGCCAACAAGCAGTTGGTAATGGAGTTTATGGCTGTCACATCATCTGGTTCAGCGGATATGTACAACTGTGTATCATCCACATAGCTGTGGAAGTCAACACTATTCTCCGATGTCACAGAGTGGCAGCATATAGAGAGAGAAGTAGTGGACCTAAGCAGCTCCCTTATGCAACCCCGTAGCAGTTTTTATATTTCTCTGACATATGGCTTAGGCTAGCGTAAAACGTCCTTCCTCTGATATGTTTTAAGCCAGTTCAATACATAATCTGAAAACCCAATAACCTTTTCAAGACTATTGATTAGGATGGCATAATTTCGCTAATAACACTTAAAATCAAATCAAATCAAATGTATTTGTAAGGCCCGACAAGGCGACAACACACATTAATGTCCCCATGGGCCGGACACGTCTTCTTTAAACAAGTCAAGAAGAAACATCACAATAAATCAAGAACAAAACAAAAACATCATAAAGTCCAAAACATTTTAAATAAATGCAACACTCCCAGTCCCAGACATACCCCATGCGAAGGTAAGGAAAAACTCACTAAAACCTAGTGTAGCAGGGTGGATTATCCCTGCTTTATGGGAGTGGATGTACACTGCCACCTGGTAGTGGGAACGCAGCCGATCTGGGTCCGGCTGAGTCCCCGACTGTAGGCCAGGAGTATTGGAGTGGAGGTTTAGCAGAGGGAGTGGATGGGGCCTAGGATTCACTAACCTAGGGGTGGTGCGCTGGTCCTTCTTGCCCTCCAGGGCGACTCGCAGTAGTTACCCACACACCCACACTTCCCTCAATACTTCCTGCGCCCTCCCACACCCGATGACAGTAATGATGGATGATATACTTTCTCCCCAAAGCAGTACCCTTCCTGATTGGCGAGTAGAGACCTGTCCCAATGATGCATATGTAGCAGGGTGGATTATCCCTGCTTCGTGGGAACTGTGGTGTGCGGTCAATAGGTAGCGAGACACAGTAGCACTCTGGCCAGCTGCACCTCCGTCTTTGGGGTCCGGAGCGTCAACTGGAGGCTGGCAGTGGGGATGTATGAGGCCCAGGGTTTACAAACCTGGTCCGGTACTCTGGTCTTCCTCCCTCTCTCTGGAGCAGTCAGCAGTACTCCCCAACACACCCTCACCCTCCACGATTGTCTCTTTTGCCCTCCCACACCTAATGACCGGATGGTAGAGAAATAACTTGGTTCCCCCCGCAAGCAGTACCTCCCTTAGTGACACCAGAAACCTTACAATAGAAATGGAAGGTAGAATAGGAAGGGGTTAAGGTTAAATATATTACCCGCATCAAAGGGTTAAGGTTAGGGTTAGGAATAATAAAAGACACGCACACAGTGCTCCCGTTCTGGATGAATGTATTGTAACTCAGCCTAGTTACAACAATGCTACGTCTGGTGATTACTGCACCATGGGTATCCATACAATAATTACACTGGCATGAATCAATGGCATGAATCAATGGCATGAATCAATTATCGTATTACACCCAGGCACCAAGTGCTCTCAGGTACCCAGACTAAACACTGCCCACGTCTGGGCGGAACACAGTATTTACCTTCTCTAAGGAATTACACTCATACTGTCCCCGGTTGAGAATATGGGGAAGGAAGGGGGAGCATAGGGAAGAGAATAAAGGGATTCACTGAACGGGAAATATTTATGAAATACACGCCTTATCACGCTCAAAGAAAAGGAATGAAATAAAAGAGTGAGTCCACAAAATACCTATAAAGTCCTATCTTAATGCCGGCATATATTGTTCGGGGTACCCCTATGAACTGGTAGTAGCAACGTTACTTTCGCCCGCGGGCTGCACCACACTGTGTACTGTATATGGAATCGGGAGCATCAATGCTCATTTGTACTCATCCGAAATGGCCGCCTCGCCACTCCACTGTTGTCCGGGAGGCAAGATGGCGTCGAACGCTCTCGCGAGGATGTCAGCAGGCGGAGCTAGGCAGAGAGGCAGCGCCGGCTGAGAGCATGTACTGAGTGATGGCGACCCCTGTTGGATGGGCGGAACTCCCGTCGGCCGCAGGCAGCCTGGTGCAGATCTGAGTGAAGTCCTCCGGGGCAGGCTGAACGCAGGCAGCCGGTCGCAGGTCTGGTCGAAGTCAGCCGGAGCAGACTGGTTGTTGGCCCACGTTCGTCCTGGGGCGCACGCTCTATACCGCACACTGTAGCTACTATAACTCGGTACTTAAAGACTTAGATAATTGTTTAACCGCACGTTACCTATACCGCACACTGTAACTGCTATAACTCGATTGCTAGTGCCTGGCTCTGCACTCATTGTTCATATAATACCGCTGGTACTGCTAGGATATCGTGTCCACTAGCCAGTACTCGTTATCACCCGTTGTCCTCTTACGGGGCCCCCTGGCATAACGTCAGCAACAGGGCTATCCAGAGCCCCGTTAGCTGCGACTACTCGTTGTCAAGTTCACTGCCGAAGAGAGCGACTTCCGCTGGACTCCTCCCTTTATCATCTCCCAGCTCTCTCCGCCACTCTCTGCCTGCTACTGCCCCCTGCAGGTCCCGCCTGCCAGTCACAAGGGGAGACGCATTGTAGAATATGAATCAGTACTGTCATTTATAATGCGTATTCCAATGCTCTTCGGAAGGGGACGTTTGTGTCATTGCTCGTGTGAATCAATGACACTAGTTAGAATGTCTTTGTGTACAAAAAGGGATATAAACACAGTCAGCAGTTCTGAATAATATACCATATTTTCCAGACTGCTACACATGGGCAGGGGTTGGGGAAAGGGTTAAACAATAATGAACATTACCCGGAAAGGAAGGGGTTAGACAGAATGCACATTAACAGACACGCACACAGTGTTCCTATTTAGCTCTCTTTTACTGAAAGACTTATTTCTTTGACATGTATTTACACAAGGCACAAGAATCAAAGCTCTTTCCACACTGGGCACCTAGTGCTCTCACTCTACGGCAATTACTAAAGTTCTTCCCACACTGGTCAAGACACAGTAATAAAACCTGTCCCTTTAAGGGTTTAAATACTTGTTCGTTCCCCGTAGGTGGGGAGAGAGGGGAGGAAGAGGGAGAGGGATACAGGAGCTACTCAATGGGAATTTTATAAAAGAACACACGTTATCACACCACATTCAACCAAAAGACAGTGGGCCCACGTTGAAAACAAAAGTCCAATCTATAGCCGGCTTCCCCAAAATAATAAATGTCGGGGCGCCCCTAATCACTGTTACCAGTGTCAGTTCAAAGTACTGCTTCTCTTCGCCCTTAAAGGGCCCGCTCCGCACAAAGAGAATGTCTACCGATAAAGTTCCAGCAATCGGAGCGCTCACTGTAACTGGCTTGAGTGAACCTGTTAAGCCTTAAGGTCCCCCTATAGGGGGACCCTGCTTTTCTTTATCATAAATCGATCAATAGAGACCGTAATAGATCCCCAATTATCATATCATGGGGTATAATTGGAAAGCCACACTCATTGGCTACAACCCTGTGCAAAGATTTAACCAAGGGCGGGCCTGCTCTCACCACCGAACGTCCGTGTGGTGAGATGGCCGACGAGAAGTCCCGTGATAGCAGGAGGCGGGGCTGGGTAGACGTTAGGCAGGTGACTGCTGGAGGGCAACGGCTCGGAGGGGCTGGAGGTGCGTGCAGTGCAGTGATGTCTGCTGCTGGGCTGGAGAGGTGGGGCGACACGCGGGCTAAACTGTGGTGCTAGGCCTAACTGAAACTAAGCTGTAGGTCGGGACGACCTCCTGTCCTGTCGCCTATACTTTAACTAAAACGCAACACTCTTCGGCAGTAGCACGTCTGCTTCTTCGTTCACAATGTCTCTTTAGCATTAACTGGAAGCTAAGCTATCGCATATTCCATTACTAACCCGCCTCGTGCCTCGGTTTATATTCCGCATGCTTATTGTCTGGAGCTCCAGCTCCAAGCGACCTCTTCCTTCTCTGGAAAACGATGAAGAGAGAGTTCCGCCGCAGGCGCCGTGCCCTGAGCCCATCCTTCTTCACCTGTGTCCCCCTGCCCAACGTCGCCACCAGCTCCCCCTGGCGTTACCTGTATCATGTCCCACTATTAAGTGTCAATGTTAGGATATGGAGGATCAAGAGGCATCAGCAAGTTACACAACGTCATCACGAACACAGAGAATGCAAGGAATTAAAGTTAGACACACTGAATTATTGCTAGACATATTCAGGTGTCTACACTAGCAATAGGAAAAAATGCACCACAGGCAATGTGGAGGAGAGAAACCTTAGAAGGGCCGTTCAAGGGGGGATCTCCCTTCTTAGATGTCGGTGATAGTAGTGTTGCAATAAAACAGGCGAAACAGTTGGTAATAGGGCTGCACGATTTTGGGGAAATAATCTAATTGCGATTTTTCTGACAGATATTGCGATTGCGATTAAATTTGCGATTATAATATATATATTTTTTAAGCAGCAGAGGTTTATTGTAAAATGCGGCTTGCATCTGGCCTACGCGGTGGGTCTTTTCAGGACACAGAGCCTGACATTTTTTATTTTTACCTGGGAATCGATACCAGTACCCAACGGTACCTTTTTTTCTGTACTTTACTCTCCCTCTCTGAAGTCTAAACTTCACAACACACAATCTAAAACCCCTTAGCTCCCTCTCCCAAACCGATCTTGTATCTCAATGGGACTTCCTGGTTAAATAAAGAAAAAAGAAAGAAAACTGCGCAATTTCGATTTAAAATCGATTAATCGTTCAGCCCTAGTTGGTAAGCATGCACTCATAAGTGTAATGAAAAACAGATAAGTGCATGCAATAGCAACTGAACATTTTGAAAGATAAAAAATAGAGCTGATGGCGGATCTATTTGAGGCAAGGGGGCAGCGCAGAGAGGGTCGCATCCTCCCGGTCATCATCACGGGACGTCCAACACTCCGGTCATCACTACGAGACAGCCGGAGACAGGGAGACAGGGGGACAGGCATTAGACAGTTTGCGTGATTGTGATGGGCGGACATACAGATCCAGCCAGAATTAGTCATGGAACAGCTGTTTGCCGGCCGTTTTGCGTGGTTAATGTTAACAATGACCAGCGGGGGCGCTCTCATACAGCTGGTGACAACGTGCTGGATGAGCTCCGCCCTCGGCAAAGTGAGAGAGAGGCAGAGAGAGTGGACTAGGAAGTCAATATCGCGTCTCTCGTCTGTTGGCAGTGGATTTAGCTCTCAATCGGTAAGCTCTTAATATACATTACTATTGAAATGCATTTTTTATTAACTTTACAGCATTATTCAAACGTGATAGGAAGTTATGAGTCATCAGCCGTTTATATGCAGTACGTTTTTGCCTACAGATTATACAGTACATGGCAAATGGTGTAGCCGGCTCACATACTGTACAGTAGACTAACGTTACGTTACTTTCTCAGATAGCAATCTGTGTGTGTGTGTACTTATGTGTTGTACTAATTGTACTAATAATAGTGTTTACGTTCCATGTGTCCATATCCTGGCTGCCAAGAGGTGCGAGGAGCTGGAGAACACTGGAGAGCAGCATCAAGGAAACTTGTTGTGTGCCGTGTTGGGCAGGACTCCCTGGAAGAAGATAATTGTATCTCAATGGGACATTCCTGGATAAATAAAGGATATAAAATTGTTTGATACTTTTCTGGACTCTTTGTATCATAAACAGTACTGTATTTGCAAATCTGATATGTCATTAAATGTATAGATGTAGCAGTACTGTCTATCTGTATGTTATATACTGTATGTTATGATGAATTGAAAATGGGGGACCCTGATGTAAACAAGATGAAAGTCTTTCTCTGGTCTGCATCCCCTTAACAATTGTGTATATTGAGCTGTACTGTATTGTACCCATTCTGCAATCTGTTAAATAAAGTTTTCATTCATTCGTTCATTCACTTACCGATCTTTGTGCACCTTCTTAGTTCAAGTGTCGAACGAAGTTGGACGTTGCATCTCCATCTGTGATCCTCGAACCGCACGTTTTGCATACTGCGATTCGTTTTTTGTTTATCACCGCATAGTTTTTATAACGAAACGCAACAATCCTGGGTAGCATTATACATTTCGCCGTTCTGAATGAGTGAACTCAGCTGTAACATTACTTCCTGACTGTGGATCGCTCGTGCTATCGCGCAACGTGATTGGTTGTTTCAAAGTGGATCTGGGAAATGAAGTGTGGATTCGCGCAAAATGAATGAATATATATATACATTTAATAACGTTAATTTTTAATCGTTGGGCATGGGGGGAGGTATCAAGTCTTTTCAAGTCAAGTGAAGTTGCGTAGCAACAACAGACAAGAAGTTGACTCGAGAATAACTCATGTATACCGATATGCCCTACTTTGTTTACTTGTTTATTGCACAATGTCGCTCTATTGGTTGGATTCTTATTATATATTATTACTATTGTATTATGCACATCGTTGCAGGCAATTTCATGTTATAAATAATAAAAAAAAATATATATATTAGACACGCTGGGATTCAAACCCCAGGCGTCGGCTTGTAAGGAATGGGCATAAACCATTAGACCACGGTACTAGACAAAATATATCCATTATATATCCCTTATAAACAGAGCCCACCTGGCACCTCCACTAGCAATCTACACAAAATATACACATTGACTGCTCCATTCGACAGGTTTTAACTGGTTAATTATTTTATTCAGCAACATTGCTTTAGACATATGGTATGGTATTTATTTTAGACAACAAAACATATACAGATCGTTATACAGTATACTGTGTAGGACGTTGTAGCGTCCGTCTAATGACTTTGCGCCTCCTGGCGGCATAAAATAGAACAGCAGCCTGGGTTCCTAATTCATTTCAACGACGTGATATCACCGTGCGCGCGTCGCGGCAAAGCTCCCATGAATACTAAAAGCTTCATCTGTAGCAATAGATACAAGTGTTAAGCATATATGTGAATAGAATAGATATATGTAGACTGTAGTAAGCATATTATGTGAATAGAATAGAAGTACTTAACCCAGCAATGAACTCTAAACCACGTTGACAGACCACGGACAGAAGACGGTAAGAAGCTGATCCATGGCCTCGGTGGTGCACGTAGAACAGTCGCTGCAATCTTGGCCAAGACCCCGAGACATCCACCACCTTGGTCAACACTACAAGACAACCACTCAGAGAGATGGGGGGTTGGGGTTGGGGACAGGGGTTAGAGAGTTCCCATGTTTTTAGTGGGCGGAGATGGAGCAATAAATACATGTAGTGAGCATATGCATGCATGGTGACAGTAGAATCAAAGTATATAAGAAAATTGTGAAATTGAGTAATAGATAGAACTACTGCAAGAGTATGTATACAGGATGAGATACAAGACAATAGCTAAGGGCCGTATGCCCCGGGGGGCAGGAGTAACCACTCAGAATTGGTCAGGGCAGAGCAGGTAAGGTTCAACAGTGCAGGCCAGACAGAAGGCGGTATGAAGCTGTTCCATGGGACTGGTTGAGACAGAGACAGAGGTTAAAAAGGTTCTCCCATGTCTGCAGAAAAGCAGACATGGGAGCAAATAGACATGCTAACTAAACTAGACAGATTAATCTAAGGGTCAGTCCCCGACCAGGTGAGATCAGGGTAGGTTGAAGGAGAGAGAAAAGATGGGTCTTAACTAGGGGTGGAACGGTACGCATTCGACCCGTGTTCCAAACAATACACACATGCCCCGAACCGTGGAGGTCGTACCGAACGGTACGCATTCGAACCGTACACCGTTCGATACGACCTCCACGGTTCGGGGCATGTGTGTATTGTTTGGTTAAATAACATTAACCTCGAGCTAGGGTAACGTTAGGTTAGCTACAAGCTAACTAACTTTAGCCACGAGCTAACTAATGTTAGTTGCAAGCTAACCATGGAAACGCTCACAGAGAAGTGACTCCACGACACCAGTTCGATTAGTGGGGAAGGGGGGTATATTGACAAGGCTTGACATCAGAGGTTCAAAGAGGACTGTTTGTGTTCAATAATGAGCCAGGAGACTAGAGCGTGTGTGTCAACTGCGTCTGCAACCCATAACATCCTGGTCCCTGCTGGGACATACCAACTCCACACACCACTGTGTGGGGGGGTTTATATTCCCCATTCCCTTGTAACATCTCCTTTTACAACATTCCTTAGTGCAAATTATTATTAATTGGTGCTGTCAGGCGATTAAAAAAATGTATCTAATTAATTACAGGATTTGTAATTAATTAATTAATCTAATTAATCGCATTTTAATCGCATAACCATTTTATGCCTGATATTCTATATTCTATAATCATATTTCAAATTGCATGTGTCCGGATGGCAGAATTCAGTACTTGTAGGAGCCAAAGATATATATTTAGGTTATTGTATTATATAATTGTCATAATAGACCATTCTAGACATTTGTGATGTCACAGTATGATGTCATGGTCGAACATTCTAGAACATTTGTCATGATGTCATAGCCGAACATTCTAGAACATCGAACATTCGAGAACATTTGTGGTGATGTCATAGCCGAACATTCTAGAACATTGAACATTCTAGATGTGGTGATGTCATGACCGAACCTTCTAGAACATTTGTGGATCTATATATTCAGCAATTCGCTCAACCAGGTCAGTGTGCATCTTGAAACCGTGCTGAGCTGTACTGAACAGATAGACTAAACAACATCGATTTTCGGCTTTCCAGTGTGGAGGAATTTTCATGTGTCGAGTCGGCTGTGATTTTGGAGACTGGGAAAATACAGTTTTCTTACCTTGTAGTAGTGATGTGAATATTTAGGTAAATATATTTAGGACCACTTCTGTAAAGAAAGACTTCGCTGTGGAAGAGACCATTTGGATATCTTTGTTTTACACTGGAGCGGCTGTGGACATTATTTTTCTTTATCAACGAACGTACTACTCACGAGTAAGTAATTTTAACCAGTAGAGTGGAACGTCTGCCCTCATAGTACTGTATCTACAAAACCTTCTGTTTAATCATCTTCCATTGATTAATTTGCTTTTCAGGTCTGGTCAATTTGAGCATGGTGTTATTCACAGTCAAAGATAAAAAAAAATGTATTGATATTCTCATTTGGTTCTGTTACAAAGGGTCAGATTAAACCGAATATATATATTTATTTATGGATATATATTGAATAATATTTGTATATCGTTTGATATCCCTTGTATATTCTTTGTACATATACACGGAATATCCCTTTAGCCTACAGACCATAATATTCATTCTCTCATTGGACCAGGACCTGGCGCCAGCAGACAGGCCCCTTGAGTCAAGTTCAATGGTGCCGACGAACATGCCCTTACTAGCCCCAGCTCCGCGCAGGAATACGGCTACCGAAAGCAGAGCGGCACTACTTATCCCCCGCACATATAAATATGGCGCGGCGAATACAGAACTTCCCTTGCAGTTCCTTTCAGTTCGAGTTGGAGTTCAGTCTTGTTCAGTTCAGTTACCAAGTAAAGCCTCACCCACTACGCAACGTGTGGTGACGGAGGGCTCGCATTGCCCCAAGATAGAGTCTCGTGTTATCCTAATACGTTTGTTTAACGTATCGTTCGCTATTTATTAGTAAAGGCCTTCATTACGCGTCAAAGACCACGTGAAGTGAGTAATTGTGCGTCTACATAGAGCACTTATTGTCGCGTGCTAATAGGATAGTAACGTCAAGTTCAATTGTGAACCACCGCGCACCACGGAGGATACCTACACCGGTGATTGCAGAGCCACTTTCCGGCAGGATTACTATTACTATTCTTCATTCTTCACCAAGCTGCTGGAGCAGAGAACCGTCTACACCCACTGCTGTGGGATCTACATATGCCCGTGAGGACATCACTCGAGCCCGTCTCTGTCGGAGCAGAGACTCCACGGCTTCACCCGCGCGGCGCGTACCCTAGGATTACAGCTGCTGCTTTCCCCGCTGACACAGGGGTGATATCGCCTCCGTGGAGCCATTGACTTTGTATAGAGCATTGCCTCCCCCTGCTGGCTTACAACCGGTAGTACCCCTTTCCAGTATCTCCCCTGAGTACCAGAGATAATTCCTAACATTCATTATTGACTTGCCTACGCACATTCTTTGCCTTATAAGCGCATTCAATATAAAGTATATTCTTTTTTCTTTTTTTTTTTTTTATTATTGCAAAACAAAACTTATTAAAAGTCAGTACTCAACACACAATGTATAATGAAACTTTCAGTAAAGGTTGTTAAAATATATGCAAGTACAGAAACAGGATAAAACAAAAATAGTCAATAATAACATTTTAACCGTATACAGTGTATATCCAGCGAAGTTACAATTATATAAATGTTAGTATATAATATACCCCTAATACCTATTTTCTAAAACCCTACACACATATGCTCCAGCTCAAACCCCCCCCTCCCGGACCCCCTCTTGGATAGTACCTCCATTATCCCTCACTCCTAACCAGACACTACCATTATAGGCTAGCTTTTATTCTCTCCACCACTTCTAACCACATTGACATTTTGGATTCATTGAGCCCCAGAATTCTTGCTGTAGATATTTCTTGATATATCACATCGAGATATGTAAGAAACCACACTTTCCGGCACATTTTTTCCGGTTGAAACCAACGTGATGCGATCAGTTTTTTAGCTACTGTGATACCCGATAAAACCAATCTTTTTAGTTGTGGATTCACTGCAAACTCAAAAACATCATTCAATAGCAATACCGCGGGGTGTACAGGTATATTCCAAAATACGAGTATTGATAATTGTTGGGACACATCTTTCCAGAATGCCTTAACTGGTGGGCAGTCCCAATACATGTGCATAAATGTTCCTTCGTCCCCATTTGTACATTGGGAGCATTTGGAGTCTTGTATAAGCCCCATTTTGCACAGCCTTATAGGAGTCAAGTATGTCCTGTGAATATAGTTCAGATTGATTTGTTGATGATCCGGGTTCCTTGATGTAAGTCGGACATTTGCCCAGGCTCCTTGCCAATCAAAGTCATTTTCCAGGTCTGGTATATCCCTCCTCCAGACATTGTCTAGTTGAAGGGTTTCATACGAGGACGTTAGTAATTGATAATAAAAACCTGATACAAAACCTCCCAATGTATCTCTTTCATAGAAAAATTTGTGGTATCTGTGGTGTTCAATTGGTATGAGTAATGGAACACCGTGAGATCTCATACAAAGTCGTAACTGTATGTAAAAAAGCCATGTGGACTCGGTGAGGTTAAACTTTATGCATATTTCGACATAACTACAGAGGCCCTTGTTATTAAAAATATCCCCTAATGAGTGTATGCCTCTCTCTTCCCATATAGGGAATCTTATAGGTCGTTTTCCCATTAAGAGAGCATTGTTATTGAATATGGGAGTGTGATTATGCCATACTTGAGGGTTAGGAAATTTCCTTTGTGTTTCCCGCCATGTCCTGATTGCATTGGTAATTATTGGGCCAAATTCTCGCTCACAATGCTTGATTGAAAGTTTAGTGTATGCTATGTCTTTCAATCTCTGTGGGGCTACTATGTTTTCTTCTAATTTTCTCCAAGATACCAAAGCCTCGGGGTCAAACCATATCTTCTTCAATGGTCTTAATGTGAAGGCATTAAAATATTGTAAAAAATCTGGGACTGCCATGCCACCGTCTGCTTTATTTCTCTGTGCGGTGGATCTTTTTATGCGAGGTGGTTTGTTATTCCAAATAAATTTGTATGTGGAGGTTTGTAATCTTTTCCAGTAGCCCTCTGGAGGAGGTAACGGAAGCATTGAGCTGAAGAAATTGATTCTTGGTAATACATCCATCTTAACTATTGATACCCTTGCCTGTACTGAGTTTTTAAGTTTTGCCCACCTGTCCAGGTCGTCTTTGATTTTGTTCTGTATTTTTGTGTAATTGTGCTTCACCGTTTGTCTTATGGTGGGAAATATTTCCACACCCAAGCATCTGAAATGTTTGACCATGGGTATCGCACCTGGGAGGGTTGTCTCTTTTTTTGCACTGGTGTTAAGAGGAAGAAAAGCCGACTTAGGCCAATTTATTTTAAATCCCGATAAATCACCAAAGTTCTCTATCAACTTGAGTATAAGCGGCAATGTGTTGTTGGGGTTTTGCATGAACAATATTACGTCGTCCGCATATAAACTAATTTTATGATGTGTGCCCTTGATTACTATTGGTTCTATGTGTTGGGATTGTCTTATAAATTGTGCTAAAGGTTCTAATGATAGATCGAATAGTCCGGGACTAAGAGGGCAACCTTGTCTGGCTGAGCGTGATACCGGAAAGATATCGGAGATGAATGTGCCTGTTGTAATCCTGGCCGATGGGTCCTTGTATAGTACTTTAATCATATCAATGAAACCTTTTCCTAACCCCATCCTTTCCAATACTGCCCATAGAAACGACCATTCCAACCTGTCAAATGCTTTCATAGCATCCAGGGATAGTATCGCCTTAGGTGTGATGTCCTCTTTGTCTGTATCTAGTACGTGCAGTATTCGCCTTATGTTATCATTGATCAGGCGACCTTTTATGAAGCCTGTTTGGTCCGGATGAACTAAAGACGTCATATGCTTTTGCAATCTGATGGCTAATATCTTAGAGTACAGTTTGACATCGGTTCCGAGGAGGCTTAAAGGACGGTAACTACCGCACTCAGTGGGGTCTTTGTCTTTTTTGTGAAGAACTGAAATGAGTGCGGTATTTTGGTGTTCAATGAAGCTTCCCTCTTTGACTGAGTATAAGATCATATTTAGTAATAAGGGTCCAAATATGTCCCAGCAAGAAATGTACATTTCTGATGGGATACCGTCAATTCCCGGAGCTTTGCCGTTTTTCATTCCGGATATGGCCTTCTTGAGTTCTTCTAATGTGATCGGTACTTCTAACTGTTTAGCGTCTTCCTCCGTAAGTTTAGGGAGAGTAATTTGATTAAGATATGTGTCTAATTTGTCTTGATCAAAGGTCTTTTCTGAGTTATATAAATCGGAGTAGAATTCTTTGAATGTATCGTTTATTATTTTGGGTTCTGTTACTAGAGCTTGTTGTTTCCTAATGGCAGTTATATCTGCAAATTTTGCATTAATTCTTAGTCGCATGGCTAATAGGTGACTAGGTTTAGAACCTTGGAAGTACTGCTGTTGTCTTGTGCTGCGTATTTGCAATTCCGATTTTTGTCTGTACATTGCTTTGATCTCTGTCTTTAGAATGTTAACTTGGTTATCTAGTCTAGTAGAGTTGTTGTATTTTAAAGAATTAAAAAGCGTTGAGTAAAGCGTTTCCATTTCAGACAGTTTTGTGTCTTGATTTTTGCGCAATATGGAGGTAAATCTATCCGAGAAATCCTTGATCATATTCTTTACCGACATCCATAATATTCTGGGATCTTGCACCGAGTTAGCATTATCCCGTAGGAATACTGTGAGAGCTTCTTTAATTTGTGTAATGAATTCCTTGTTGTTAAGCAGCATCGAATTAAAACGCCATCTTGGGGCCCGGGCAGATAGTGTACCAAATGTTGCTTTCAGGATTAAGTAGCAGTGATCTGATAGCGCATTGGGTGTCATTTCCACTTCATATTTATCAAATATTCTCGGGGATGCAAAGACGTAATCAATTCTGGATAGTGTGTTGTGTCTCGCCGAACGACAGGAGTACTTGCGGGTCATGGGGTTAAGTGAACGCCATAAATCAGTTACTCCTGTTGATTTCGACCAATCTTTTAATGCTTTAGATGAATTCTTTTGTTCGCTGGAGAAGGAAAGGTAAGTTTTGTCCATCCTTGGGTTCCAAATGGCATTAAAATCCGCACCTATTATATATGAGTACTCGGGATGGTTTAACATTTCTCCTGTTAGTGAAGTGAAGAAACCCACTTCGTACAAATTCGGGGCATATACCGCTGCCAATGCAATTTTCCTGTTATTGTGTATAATCCTAGCTATAGTTATGCGCCCCTCAGCATCCGACCATACCCCTTTCAATTCGATATTTAATTTGCGTCTGACGACTATGGCTACCCCTCTAGTTCTCGTAGCAAAAGAAGAGTGACTAATATTATGGTATATGTTATCCGCTAACGTATTTATGTCTCCCTCTAAAATGTGCGTTTCGCTTAATAGAGCCACGTCCACATGTTCTTTTTTCATCAGTGTGAGCACGCTTTTGCGCTTGTGTTGTTTGTTTATCCCACCGGTGTTCCATACCATTATATTCAAACTAGCCATAGTCTATGCATGTTTTCGTGTAGTTTTTGGTAATGTTTCTGGAGTATGAAGCTACAATAGATGTACATCCAATTAATGAGGTCCCGTTGAGAGCTGAGCTTAAAAACATATATATATACAAATAAAAATCCCCTATTTTCCCCTCACCCAGAAAGTCGAACATGCCTGTGTTCCAAGAACACATCCTCCGCGATTGACTTTCTCCCATGGTCCACCGGATTGCCTAAACTGAGCATTGTAATCCTAATTTTCCTATGCTAATTGCCATAGGATCTAACATTTCCATTCTATTGCAATAGAATGTCGCTTTTGGTCTTGCACCTTCCCTTACTGTAATGAAGTATTGTGATAAATAACATAAAAATAAAAATAAAAAATAAAATAAAAAAAGAGAATAAATAAAGTATATTCTGTACCCTTTTGATGTAATAAATATTCTAAACAAGTATTTGTGTGGAAACCGTGTTATTGTGGAGAAGTTCTCATCATATACCTGTGTACGGTATTGGCCAGTAATGTACATAATACGGTAGTGGTTTAATGATACCAATACTTGATTAATACAGTCAGGGAATTGTACCCCTCAGTTACAGTTCATTACAATTTACTCAAGCCTAGTAACAGACACAGTATTTCTGACACTGGGAATACATTCCCTGAGATCCATAGATGTCCCTAGAATCAGATACCAAGAACATGCAAATGGACCATATAAAAAAAAGTTTGTAAATGTGTATTCTACGTACTTATGGAATGAATGAGATACATTTTTTTTTTTTTTTTTGTAATAAATTTTTAGTTAATTTTCATAACGCAATAATTTGCTGTGTAATTAATTAATCTAATTAACGCGATAAACTGACAGCTTTATTATTAATACAAGAAACCCCATAAACGTCCTTATTTAAAACCATCATCTTTTCTGTGACTTTTACTTTTTGATAAGAAAGTCTAGTGCTGAGCATTATGCATACTTTATGTTGGCCTTTGTCTATAATGTGGCCACAAAAATGGAAAGGTTTAAAAAAAAAAAATTGCACTAAGTTAATAGCCTACTTTGACAAATGTTGCCTATATTTTTCAGTCAGTTCGGTCTTTGTGTGCCAAACATTATTAAAGGTAAACCTTTTTTTTTACCAAATAAATGAGAAGCATGTTTAAATCAGCAATGCCTCCCCTCTTGCTGTACCAAAATCTCTCCTAGCTCTAACCGTCACTGTCAAAATAATGTGCCTGATGTCAAATGGCCTCATTCTTTCAGTTTTTGCATGACTACGTCCTTGAGAATAAGTGAAAAGTTGGATTATTTTTAGGCTATATATTTTATGTTGATGTATGGTATTTTTGGAGTGTTAAATTGTTTTAAAATAAAAACAACGTATACCGAACCGAAAACTGTAAACCTAAAACCGTGATACGAACCGAACCGTCGATTTGGTGAACCGTTCCACCCCTAGTCTTAACTCTTTAATTGCCAGACCCGAGGTTTCTCGGGTTAACTCGCCATGTGTTGGCTGCCAGACCCGAGATATCTCGGGTTTTGGTAGTTTTTTCTTTTATTCGATATTTGTATTCATTATTCATCCACGGACCTCTGTGTTACCATAGGAAATGAGTCTAAGATCGCCAAAGTGCAATACCGGCCGCATCCTGCTAGGTGGCAGCATCGAGCACCCTTTGAAACCTTATTTATCTTACCCTGTGTTACGTTCAAATCCCTCCAGGCGCAGTTTTTTGGGTCAGGCGAGTCGAGCGGTTTGCCCGATCGCATTGCAACGCGTCAAATGCCCCCGATGTTGTGGTGGATTATGTTGGCGACACGATGGACACCAATACTGGGAATCGCGATCAGACAATTGGAATATTCTTTTTGGGGTACCTCCTAGTGAAGGTAAGGACTATAATGACATCAATCCTGCTTTGATCCAACCATGATTTCACCTCGATCGCAACGACCATGTGTAACATACTCCACAACGTATGCCGTTGGTGATGATCAAAGCATCAAAAAACGACACCCCCCCCTTTCATGCATTCATGATGAAACATAATACCTATATACATTTGATTTGGAAATGGTAGCGTGTCCAGGCAGGAAACGCCAATGCTTATAGTCGAATTCACGTAGCGCCCTATAACTCAGCCTTTCGGGAATTATCCCGGATCACTCTGAAATTATACTTATATTCACCACGGAATAACATGCAAATGTATGCATGAAAAAATGATCTCTTTTTTGCATCTTGGACGGAAGAAAGTCACTGTCAGATGACCATAGTATTGTCCCCATAGCTATAATATAGGATATAGATATAGCTCTCCAAACATAGTGACGCACAGTGAAAATATGTAATGGTAACCCGGCTTGTTAGCTACAAGGCCAAGGCTAATAGCTGGCACTGAATGAGTTAAAGGGGAACTATCTTATAAATGGCCTTTTTCAGTGTTTAGCATTGTTTCCTAGCTATGTTCTATGTCTCTAATTCTCATATTGGCGCATTCTTCCAATTCTCCTCTCACAATATTCACCCTCACTGAACTGAGTCATCTGAAAATGTGATGATTTGCGAAGCAGAACCATTACCATTGTGGTTGGTGCCCAGGCTCAAAACGGCTTAAGATCTTGAGGTAGAAAAATGCTGTTTTTGAGGACTTGATTAGAAATACAAAACAATGAATTAAAAAAAATTAAAAATTACAGAGGTGTTCCATAAACTCACAGGAATTGTGTAAAAGTGCCCAAATAGTGAAAGAAATAGTAAAATAGTTCCCCTTTAAGCAGGGGTTTAAAAGCTTCAACAGAGCAGGCGCCCCTGACGACGGCAGGTAATTTGTTCCACAAGTAGGGAGCACGGTAGACAAAGGCTTTGTGGCCGGCGGATTTCTTTTTAACCCTAGGAATCGATAGAAGCCCCACATTTTGTGAGCGCAGAGCACGAGCGGGCGACTATCGAGAGATGACATCGGATAGATAGAGCGGTGCGAGCCCATTTACAATTTTGTAGGTGAGGAGTAGCACTTTAAAGTCAGATCTGGCTTGAATAGGAAACCAGTGTAAGGCGGACAAAACTGGTGTGATGTGATAAAATGTTCTAGTTTTAGTTAGTATCCGTGCAGCCGCATTTTGCATGATGTTTTATGCTTGAATTATGTAGGCCTGAAAAAAGTGCATTACAGTAGTCTAGATGTGATGAGACAAAAGCATGAATTAGGGTTTCAGCATCAGCCGTTAAAATGGGGCGAACCTTTGCAATATTACGTTGGTAAACAAATGTAGTGCTGAAAATATACACTTGAAAATGCCTGCTCATTTGATAGGGTTAAGGTCTTTACTCTTGGCTACATTTGAAAAAGAAACGCAACATTAATGAATATGTTCTGTATTGATCGATTTATGGCGTGATATGAATCTCGGGCCTGTCGGGCTTAGGGTGTTAATTCTAACTAATCCATGTGGTGAAAAGTCACCTCATGCTATGTGTCTACTTGAGAATGAACAGTCACCTCTGTAGGGCTGTCTTAAATACTTCGAAGCTTCAAAGCTTAGTTCGATGGGCATGGGATTCGAATATGAAACTAAAATTCAATTATACATTTTTTATTTAAATTTTTTATTCTTTTTTTGCAAAATCACCTCTGCCTCTCTTTGTTAACACTTTCGCGGCCACTTGGATCAGTCTAAAATCACTAGTCTAGACGCATAGCTGTCAACATTGGCATGAGAAAAAACGTGCATGTTTTAGCCCCGCCCCTTCTCCTGGCCCCGCCCCCTCAGCCCACCCCCTCCCACCCGGCCCTGCCCCCTCCCAATGGAGCTGCCTCGTCGCTGCCATCTGCTGGTCAAAACCTGTATGTACCCAGCCATTTGTTGTAGGGTAAACTTGTCCTACTTTAAGTGTAAATGCTATGTAAATGATGGTTTTGTTGAACATTTGTATTTCACAGGAGAGAAACTGTATTCAAAGAAAGCTATTAAAATAGTCTTTGAATCTAAATATACTTTCTTTGTGTTGATTTTACATTAATTCCATGATTTTACTCAAGTAAATATCTGTTACAAGCTTCGGTTTTATGTAGAAAAATGCTGTTTTTAATCTAGATTAATCTAGATTGATTACAGAAAATTGTGAGATTGATTAGTTAATTTTTTTGTATCTATTGGCAGCGCTGGTGTATATATTATATATATATATATATGTGTATGTGTATATATGTAATGTGTGTATATATGTCAGAGAATCAGCCCCTTGCGTCCTTAGTGTATAGCATATGACATGGTGTATGTTTGTTCATTGATGTGACAGTGTCTGGCAACATACTGTTTGTGTTCTTTTTATTTCTTTTTTCTTTGTATTTGTGATTTGTCTTGATGTGTTTGTGAAACTATAAAAGCTGAAAATAAAATATTATAAAGTGTAAATGCTATAAAAATACAGTAAATTACATTTGATCAAAATATTAACCATTACATAAAGGTTGTAATCTGTAAATGTATTTGATTTGACTGTAAATGTTATGAATTGAAAATGGGGGAAGTCCTTCTCTGGTCTGCATCCCCATAACAATTGTGTATTGCGCAATACTGTATTGTAGGCTACCCATTCTGCAATCTGTTAAATTTAGCAATCAATCAATGTATTACCATAGTGTCTTTTATACCTTCATCACTGTAGGCTACATATTAATACTACAACTCGTTAAAGCTATACAAAATACCTATGGTCATTAATTTAGCAGTGGGAATATCATTTTTGGAACAGTGTGTGTGTCTACAGAGAAAAATGAGATAGAAAAAAAGCCAATACGATTTTGTGTTTTTCCTCAATATCTCTGCAATGCCTGCGAGTTACCAGTAACTGTGGAGGAATGGGAGGAGGAGGAGGGGACGCATGAACGACAGGGGAGGCGCAGAGCAAACGGCTGTTCACCAACCAACACATTTACACATTCCTGCATCACATACAGTAACTTTGTATTGTTTTATCCACAGAAGATTTGCAAACCTTTTGTTCCAGAGACAAAAGCCACAGAGTGGGCAATCAAGAGACACTGGCTAAGTTGATTTGACACCATCGGTGCATCAGTCTCTCCCCTGAGCTCTGAGCTTTATCCGGTCGCGTCGCTGTTCTTTTATTCTTCTTCGGGTCGCAACGGTCTGACTTCCTGTGATAACGGTCAAATCTACACAGCTGCCACCTGTCGTCACGGAGGAGAATTGCAGCCATTTTGTAAAAATTAATAAGTACAAAATACGTCCCAATCCGTGAACCGTGAAGAGGGCGTGAAGAGGGTTGAAAAAACAGGAGAATCCCGGGAAAAACGGTAGGGTTGACAGCTATGTCTAGACGGCCAGCATTTCTAAACAGACTTGCATAGTCCGTGGGGCTGTTTGTAGAGCTAAATCTATACTTTATAGCAGTGGTCACCAACCTTTTTAAGCCCAAGATCACTTTTTTTTTTGGTGAAGGCAAGATCTACCTATTGAAGCGTTGAGAGAAAAAGACAGCCAAGATTGTACTTTAAACTAAATGACTTTTATTTGCCTGTATTCTAATTACATGCAATGCTTTGGTCCAACATTAAAACGTCAAAGTAGAACTATTATGTACTTTCTCAGTCAGTGCTAAGTGCAGTCATCTTATGCAGCATCACTTTTCTTTTTTTTAAACTTTATTTTTTAGCGTTTATCGCTTTTCTGGTCAAGCATGACCGACAGTTGTAGGGTGAAACGGGAGAGAGAGCAGGGGGAGACATTCGGCAAATGACGGCGAGTCCGGGAATCGAACTCGGAGTCAACCAGATCCGTGACGCAGCACGGAGTCTCGCGACGCAGCGCGGTAACATGGTGTGCTACTGGAGCACCCGCAGCATCACTTTTCACATCAAAACAAAAGTAGAACTGTAATGTGGACTTTCTCATATTATTAACATTGACAAACATATTTACAATTAGCATTTTATAAAGTAGAACTGTAATGTGTACTTTCTCAGTCAGTGCTAAGTGCAGCATCACTTTTCACATCAAAACAAAGGTAGAACTGTAATGTGGACTCTCAGGGTAAGATCTAAAAAAAAAAAAAAAAAAAAAGGAAAAAAGGAAAAAAAAAATTCATGGAAAGATCTACAGGGACAGTCTCAAAGATCGATCAAGATCGACGGGTTGGTGACCACTGCTTTATAGTATTGCTATCTGTCCATTCTCATTGTCAATTGACACCATAAACCGTCCCTTCAAAATGGCTTAAAGAAATAATTTTTTCATCAATACGTTCTCATTTTATAGCATCTTGTATTTTATTTTTTTATTATTTTTTAAACAAACATATAAACAAACATGACAACACACGATAAGATATACAAGCATTAATTGTCAGGGCACATCCAATGAGATCACCTTTTAGTTAGTTGTCTTATATAAGATATACCCATAATACCTGTTATCTAAAAAAAAAAACCTACACACATATGCTCAGCTCGAACCCCCCCCTCCCGGACCCCACCTTGAGAAGTACCTCCACTATCCCTCGCACCTAACCAGACACTACCATTATAAGCTATTTTTATAGCATCTTGAATATAAGCGTTATAAGGGATTTGTAAGAATCTGGTTGTTGGTGTGTGGACCCAGGCGCAATACAGGAATGAGAGAGAGGCAGGACACAAGCAGGGTGTAGTTGAGAAGAGGCTTTACTTCACTTCTTTGGAGTACAACTACAACAACAAAACAATAAAGACGAGTACCACAGCCTAAGCTGGCAGATAATGATTATATAACAAAGGGTATGAATTAGAGACAACACGGAAGGGTGCTGAATCACAACCACAATGGTATAATAATGTTCTGACAACAACGGAAGACACAAGATACGTTTACAAATCGACAGGGAAGTAACAGGACAGCACAGAATATATAGGAGGACTAATCACACTGATTACTAAACAGGAACAGCTGGGGAAGAGAGGAACATGAATATGGATACACACAGGAACATGAATACACAGAGGGGACAAGACTAGACACTAACAATAACAGGGATAATAGGGACACATAATACAATGAATACAAGGACACTAGAATAATAGGCAGACATCTGAACATACTGGGGAGCACACAGGGCCGATAACAAATACAAGGGGAACACATTAATACACACATTCAATAATCTCCAGAGTAGGCACTCCTGCAGTACCGCAAACAGAGCGCCAGAGGGTGGAGTATTGTCTGTGTCCAGATAGTTCAGATTATGACAGGATTTGGACTAGTATATTTCCTGGAAGGCTACTAACGTTATATCCAATGGCATTTCGGATATACAGAAGCTACAGTTAAAACTCAAACTGCATATGATCGATATGATGGTCCACCATGAATGCATGAAAGGGGGGGGGGGGCGGGGGACGTCGTTTCTGATTATTGATTACCAATAACCGTGTTAGCCTCAGTAGCCACATTCGTTGACCGGGTGGATGGCTATCATAACAAGCCCTGATCAGCATGTAATTTACGTGAAAAAGATCTTACCGTGGGCCGGTTGGATCCCCCTAAGAGGATCTGGCCGGTAATGCACTTTTTCGAATTCAAAGAGTAGGGTACTTCTGCAGTGCTGCTCGGTGACATCGAGTAGGTCAGGGGTCGGCAATAGGCGGCCCACGGGCCTAAATTGGCCCGCCAGCAATCATTTTTGGCCCGTCAGTTTATTTTGAGAATATGATATTTATTTTATTTTCATCATATTATTTTTATTATATGCATACTTTATGTTTTATCCATGTTGAGAGTGAATAACAGGTATAGGCAGTGAGGTGCAATGTACCATATAGGCTTGCTCAAAGTGAGGTGGACAGCGCGTGGTGCTGAAATGGGAAACATGAGTCCATGAAATAAAAATACCAGTTCAGTAAGTCATTCAAGCTTTATCTTTACTCATGACTGACGGCACCACACATGCATGTGAACAGTAATGCAATTAAAAACAATGCAAAAATAATGCAATTAACTTTAAACAAAAAGAGTGCTTGAAGAAGCTCCTGAAATGACAGCGCTATAGGTATTTGAATTACGAGACATTCGGAAGTCCATTAGCTCCATTTCCAGTGCAGCCTCATCTAACAAGGTTAACTATCATAATCGATCGTCCCACTATATTCCTTTATCCATAATTGATCAGTCTCCCCAGTTAGTAGCTAGATTAATATATTTAGCGGAAGTGTCAATAATCGATCGCGGGGGATTCCACAATCTGGATGCGTCAGCCCCAGTCTCCTCCGTAGACCAGACCGTCTCATTTAACAAGACAAGGCTTGTTTGAGATTCAATAAGTATAATAATAAGTAAGACAACGGATAAGTTTAACGAATTCCATATAAATCGATAGTTTTAACATTATACATTCAACCTTTAACCGGTCCGTGGCCGTCAGATAGACGGTTGCGCGCGCGTAATGTAGGATAGCCCGATGGCACTTTATAATACAATGGAAAAAAGACAAAGGTATAATGTTCAGTGCATGTATATGTCGTTTACAGTTTATTATGCCACCTATGCAGCTCGTTTATTTTGACAGAGTTAAACTATTTTACTATCATTATATTAAATTAGCCATTGTTTTTGGTTCTGGCCTGCCATTCAATGGCTTGGGGAAAAATTGGCCCGCCGCCAAACCTAATTGCCGACCCCTGGAGTAGGTTATTAAAATGGAATAAAAGCCAAAACAACCTTGCCAAGGACATGTCCGTGGTTGGTCCTCAACCGTTGGATTCGAAACACGGATTTATCCGTGGTTGGGTGGGAATGTGTTAATTACAACAAGCAATGCTGTTTGTTATTTAAGATGAGGTCGGACTCGGCACTGACAGATTTGTGTTCATTGTGCTGCTTTTATAAAGCCTCAAATGATGGCTTACAATATTTCATGAAAGCAAAGTGTTTTGTTTTTCTGAGATTTAAAAAGGGTTAAACTTTACAGCACTGACAAAGTTGAACAAAGTGATGTACAAGTCCCACAAGTTAAAAAAAATAAAAAAAAGTAAAACGAAATTTATTTAATTTTTTTATTCCGAAGCTTCGAATAAAAATCGAATATCGGCCCCGAAGCTTCGAATTCCAAAAAAAATCGAAGGTCAGCCCCACACCTCTGTAATTTCACTGTAAGGCACGGTTCCTCAGAAGGTATTAAAGTATAGATCTATACATAGCCTTAGACTGCAAGTTTACAAACCTATCTTTTCATTGGAATGTTTCTTTCTCTCTGTGTTCCCCAGATCCAAATCCTGTCCTGCTGCCCGACAACCAATACGAATGACGCCTCAATTCCTCCATGTCTCTGTGACCAGTGTGGGGAGAGCTACAAGAGAAAGGCAAATCTAAAGAAAAAAAACACCACATGGGAGAGAAACCCTACTACCGTGACCAGTCTGATATGAGCTTCAAGAGAAAGGCAGCTCTAAATAAACACAACATGGTACACACAGGAGAGAAACCTTACAGCTGTGACCAGTGTGGGAAGAGCTTCAAGACAACGGTAGAACTTAAACGACACCACATGGTACACACAGGAGAGAAACCTTACTGCTGTGACCAGTGTGGGAAAGGCTTCAAGAGAAAGGCAGACCTTAAAAGTCACCACGTGGTACACACAGGAGAGAAACCTTACTGCTGTGACCAGTGTGGGAAGAACTTCAAGAGAAAGGCACAGCTTAAACTCCACCACGTGGTACACACAGAAGAGAAACCTTACTGCTGTGACCAGTGTGGGAAGAACTTCAAGACAACGGTAGAACTTAAACGACACCACATGGTACACACAGGAGAGAAACCTTACTGCTGTGACCAGTGTCGGAAGAGCTTCAAAAGAAAGGATGAACTTAAAAAACACAACATGGTACACACAGGAGAGAAACCTTACTGCTGTGGCCAGTGTGGGAAGAGCTTCAAGACAAAGGCAGAACTTAAACAACACCACAGGCGGCAGAGGTGCAAGGGGCCAAACTGCTCATCCGGAGCAGTTAGGGGTTATGCGTCTTGCTCAACGACACTTCAACACACTGCCTGGGAGGAGCTGGAATCGAACCGGGAACCTTCTGATTACCAGACGACCGCTCTACCTCCTGAGCCACTGTTTATGCAGGTGATTATATCACTGTAATGATGTTTTTTTTTTTTTATGTAAATCAAGATCCGTGGTCCGAGGTATTAAGAATAGAAATCTGAATACTAATATTGAAATTAATATCCGAATGATTAGGAAACAATTCCTAAAGTTCGATAAGATTGTTTATTATAATATGGATCCATATAGTTTGATCCACTCTTTCATTAGTAATGGAGTGGGGAAGAATGGAGGCGAAGAGGAGAGAATAAAGAGCAGAGGATAGAAGAGACAGTAACACAGTGTACATGGACATTTTTATATCTCTCACAGACAAAGAGAGTCATATTACTTGATACATATTTAACATGTAAATTCTGACATGTAAGTTCTCATGATGCATATACTGTGTCTCGACTATGTTCATATTAGTCCATAAGGTACATCTCCCTTCGCTGATTATATATCATAGGCCGTTTACATTATAGTGTCAGAAGCAGATACTGTGCAGAGACGGGAGTCCATTTATGGCTATAGAGTGACTGAGAACATTGTGGTAGTGTGAATACATGTTCCTCCTTACAATCACATTGTAGGAGTCATAGGTCCATATCATATAGACATCAGTAGCTATTCTATATATTAACAAAATTAAGTTAAATTTGACTTCTCTATATTTACTAACTGAAGTTAAATATGACTTCTCTATATTTACTAACTGAAGTTAAATATGGCTATTTACTAAATGAAGTTAAATATGACTGTTTATATTTACTAACTGAAGTTAAATCTGACTATTCTTTATATTTGCTAACTGAACTATTCTCTAGTGTGTATATATATAGAGAGAGTTTGAGTCCAAGTGAGGTTAGATTAACTTCACAACTGTAAATATACAAATCACACCCAGTACCTGCAGTATTTTAGCCTGGTATCACCTTCAGTACCTGCAGTATTTTAGCCTGGTATCACTTTCAGTACCTGCAGTATTTTAGCCTGGTATCACCTTCAATACCGGCATCAGTATCTGTGTATCCACATCAGTATGCATGGGACGTATGAATCGGAGATATGAGCCTATAACATACTAAACTTACAATCTTTAACTCTTCACAGTGTGAAAGTGCGGTCAAGACTGAAGCTTCACTTAAAGATCAAGGGTTGAAACATGAAGATTTGCAACGTGAACAATCCATAGATCTAGACCAGAGGGAACTGACGGTGGAGGAATCTCCACAAAGTGAGCAGACATCTGTGACGGGAGACAAAGACTTCCAATATAGAGCTGAGACGGAGGAGAAGGATGACGACTGGATGGTTATGTGTGTGGTCGTGTCAGACCTTACATTTGAAGACACAGATGGAGACCCTGTTTTGCCACAGGATGTTGGAAATAGAGAAAACCAAGAAGACGATGTAGTCATTCTTCCTCTTTGTGAGGCGCAAGACTCCACCTCAAAACTAGCAGTGGCGTCTCCCTCCTCTGACATAGAGGTGTTCGACTCTTTAGAAGGATTCCTAAAGGCGAAGAACATCAATTATGCGCACTGTACCATTTTTTCTGCCCTAGAGGAGGACAAAGAGATTCAGAGCGGGGATCAGAACCCGAGGCCACAGATGACACCTGCATGTGAATCTGAGCCTGAATGTGATGGGGAGCTAAGTACCTCTGAAACTGAACACAGTTCTGATTACTCAACATCTTCACCAAAATATAACTATTTAACAGTGTCCAAAAGGTTTTCCAAAAAGCTTCCGAAAAGCTTCCGAAGAGCTCCCTCCAAGTCCGATTGTAAGGATGAAGAAGGTGAAGACACGTCAGACGCATCGCAGAGTCATCCGTTACCCGAGTGATTACATTCCGTATAAGTATTATGTGTAAGAATGTAGATGGGTGTTTCTGAAGCACTTGTGTTGACGGGGCGAGCCGGGGGGAGGGCGATAGCGGGGGTTTAGGGAGAGGACACAGCGATCCACCACTCTGGATGTTTCCGGTCTGGAGGTGGTGGGGGAGGGTGGGTTATCCATGGAGTTTGACCAGTGTTCATATAGAGAACTGAACTGAGACGGTGGTCGGTTGAAGTAATGATGGTACCTGATTGTTTTCACCCAGTTTCCACGTGACATGCTCTCATCCCTTCCCGACTGTTAACGCTCCTCTCTGACTTTAGTCTTGTTGACTCTACTGGAGTCGCCCAGTCTCAAATAACTAAAATAGCTCGGATTAATTATTTACATAGATCTGAGCGTTGTTTTTACCTATGAAATCAGCTCGTCACTGCCCTTTTTAGTCATGTATTTTTATTTTATTTACATTTTTTCATGTGTCTTATCTGTATATTTGTTGAGATAATGGTTACTTCTGGGGCGGCTAACTGGCGCAGTGGGCAAGGCGCTCGCCAGTCGCCACTAATGCAGGAGATGCTGGGTTCGAGCCCAGCTCTCGGCATTGCTACCAGCTTGGCTGGTCGTTCATACTAACGCAATTGGCAGTGTTAGGGGTGGGAAGCTGGTGGGTGGGGATCGGACGTTGTGGACAGCGACTCCTACAGGTCGGTCGGTGCACCTGCGCAGCAGAATCAGGAAGCAACGGGGGCAGCGTGTCCCTCCCACGCAGACTCTCGCCGCTGAGAGATCGCGCTGTGCAGGTGAAAAGATGCAACGGCTGCCTCCTCGAGTACGGGGACACGTGATGCAAGGCTTCGTCCACATTGCAGCCGGCCTGTGGGAGGCATGGCCTAACAGCGTTCGAGACAGGGGACGGTAGAATTGGACAATACGAAATTGGGATGGGAGAAAAATTGAAAATGGGAGAAAAAGTAGATAAAAATAAAAAAATAATAATGGTTACTTTTTATATATATATATATCACATCGATGTGCTAAGCTATTTTTATCGGCTGCTATTCTATATCACACCTGCAAACATTCCTGCATGTTGTGCTAGCCTGACCCCCGTGTCGAGCCACATTCAGCTCAAGATTTGGAGCGTTGACCAGAAGGCAGATTGATAGCGGGTTTCATTCTTTGACCCCTGGTCACGTCCATGTATATTATTATAGGAGCACATTCCTCTGGGGGGGGGGGGGGTCTGTAGGAGTTGGAAGTCCCTGGTTGGTGTCTGTGCGGCGGTAGAGGGTCAGTGTTGAGGGTTGTGGCCGCGGGACTGCGACTGCTACTGCTCTGTCACTCCTGAGGGAGGTGTTTAAATACGGCATGCGGTGGGGACTCAGTACCGCTGCATCTGCAGCAGCCTGCAGCCCCGCGGCGGAGACGGCCTCTAACCACGACTTGTTGAAAGGCACGGAGGAAGAGAACGCTACTATGTAGCGCTGCTGCACCCTTGGCCTTTTTGTTTTGTTTTGTTTACAATTCTCCCGGATGTCTCTCCCCCGGTGACCCAGCACAAACCCTCTCGCGTGTCGCGCACTAAAGCCTCCCCGCGACGCGCCTCCGTGATCCGAAAGGGACTTTCCAACAGCCTCGAGCCCGAGTTCTGCAGCAGCGCGGCTGCGGTTCAGTTAATTTCTAACGTAGAGAAGCTGTACGCAGTGCCTGTACCTCCTCCTCTACATCGGGAAGGAATTGAAGGCAGCCGCTGCTGCTAGGCTTTGCTGCTTTGAGTGAGAACGAACCACGCGACCATCCTCTCCTCGAAGGGACATTTTTGACACTTGAGGTGGGGGGGTAGTTCTACATTCGTTCTGCGGTTTCTGTTTTAAATTTGAACGTTAGCATCTGCAACATTAGCTTTTGTGGCATTCTGCGTTGTAACCGCGGGCACACAGCTAGCCCCACGGCTACAGTGAGGAATGCTAACAATGTTGATGTTGCATTTTTGGGGAAACCGAAAGAACCAATGGGAAGGTTTTCCCGCACTGTGAAACCTTCACTTTTTCCCAAATTGTGAAATTGTAACTTTTCCCCCCAAATTGTGAAATTGTAACTTTTCCCCCCAAATTCTGAAATCGAACTATTGCCAATGTAACAGGTTAATATGTTCCCCTTGTGAATTTCGCCAAAACACCCTTTTTCATTGTTTTGTTTGAATCTCCTACCTGTGTTGTTTTGGGATTTGGTGTGGATGCTGAACGTGTAGCAGGTATATGGAATATACTGTTATGTATTCCACGAATAATCCTTCCCTCACGTTTTATTTAAATTTGTTTATTGTTCATTTTAATCTCAGTCTTTTATTTGCCGAAGTGACGTATTTCCCCTTGTATTTCCCCTCTTCACGCCAGTCTATACGCGTCTCTACTTTCCGTAGCTGCATTTCTGCAGACCCCTCTCTGATTGGTTGAGCCCATTTCTGCAGACCCCTCTCTGATTGGTTGAGCGAAGCCCCTCTCTGATTGGTAAAATGAAACTCGGGGGTAGACGCCGGCTCTTGTGGTGAGCACAGACCATCGCTAGTTTCCCAACAGGAGTAAAGTCCGCAATCAGCAATCCGAAGTGACATTGACCACCAGACTCTTTCTCTTAAGGCATTAACTGGGTTAATTAATATAAATGTTATATTGTAACTGTCTAGTTACACATTGGTTCCGAAACATGTATGTTCCAGGCTGCAATTAAAACTTTGAATCTGAGAGCGCTGGCTTCCTGCTTTCTTCTAACTGTCTAGTTAAGGCATGACATTCCAGAATTGGAGGACATTTTCAGTCCCACCCATGAAATTCCAAACAATCCATGCACAAAATACTAAAACATGCACTTGTTATGTAACTTGTACTTGTCCTGAGACAAAATGTAAATATGGTTGTGGAAAAAGTGGTTCGAAAATATTATTTAAAATACCAAATAGCTCTTGAACACCCCCTAAAATGGCACTTTTCTCTTGTCCCACCTTCTTGATGACCAACTTGCATGTCCAATATAACATTTAAATATATGTTTTAAATATACTTTTTTGGTATTAGATTGTTGATATATGTCTTTTGTAATTATAAAAACAATTTGTTTACTCATCAACATATTTTAAATAATAGTAATTATGAACTGAAGTTGTGTCCCACAACATGTGTGCAACCCTGTTACCGAAACCTATTTCACCTGATAGAGGAAAAAAATAAAAACAGTGAGTCACATGACACAGGAAATGACATCATCAAGCCATCTGCTAACAAAATGGCTAGACCAAAGGTAAGTCCTCTCTTCTACTTTTTATATTTTTCTAATCTTTTCAGCCTTGATTGACTGTGTCACTCTAGCTAACGCAACCCTGTTACTCATATTATCACAATAAGACACATATATTTCAAATTTGTCTTTCTTTATTCATATAAATATGTTTACCCTTGACATTGACAGTAACTTACATTCCTCAGCTAGCATCTTTTCCTGAGGTAAAAGCTAACATTAGCATTGGTTTGCAACCCTGTTACTTGCAACCCTGTTACTATAATTAGAGTAACAGGGTTGCACTACAGTAACAGGGTTGCATCTCCTTCAGTTCAGCAGTATGTCTTTACAGAAGTAGAACATGAACATGTGTAATTACACACATTTCTTTGTAATTATTAGATGTCTTGTTCCATCTGTAACTAACTGTACTTACGTGTACTAGTAACAACTATGTTATTAGTGCCTAATAGTAGTGAATGTAGACTTAATGTAAGGTGTTACCCAAATCATTATTTTATCAAAGGTTAATAGACATTTTGTTTGAAATGTAATTGATTTCTACAGAGTTCTTCCACACCATTGAGCACTGCTGAAAAGCAGAGGCGCTACCGCGCCAGGCATGATACTGATGAACAGAGGAGACAGCAGTACTTAGAAAAAGAGAAAGAGAAGTGGAGAAAAGATGTAGAAACAGGGAAGAAGAAAAGGCTAAAAGACTGCAGTATGAGAGAGCAGCGTGCCCAGCGTAAAAAATGGAAGAAGGCTCATAAGAGGAGTGATGCCAGGAAAAGTGTACTTGAAGGGTTGAACACCCCTCCAGTCAGCCCTGATGCCCCAGTCAGTCCAGACGTTCCAGTCAGGCCAGAATCCCCAGTCAGCTCTCAACCTGGGACTTCAAGGTCAGGACATAAGTTTAGGTCATTGAGGATATATATTTAAGTACAGAAAGGTGAATTAACGTTATCTGTAGAATGGACAGTGACATAGTGAAAAAAATTATCATTAAATCTTTTACAAAACATAAACAGGGAGTTCCAGAAAGTACAGGATACGTTGAGGAAAGCTGAACAGAGGGCAGCAAAATACAGAAAGCGACTCCAACGTTTGAAAAAGAACAATCCATCTCCAAGATGCAAAGTCAACAAGTTGATTCGACACATCTCGGGCACAACCCTAAGGAGAACCCTGTTGTTCCACACAGCTGTAGCTGAGGAAGTACGTGACAAGTATGCACATTCAAAGAGAGAGAGTGACAAACAGGTCATTGCAGGAATAGTCACCAACAAAGTCCTGAAGAAGTACAGGCTGCAGAGATTGGCACAGGAGGTTTATGGTTTTTCAAGGAGAAGGTGGACAAAACTGGCAAATGAAAATGTCTGCAAGTACCAGAGGAAGAAACACAAGGGTTTAGCTGCTACACTGAGGTCAACGGTGAGATAGTTCTTTTCACGTGACAATGTCAGCAGGATCACAACTGGAAAAAAGCAAACGCTGAAAAAAGAAAAAAGGAAAAGGTTACTGATGGATTCAATGAAGAACCACCTCCATTTGAAGTTCCTGGCTGAGCACACCAACCTCCATCTATCATACTCACTGTTCTGCACACTTCGCCCCTACTGGATTGTGCATCTAACATTGGCAGATTGTGAAACCTTCATGTGCAAACAAAATGAAAATCTAGGCTTTATTGCCAAAAGGCTTCACCAGATGCACATCATTGACACATCCAATTTGGAGAGCCTGACACAAGCCATCATGTGTGACACCACAAGCAAGCAATGTATGTATGGGGAATGTGAGAACTGCAGCAACAATACCTATACACTCACAAGCCACTACAGAGCCACCGATCGTGTCTCCTACCTTCAGTGGGCCACTGTGGACAAAGAGCACACAAATGATCCTGGAGCAGCCTCAAAGGTCACATTGAAAAAATTATTTGAATGCTCCCAAGAAGAGCTGGTGGAAACTTTTCAGATTTAGCTCCAGAAGTTCAGGCGCCATCTCTACAACATCAGGCAGCAATATGCTTTCTCACGGGCCCTGAAGCTGAAACTCCCTGCAAATGAATGTGCAGTCCATATCGACTTCTCAGAGAACTACAGCTGCAAGTATAGCACTGAAGTACAGGCTGTCCATTTTGGTGCATCACACCAACAGGCCACTTTGCACACTGGAGTTTACTATGTGGGGGAGGCATCTGCCCCTACCTCCTTCTGCACTGTATCAGCATCCAGACTGAAGGGACCACCTGCCATATGGCAACACCTGCAGCCCATCCTGAGGGAAATCAGAGAGAAACTCCCAGATGTGAAAACCATCCATTTTCTTAGCGACGGACCCTGCACACAGTACAAACAGCGTGACATTTTTTACCTGTTTTGTACTGAAATCTTCAAAAGGGGGTTTACAAGAGGATCATGGAACTACTTTGAAGCCAGCCATGGAAAAGGTGCCCCAGATGGTGTGGGTGTCACATTGAAGAGGAGGGCCGACAGGCTTGTCGCCCAAGGAGTTGATATCCCTACGGCACTGTCCCTGTACCAAGCTCCGAGTAAGGAACAATCAAAAGTGAAATTGTTTTACATTCAGGAGCAAGCTGTGGATAATGCAGTGAAAGAAATGCCAGCTGACCTTCCAGCCGTACCGTCCACTATGAGGCTCCACCAGGTGGTCACTCTTTCACCTGGGAAAATGCTCTACCACGATGTCAGCTGCATATGTTCTGCAACAGGGAATCTGGAGTGTGATTGCCAAAAAACCAAGAGCTTCAGCTTTAATCCCACAGATGACCACACAGAAGACCCCATACACAGCACACGTGTATGTGAAGAAGTGCAGTGGCTCAGTCCAGGCGTTGTGGGGAAATGGTGTGCCCTGCTGTACGACCACACCATCTACCCTGGGATCATGAATGAGACCCACTGCCAGGTGAAATGTATGCATAGAGTGGGGGCAAAACGTTTTTTCTGGCCATTGAGGGATGATCTCCACTGGTATCCCTGGCTTAGAGGATATGTTGACCCTCATTCCTCCCCCAGAGAACGTTACCTTGCGCCACATGGCTATAGCAAGAGAGGTATGGGATACTCTGGCCAGCCACGAAAAATGAAATCTGAACATAAAATCAGCTTTCTAAAAGATTGATCAGTTCATTACTATTTTTGATATGCTCATTCAGGTGAGGAATGCAGCAAGAATGCCAGATTGTTGGCCTGTTCTGATCCAGTTTGTGGTTTTGTTGACATGTTTATTTTGTATCATTCCCAATATATCAGTTCATTACTGTTGTTGATATGCTTATTCAGGTGAGGAATGCAGCAAGAATGCCAGGTTGTTGGCCTATTCTGATCCAGTTTGGGGTTTTGTTGACATTTATTTATTTTAGTTTATTTTGTATCATTCCTACTCATCCTTTTGAGTCCCAAAATAAAATAATATCATTAAACAACATTCCTGTGGTCCTGAGTATGTATTTGTCACATATGTCATGATCTACAATCAAAAGTAAAGTAACTGTTACTTAGCGCAACCCTGTTACTCTAATTTGAAGGCTGTTACCATATCATTTTTATTCAAATAATCGTACATGATTTTCTCAGCTCACAGTGGTTTAACCTATTGTAAATGTAATAGTTTGCATGATTAAATGCATAATGTATTTGAACAAATATTTGAAATGAAATACTGAAATTAGTAAAAAGAAAGATGTGACTATTGTAAAGTTGGGCAAGATCGATTTCAAAGTTGCTTAAATTAATATAAGTGAAGTATTATCTGAAATTAAATCAGTATTCAGTAAGCATGTGACTTTCTTTACTTAATTGTAAAGGATTTATTGAAAATATTTAAAAATTTACTTTTTTCAGCTTCCTGAGTATTTGTAACAGGGTTGCGGCAAACATAGCACACAACAAATAAAACATATCATAAAAAGTGTACCTTTGATGCCTGAGCTGGACGAATCCAATTATTTGATGGTTTAATACCTGTTTTTATGAAATACATAACAGAAAATTATCAAATAAAGGGTCAATTTTTCAAAAGTATTGATGCCTAATTGTCCTCCAATACTGGAATGACCGCACCAGGATCTTTGGTATGATGAAACACATGTTATTATATGTTTGATTGAAATGTTGTGTCTTACTAATAATAACTAATTCCTTGGTCAATAGAAGTCTCTGTGATACTTTCTGAATATGATTTGGGAACATAAAATGGGCAGGGTTATAATAGAAGAAAGACAGTGTAAACACTATAATTAACTCTGAATATAATAATGAGGAAAAAGAAACGGGACACACAACAAGGTGCATGAGATGAGGTTATATGTAGAACATGGTACAGTTACAGTAAGTGGGGAGTGCGTCATGGTACAGTTACAGTAAGTGGGGAGTGTAAACACTAAACAGTGATTCAAACCCCGTCAATGTACAGTTTCTGACAGCTGGGCTGTGTTGAACTTGTCACGTGAAATAACGTTATGTGTTGTCACGCGAAATGTGCATAACGTTATGAATAAACCGCGAAATAACAACGTTATGTTATATACACGCGAAATGTGCATAACGTTATGAATAAACTGCGAAATAACATAATGTTATGTTATATAACGTTACAATGTACAGTTTCTGACAGCTGGCTGTGTTGTGAAATGTGCATAACGTTATGCATAAACCGCGAAGTCACGCGAAATAACGTTATACGCGAATCTGGTAGTACATTTCTTTTTATCTTCTTGATATGATAACATTACGTCCGCCTTTTGCCGCGTGACGAGCTAAACCAATCAGAGAGGGGCTTCGCTCAACCAATCAGAGAGGGGTCTGCAGAAATGGGCTCAACCAATCAGAGTAGGGTCTGCAGAAATGCAGCTACGGAAAGTAGAGACGCAGACAGCACACTGTTTTGTGATATCTGTTTAACAGGTAAATGAGTGAATCTTATTAGTGGTTTTGTATTATTTTAATGTATCTGTTTTAACAGGTAAATGAGTGACCCATATTGTTTATTTTGTATTGGTTTATTGTACTGTTTTATTCCATGTGTTATTTCAATGTTGATTCAAAATGGGAGTCTATACTGGGTGCTTGAAGAGCCTGTGAGCTGAGGGCGCCATCTTGTGGCCAAGATAAAACAAGACAAGACATAACCCTGTCGCCTGTAGCTGTTCCGCAACCGTTCCTACTTCCGGGGTAGGCCTGATTGGCCCCGACAGGCACGTGACCCGCCGCGGCCACGCCCCGCGGCAGCCCCAGGAGCAAGCGCGCTACTGCTGGAGTTCGCTTCGCCTTTCACATCGCTGCCGTTGGCGAAAGCAGACAAATGAATTACTAATTTACTGCTGGAGTTCGCTTCGCCTTTCACATCGCTGCCGTTGGCGAAAGCAGACAAATGAATGACTAATTCGGTCAGAAATAACGTAACTAATAACGTTAGTAAGAACTGCTTATATGCTTATTATGTCTGCGGGGTACAGTAAACGTTTCTCCCGGTACATTCTGAAGAGCACACCGCTGTATGTTGGAGAACCAGCGGTACATTCTGAAGAGCACACCGCTGTATGTTGGAGAACCAGCGGTCTTCCTCACTCAAGTGAGACTAAAGCCATGCCGTGCACAGCTCAGCCCTGTGAGACGCTTATGTCTGCGGGGTACAGTAAACGTTTCTCCCGGTACATTCTGAAGAGCACACCGCTGTATGTTGGAGAACCAGCGGTCTTCCTCACTCGAGTGAGACTAAAGCCGTGCACTGCACAGTCTCTAACAGTGTAACAGTAAGAAGCATTTTGGATAAAAGTATTCTGTATGACAACAATGTATGCCTTTCAAATGTTAAATGATTAAATGATACACAGCGAAATCTACGCTCTCGCCTCTCATCCTGCTTTCGCCAACGGCAGCGATGTGAAAGGCGAAGCGAACTCCAGCAGTAGCGCGCTTGCTCCTGGGGCTGCCGCGGGGCGTGGCCGCGGCGGGTCACGTGCCTGTCGGGGCCAATCAGGCCTACCCCGGAAGTAGGAACGGTTGCGGAACAGCTACAGGCAACCCTGTCTTGTGATATCTGTTTAACAGGGCCATTAAAGAGCCTGAGATCCAGTGCTGCCTCCTGCCAGGTTACTGTCGCCACACACCACACAAGAACACAACGCAAGCGTAATCTACCGGTTACACCCACATTGTGAAATCTGGAGAAGAATAATAAATTCATCTAAAATGTATGATGTCAAAGTAACTTCTTTAAAGTACCTACTCAGTACATCTGAGTAGACGTTTGAGCAAGTCACCCTTGCGTTCGCATCTTACTGTATCCACGTGACACCATGAACAAATACTACCAGGATACCGACTTAATATCACAGCCTTTGGCGTTGTGTCCCTGACCCTCCTCTTCCCTTATGTTGTCATATATTCTGCAATCCCCATATTGGTTAAATCTGTTCATTACAGTGCCAGCTATACTGTTCTGTCCATAGAATCACGTTCATTATTCTATAGCTATGATTCCGTCACACCTGGGGAGAGGGTAAATGATTGTTTTTGGTTCAGATTCCAGGTGAGTTTTTATTTTATTTCCATAAGGTTCTTTAAATTTCCCCCACCCTGGTTTCACTGCAAAGTGTTCTGTACATTTCAGACCCTCAACTGCTTCCTGTAAATATGTTCGTCCTCCTGGGTAAATATACGTGTTTGAGAAGTCTTTTGTTTCTAAAAAATGGGAAAAAAATTATGTACTAAAAAGGACAAAAATAAAAATGTACTTCCTTTTAGCGTTTATTGTGAAGCTGAGGATGTGACTGATATTTTATTGGTCTTGTATTATTAGAACAGTCATAGATATTTTCTATCATTATTATTAATTTCTATACTTGTTTAAGAGTAGTTTAAAATCAATTCAATCTGAATTACAACAAAGATCAGTCTACTGAATTACAACAAAGATCAGTCTACTGAATTACAACAAAGATCATTCTGCTGAATTACAACAAAGATCAGTCTACTGAATTACAACAAAGATGAGTCTACTGAATTACAAAAATGAAGGTGAGTCAGTGAGAGACTAATGCTATTTACAATGAGGAAGTAATGATGTGAGGGACATTTACATTTCAAGTAAAACTTGTTCTTTCTCTAACCTTCGTGTTTTTTTGTTTTATATTTGGTAAATGGTAAATGGCTGCATTTATATAGCGCTTTTATCCAAAGCGCTTTACAATTTGTTCCTCACATTTTACCCACTCACTCACACATTCACACATCAACGGCGGAGGCAACCATGCAAGGTACCAACCTGCTCATCAGGAGCAATTAGGGGTTAAGTGTCTTGCTCAAGGACACTTCGACACGCTGCCCGGGAGGAGCGGGAATCGAACCATCAACCTCCGGATTACCAGATGACTGCTCTACCTCCTGAGCCACTGTTGCCCCCATTTGATGACTGTTGTGTCTTTCTGGGGATATCACCTAACCTGTTGTTTTACATTGACTTTAGTTTGTTTTCTGCATGCTAAATAAAGTTAAAAAAGAAGGTGGAAAAAGTGATATGTATATATTTATGAATGGTATATAGTATAACATACATAGTGGTGTAGTATAGGACAAAGCTATTACAATAATCTAGAGTACCCTGGTCTAGAGTAGAGTACTCTGATCTAGAGTACCCTGATCTAGAGTAATATACGTATACTGTGTGTGGTAATTGCAGGGTTTTATTGCCATACTCCTAGCCATTGAGCCTGCGTAGCCCAAGGTTGGGTGCTACACAGTGGTGGTGAAGAAATTTCCACCCTACATTGTAAAGCGCTTTGAGTGTTTAGAAAAGCGCTATATAAATGCAAGTAATTATTATTATTATTATGTGTGTGTATGTTGGAATGCACGTATGTGTTTGTGTGCGCATACATTATGTGTGTGTGTGTATGTTGTGTGGCTGGAAAGTGAAGGTGTGGCCAGTGGAGGTGGGCTGCAGAGGCTTTGTAGCCAGTTCCACCACAAGGCTCCTGAAGGAAGTAGGGATCAGAGGACAGGCCCAACGGAAGGCAATCAAAGAACTTGCCACTGCAGCAGAACGGAGCAGTCACTGGTTGTGGCTAAAACGTAGAGACGCATCATGGGCTGCTAAATGAACACGTGGTGCCACCGTGCGACACACACCCAGGCCTGATCAGCCTGTGGTGGGCCAACCTCGGCAGAGGGTGTATTGTGATAAATGGCTGAAACACCCAATGAGGTCGGGGAACACAACTGAAGATGTGTCGTACTGGTGGCACCACGTGATCATTGCCAAATTCCACCCCACTCCAACCTCATTCAATTGTTGTGCTGAATATTTAGGGATCTTTAACAACTAGTCCTATTAAGAATCCTGTAGTATCTCACTCTCTGAGCTGAAAAACTCAGGACAGGGCTGAGAGACTGTTTCCCCTACAGAGGCTGACGGCCAGCAGTTCAAGTGGTCTCATATGCCCATGCAGTCTACAGAAAAAAACAAAAAACAAATGTAAAGTCAATCAACTCTTTCAAAAAATACCTTCCGTATACATTATAATATACATGTAATAGTTTGTTAGATCTTTGTGGTATTTCATAGATCATATCCTCTATCCAAAGTGCATGAACTAAGTAATTTGGGGGCATGTAGGGTTGCACCATTAGAATGGAGCCCAAGACAATGAGTGCCATATTCGACCCATTAATTAAGCCACACAGGGAATGGAACCTCTACCCGTAGGAAGCACACACTGTACTATTTGTGTACTTTATTTGAACACTATAGGGTCGTATACCTCATGTGGAGGCCTGCTGAAGCCAGTTTGTGACTCAATGGGACTTTTCTGTAGTGTCATGATGTATCTGTAGCCTAGTCACAAAATATGTAGATGTCAAAGCATATAAAAAAAAAAGACACCACACAAGAAATTACAAATTGGCTCTATGAAGGAGTTTAAACATAATTTTTCCATGAAAACACATTATTGACAACTGACAAGACTGATTCACGTTATTGTGCAGTGACTCACCCAGCTCTTTAGACTTATTAGAAAGCATCAATTCTTTGATGCACTTTTCCTCCTCTTTCACATGAATTATGTGTTGCTGTTCTTTTTGCCTGAAGAAGCAAAAACACATCAATAATATATATATATACATTTTGTATTCCCAAGTACAGAAAATACCAAATATGCAGGCCAATCCACAGAAGAACCTTATTAACAAGATCACCTGAGCGCGTTCATGAGAATAAGTCAAATGATTCCAACTTTCAGCATTGTTTTTGTCAAGCAGGTTTCCAACTTAGACTAAGCTACTATATATAATAAAACACATACAATTAAATAAAATATATACCTGTAAAATAATGTGGAAAAAAACAATATCCTTATATGTAGCAAAATAAAGTGTCAAACCAAAGAGGTCTGGTCAAACTCATTTAACACATTCAATGGGCAGAATAGTGTCACTGCAGAAAACCTAAAACTTTTCTCATAATGTTGTCTCCGCCCTTTCCCCGCCCCTTAATTTTTTCTACAATAGAAAACGCACTCTTCTGGCTGTATCTTGGTATTAGGATACACAACAAGGGGAGGCAGGAAAAACAAAATCTTCCTGTCTCTTAAATGGACGTGGAAATTGTTCCATTGTTATATGTGTTCAATGAATGAATGAATGAATGAATGGATGAATGAATGAATGAATGAATGAATGAATGAATGAATGAATGAATGAATGAATGAATGAATGAATGAATGAATGAATGAATGAAAACGTTATTTAACAGATTGCAGAATGGGTACAATACAGTACAGCTCAATACACACAATTGTTAAGGGGATGCAGACCAGAGAAAGACGTTTGTCTTGTTTACATCAGGGTCCCCCATTTTCAATTCATAGTTCAAACTAGCCCCTTTCGTGACTGTGGTTTGCAAGCCTGGGGCAAAAACGGCAGCAAATTTGCAAGCCTGCGCAAAAACGGCAGCAAATTAGACCCAGGCAACTACCGCCCTGTTTCTATCCTTACATCCATCTCGAAAGTCATGGAAAAAATAGTATACGAACAGGTCGAAAAGTACCTCGCTGAAAGAAATCTAATCTACGAATTCCAATCTGGTTTCAGAACATCCCACTCCACTGACACATGCCTTCTCTATTTGAACGACCACATCAAACAAGAGGTGGACGTGGGCAAATACTGCGGCATGGTCATGCAGGACCTACAAAAGGCCTTCGACACTGTCAATCACACCATTCTGATTGACAAGCTAAAAGCAATTGGTTTTGATAGTCTATCAGTGAGCTGGATACAATCCTACCTGGAGGGGAGAGAACAGATGGTGGAGGTAAACGGTACCCTATCCCCCCCCCCCCCCCCTCACAGTGAGCTGTGGTGTTCCACAAGGAAGCATACTAGGACCGCTACTATTCCTAATTTATGCAAATGACATGTCGTCAGCTTGTGACTGCAACTTGTTCCTGTTTGCGGATGACTCAGCCCTGCTGGTCTCTGACAAGAACAAGTTACAGGTTGAAAAAGCCCTCAGCTCGGAACTAGGCAAAATCTGCATATGGCTCGCCGACAACAAACTATCATTACACATGGGCAAAACAGAGTCCATTCTCTTCGGTTCAAATAACAAACTCAGCAAGACCGACGGCTTCTCAGTTACAGTGGGTGACAATATTGTCACAAGGAAAGATGAAATTACCTACCTGGGTTCCATCCTAGAGGCTAATCTTTCCTGTGACAAAATGGCATCCAATGTAATAAAAAAAAGTCAACCAACAAACTCGATTCTTGTACCGGATCTCCTCTCTGGTAAACAAGAATACCCTGAAGACTCTGGCAGGAGCACTCATTCAAGGGTACTACAACTATGCTTGCACCTCATGGTACCAAAGCACCTCAAAGGCACTAAAAAACAAATTACAAACATCTCAAAACAAACTAGTCAGACTACTGCTTGACCTGACTCCTAGAACCCACCTCACCCCTGCCCACTTTGACAACCTAGGATGGCTTAGAGTAGACGACAGAGTACAGCAACTTGCAATGGGCCTGGTCTACAAGATACACTACACGACCAAGGTACCCATGTACATGTCAAAATACTTCCCAAAGGTCAGTGAATACCACGATCACAACACCAGAGGGAGCTCCACAAATCATGTTAAACCCAGATTCGGCTCAAACAAGGGACTAAACACGTTTCGCAATTATGCCACATCAATGTGGAACGCCCTACCCAAAGCTGTAAAGGAATGTGAATCACTACCCAAAGCATAACCACTTTGAAGCAGAGAATATGTACAAGGCGGAAGAGACCCTTCGGCGCTAAACCAATCAGTTTAGCTGTACGCGACTAGCCTATCAGAGAGCGTCTTCGCACACATAGGCTACGGAAAAAAATCACGCTGGCACTGTAGCGTATAGCTGAGCCAGCTAACCTAGTATGGACTATCGATGACACTCGGAAGCTGTTAATCTTTCACATCTTGTCCTGGTGGGTGAGTAGGCTACATAAACACGACACTCAATGCAGACACGAACACTATACAGCCTATATTTCCATGTGCCATCCACAATAAGCAGCATACAACCTTCTAATTGTTTACCATCAGTAGCCTACTTAGCCGACAGGCTAACCAACAACATGCTAGTTAGCTGCGTTAGCTGTATGGCTGATGCAGTTAGCCTAGCAGGAGCAACGGAATGAATTAATGAATGAATGAATGAATGACAACTTTATTTAACAGATTGCAGAATGGGTACAATACAGTACAGCGGGGATGCAGACCAGAGAAAGACGTTTGTCTTGTTTACATCAGGGTCCCCCATTTGCAATTCATAGTGACATTGACATTTATGACATACACAACATCTATGACATCATGCCATTTATGGCATAGGGACATACATGACATACAGGTATATAGTACTGTTACCCATAGATCCTGACAGAGAGTATACGATGGGGAGGGGGTGGGTGAGGGGGATAACACTAGAGAGCTGTTACTTTGTCACTTTGTCACTTTTTTCCCCCTCTTACCTTTGTTGGGGAGTAAACTACACAACTCTCACTGTTGCTGTAACGCGACCCTCAACGCAGATGATCCTCTGTTTCACCCACAGTAAACATAACATTACTTAGGTCTTTCTAAATTGTATTTTCCAACATGTTATGGCATCAAACAATACTCTGGCAGTTAATTAGTTGACTTTTGATCGTCAACGACTGATGATTGTTAAAAAAAAAAAAACGGAATCATGTTAAATGTATGTTTTTTTTATATACATTTTCACACATTTATTTTGAAGGCTAAACGTCCTGTTTTTCCGGACCGGACATCTTATTGTTGTTGCTTGGCTGCTCTAGGCCGGTAGTAATGAGCCACGAGAGAAGCTGGAGTTTAAATTGAGGTTATATTGTCTTTTTGGCTGAATGCTCCAGAAAATCTAACTTGACTTAATTTCAACTATTCACTCCATTCAACCAGTACCATTGCAAACCGTATAGCTCTCCAATGTCCTGCATTATTACAGTGACAGTGCATATTTGACCCTGCTGGAAGAGTGACAACTTGAAATTAAAGTTGTTATTTGGAGATAAGACACACTGGGGCACTAAGAGCTTTCTAATGTCCATATCAAATTACTCGAGTGTTGGTCCATATAACCATATGGCTAAACCTATACAGGTTGTCTGTATAGCTGGCTATGGACTGTGGGTGCTTGGTTGAGCTTCTGTCCTTGAAGCTTATACACTTGCCTTATAAGTGTTTATCATCAGTAGCCTACCATCTCGTGTGGATATAAACCACCTACAATGACAATGTTTGGTTGTTTGCACAGTTTTAGCACAGCCTTCTAATATTGGACTCTATCCGATACAACTGATTCCCTACGGTAACATGACACTCAATACAGACCGGTACATGATGTAACCTAGCCCCTGTTTTATCCACAGTAAGAATTAGGGATGCACGATAATTATCGGGCCGATATCAGCAATTATGACGTCATCCCGATAAACTTGATAACGTTATTGATAGCTCCGATAACATATAATACATTTTTTGGTTAAAAGAAATCCGGTGTGGGTGGATTTGGATGAAGGGCGCTTGTTTTTATTATAGCCTCCTCCCGTTTTGCCAGTACTGTGGTAAAACTGATAGCGTGTGGTTTAGGAACAGGGAGTTTTTCACAAATCCAGCGCTCCCTTTCTTGGCTGTGACGTAGTCACGTTACATTCGGAGACAGACAGTCGATCTGCCAATTACGTCCCACGGCTTGCACCCACCTCTTCTTCTTACCACCAATCAGAAGCTCTCGTTCGTTTATTTACCTCCGGATTGTCAGCCATTACTCTACTCGGAGCTAACGTTATCTCCCCGCCAGCCACATTGACAAGTACCAGCGCTTATACATTACTGGCAAATGTCTTGTTGCACTTGTGGCAACGAGCGTTGTCAGCATCGACTTTAGTAAAATAGACCCAGACTTTTGAAAATTTCGTTCTGTCCGCCATTATGAGAGCAGAGCTGTCTGTAGCCTACTCGGCAGCGCAGCACCAGTGTCTGTGTGTGTGTGTGAGTGAGTGAGTGTGTGTGTGTGTGTGTGGGAGGGGAAGAGAGGAGAGAGCACAGCAGGCAGAGAGCACAGAGCTCCCCGCGCAGACAACTGCCAACAAGATTAGTTTGCGACGTTTAAATTCCTCAAAAAAAAACTCCATAATTTCTCGAGTACCGATAGCAGTACCGATGACGTCGGAGCTTATAAATACTAAAAAAAAATAAAAAGAAAATTGATAAAAAAAAAATATATATATATATATATATATATACAGTAAAAAAAATATTATAATACAATAAATATCGGTTATCGGTATCGGCTTGAGGAGCATAAAGTTATCGGTATCGGTGTCAAAAAATCAATATCGTGCATCCCTAGTAAGAATTAGGGCTGGGCGATTCTTGCTCAAATGTGAATCACGATTTTTCTCTAAGAATTGAGATCACGATTCTCTCATACGATTCTTATTTTTTCAATAAAATCGTTTATTGCACTCCTTCAGACAACGCAACATATATGAAAGTGCTTGACTTAAACTGAGATTGCATAGGTCTATGAATCGATATCGCGTTTTTATTTAATTTTTTATTAATTGCCCAGCCCTAGTAAGAATACAGCTCTCTAAAAGTTTACCATTAGTAGTTTATTATTCTTTGTGGACATAAGCCACCTGTACTGTAGTAGAGCCATATGAAATCCGTTTTATTTTTTTCCAAATTCCATTTAATTTTTTTCCAAATTCCGTTTTTTTCGTTTTAATATTTCAGAATTCTGTATTTTGCTTTGTACGCTCATTTTACCATCAGAAATAGTGTCTAATAAGTGGGAATGAATAAATGTCCACAATTTAATAAGATATAACAGTCCATTTAATAGGGCTGTCTTAAATACTTCGAAGCTTCATTCATTTATTTCATTCGAATATGAAAATAAAATTCGATTATTAAAAAAAAATAAAAATAAAAAGGTATATATATTTTTGCAAAATCAACTCTGCCTCTCTTTGTTAACTACAACAAGCAATGCCGTTTGTTATTTAAGATGAGGTCGGACTCGGCACTGACAGATTTGTGCTTTTATGAAGCCTCAAATGACTGCTTACAATATTTCATGAAAGCAAAGTGTTTTGTTTGTCTAAGATTTAAAAAGGTTTAAACTTTACAGCACTGACAAAGTTGAACAAAGTGCTGTACAAGTCCCACAACATAACAAAAAAAAAAGTTAAAAAAAAAAATGTTTTAATTAATTTTTTTTTATAGTTGATTCCATTTTTATTGCTCAATTCCGCGATTCTGTCCGCGATTCCGTGATCGCGGATTCCATATGGCTCTATACTGTAGTGCCAATGCTTAGTTGTTCACACTTGATTTATGTTTGATGTTCATGTTTGATTTATCTTGTACCAATGGTCACACATCTCAGGTAGCATAGAGTAAAGGTTAGTTACCACGTTTTTCTCTAGGCTATTTTGGTATTTAGGGTTTTGCTTGCATCAGACAGATGCTTCGGCAAGGGAAGGTTTGGGGGAAGGGGTGTTTTCTGTGTTCTTTGTGTGTTTTGTACTGTATTATTTGTTCTTGTTTTGTATGTTTGTGTTTTCTGTACTGTGTTATGTGTTCTTGTTTCTAGTTTTTGTGTTTTCTGTACTGTATTACTTGTTTTTGTTTTTTGATTTTACACATTCAAGGTCAACCAAAATCTCTGGTCTACATGGTACCCTGTTCTTTACACATTATTCTCTTTCTCAAGACATGACTCAGCCAGGTGTAGCCAGCTCGATTGGAGGAAATGGTCTTAATCTTATTACTTGGAATTGCAGAGGCATCAATAACCCAGTTAAACGTAAGGTGCTGAGTCCACCACCATCACCAATTAAAGGCCAGGGCTCGAAATTGCGACCGAAATGGTCGCATATGTGACCGAAATTGTATCTGTGTTTGACCTCAAAATATAATTGGGAGCATTCGTGCGAGTGCAAATAATTGTTCTGGTGCGACCCCCCTCCCCGAACGTCCCTTCCTCTGTCCATTCGCTAGTTTGTCACTCAGTATGTGCCTTGTGAGTTGACAGTGACCATTCTAACCAATCAAACGTGAGCTTGACGTTCTTACCTTTAATGCTGATTTTAGATTGGTTAAGTTGACGCACACACACGCTCTCACGCGCTGCTCGCAGTGCCCCTTCCCCTCACAGACCCATCTCATTCGCACACCGAAGATAGCAAGCGTGCAGGTCCTCTTTTAACATCACTGAAGCATTAAACAATGGCCCAGTAAACTATTCACTTTAGTTTAATACACAAGGCGTTGTCTAACGTTATCTAGCTGGCTAGCTACTGATGGCTCATAACATCATTGAAATTCGTTTTTGCAGCTGTGGCTAACGTTAGCTAGTTAGTTAGTTAACTAGCCTCCAAATGTAATAAAAAAAAGTCAACCAACAAACTAGATTCTTGTACCGGATCTCCTCTCTGGTAAACAAGAATACCCTGAAGACTCTGGCAGGAGCACTCATTCAAGGGTACTACGACTATGCTTGCACCTCATGGTACCAAAGCACCTCAAAGGCGCTAAAAATAAAACTACAAACATCACAAAACAAACTGGTCTGCTTGACCTTACACCTAGAACCCACCTCACCCCTGCCCACTTTGACAACCTAGGATGGCTTAGAGTAGACGACAGAGTACAGCAACTTGCAATGGGCCTGGTCTACAAGATACACTACACGACTAAGGTACCCATGTACATGTCAAAATACTTCCCAAAGGTCAGTGAATACCACGACCACAACACCAGAGGGAGCTCAACAAATCATGTTAAACCCAGATTCGGCTCAAACAAGGGACTAAACACGTTTCGCAATTATGCCACATCAATGTGGAACGCCCTACCCACACCTGTAAAGGAATGTGAATCACTACCCACTTTCAAAACCACTCTCAAAGAGCACCTATGGGAGACTGCAATTCGAAACTGGCCCCTGTAAATGTCCTAACCCAACCCCCTCCAATGTACAGTAAATGTCCTAACGGTTAACCCAATAATACACGAGAGTAGACCCTCTTCTTGGGACCAAGTAAGGTTTCGTCGATAATCCGATGTACAGTTACCCCCCCCACCCGCCTACCCAACCCCCCCACCCCACCACCTCCAATGTAGTTTCCCCCTCCCACCCGACCTACCCGACCCCCCCCTCCACCCCACCCACCCAACCACCTCCAATGTAGTTGATAAAAAAAATAAAAATAAAAGAGATTTCCAAAAAAGAAAATGCCAATAGTTAGGCCAATAGTTAGATAACCTAGGTGGGGAACAACCAGGAGATCACTGCAACCCACAATAAGTTGGAGAACTGTCTCTCTCTATCTCTCTTGCTCACACAGACACACACACACACACACACACACACACACACACACACACAAGGGAGCCGCGTGTGATTGGTGGAGGCGGGACCCTTACAAAAAACTAAAAATCCATCTAAGTCAGTGTTGTTGCTAATCATAAATATGCTAGCCTGTGTTTTAACAATAATTTGTGATGCCATCACAAACACTGGCATTTAAAGGGTACAAATAAAAAAAATGCCTACACCAGAATGCAGGAAATGAAGTCTTTGTAACAAAATGTCCTGGTGGGGACCCCCAGACCCCCACTTAAAAAGTGGCCTGACTGGGGCTATATTTCGCACTATATTTCCTGGCCTGAATGATTTCCCCAATCCGGCCCTGGTTAAAAGCCTCCAATCCTTATTAGTGTGTGTGCGTTTGAACGTTTCCATGTTTCAACCATACATTTCCATTTATAAAAAATAAAAATTTACATTTATTTTTTTACCTCCTATAATAGTGGGGGTCGCGGCTCTCTGACACTGTTATTTCGGGGGTCGCGGCCTGAAAAGTTTGGGAACCCCTGCTGTATTGTACCCATTCTGCAATCTGTTAATAACATTTTCAATCAATCAAGCTAGCTACCGTTCTTCGGTTGGCTAACATTAGCTACTTAGCAACTGTAGCTAGCTAATACGGGCTGTGCTGGCTGGCTACCTTTTAATTCGCAATGGAGTGGAGCTAACTAACTGTACAAATCGATGTGATTGGCTGAGACTGTATTTTGTACGGTTGGCTGCCTGGCTGTTGTGGATTCGGGTAGCCAGCTAGCAGCTAACATCAACTCAATGTCAACACTCTGTTGACACTCTGAGCTAGTTTGCCGACAGCAATGTAACAAACAATATGGTCCATGCAGAACCCGTATCCCTAACACATAGTTCCCTGTGTGGATAATGTTGAGCCACCACAAAAGATTAATCCAAAGTGTAATCCAGTAAGAATAGTACTAGGCTATATAACACATCTTTGCAAGTAGATTACATTAGCAAAATGCCCTTTTGACATGTAGCCTACATATTCATAATCATGAAAGTTTATTTGGAAGTATTTTATATTCTGTACTTAGTTTTAAAGTGGTCAGACAGTTCCCTCTATGTGTAATACAGACAGTCTTCACACATTCATAAATAACACTTACAGAAAAGCTTATTGTGCACTGTAATAAGTTTTGTTCAATGGGGGAGTTTTTTATGTACTGAATACCATGAAACCGGGGTATTTTTGCCCAAGGTTATCGTACCCTCAAACTGTCATACCGGCACATGCCTAGTCTACACTATAGGCTACACTACTAGGTCTACACTATACTATAGTTTAAGGCTACTTTCACTTTTACTGCATTACAGTACTGTTAATTTATATTGTCGTTTTTTAATCAATAAAAGAAAATTACATATATATTGTTGGTGCTCCTTACATTTTGGTGGGTGCTCCTAAATCTTTGCTGGTGCTCCCAACTTTTTGAAGTTGGAAGCACCAGTGCTACCAAGTAACATTTTTTATTTCGAGCCCTGAAGGCTCATATTATTCTTCTGCAGGAGACTCATCTTAAAACCTCACAACATTCCAGTCTCAGAAGCAGATGGGTGGTTCAAGTGTTTCACTTCTCATTTTACATATAGCATAACTGTATTGTGTAGTATATTGTATAGTAGTGTATACTATATCTCATTACCTTTAATTCGTAAGCTTAGAATTGTATTGTATTTGATATTTTACTTTTTATCATGTCTATTTTATTATCTATTCTATTTGTATTTTTTTGCACAATCGAGGCGGGCATGGCCACCTTCATTTCACTACATGTCTTGTGTATGTATGTGACTAATAAATCTCTTGAAACTTGAATCTTGAAAAAAGAATGGCAGCATAAAAAGAGAAGTAATGGACCTAAGCAGCTCCCTTCCTAACCCTGTAGCAGTTTTTATATTTTTCGGACATATGGCCTCCATAGGCTAACGTAAAACTTCCTTCCTCTGATTGTGTATTGAACTGGCTTAAAACATATATCAGAGAACCTAATAAGATTTTCAAGACGATTGATAGGATGTCATAATTTTGCTAATAACACTTAAAATCATTGGTAAACAAACGTAGTGGTGAAAATATACACTTGTGACTGCTGTTTTGATAGGGTTAAGGTCTTTACTCTTGGCTACATTTGAAAAAGAAACGCAACATTAATTAGTATGTTCTGTATTGATCGATTTATGGTGTGATATGAATCTTGGGCCTGTACCGGGCTTAACCTCTTAACCCATTCCCTGCCACCACTTTGATCATCTTATACCATTCTCTGCCAGTACTGTAAGTCTATGGAGATGTTCACCTTCTTTGCAGGGCTATAACTTTTTAAATTGTATTGCTAAATTGACATTACTATGGCCCATTCAACATCGATTATCTATCGTTCAGGATGTAGGAACGTTTTACTTTTTCATTCACACATTCATACGAAAATACCGTCTAGAGTATAAATATGTTTTTATCGTTTTCTGCAGGATTTCCTAGAACGTGAGATATAGACATAAATGCATATATTAGATTATCAAATGCCGTTTGATACCGATCAACGCTATATTAAAAATTTCAACTGTACATGGTCCTGAACGTTATGACTGATCATGCACGGGTGAACGGAGGGGGGGTGGGGGGTCGTTTATAATTCCGTGACCGACATTAAATGATTTATGTAGTATGGGTGATATATAGATCAGAGCAGTTTGTATAGAAAATGATAAACAAAAAAACGCTGAAACTCACGTCAGTCTCCTCGTACCGTTGGGCGATGAGAGTGGAGCAAACAGATCCCAGTTATGTGGTGGGGATCGAGGCGATCCATTTCCGGTTTGTATATTACTAATACACGCCCAAATCATGTAGATTATTGAGTTATGGCAACGGATCCATATCCACGGTGTGTGTATTGAGTCCCGCGACGATAAACGAGTGGCCGGACAGAATAGGGAGACACACCGGGATCACAAGAGATCCACTTCCGGTTGCAACGCGCCGATCAGCCACCAGGTGGCAGTATTGAAGCGTTGCAGAGTTGTGCTGGCTCACACAGCATCCGACAAGGCTCCGTGAGTGAAATATGAATACCATGGCAAAAATATGAAATGTGATCAGAATCACGTCGTACGCCGTTATTGGCAGAATTCGCATGAACTTGAAACCCGTCGTATGATATTGGCGGGGAAAGGGTTAACAGGCAGGCAGAGAAGTGGCAATTTCTTTTACTTGAACTTGAGGACTGCATACTTATTTTGCAAAGCTTAGCTTTTAGACTTATAGCACATGCATGAGCCTGGTCTCTTTTAGTGCTAATGAAATGGAGTAACAGAGTTTGAACTTGAGTTGAACTTGAACTTGTGTACTCACATTTTTCTTTACTGGTTGCAAGATTCCATATTCCATTATTCCAGCATAGAGGTATGAGCTGCAAAAAACTGCGGTTCCATAGCAAGAAGTCTTATGTAGTACAGGTCCAAATATTATAGAAATCTATTGAGAAATGTGTGTTTGAGGGAGGTTTTAGTAAACCAACGCCAAAAAAAAACATTTCTGCCATCCACCTCTGTGCGTTCTGAGGTCTAAGTCACAACTCATGTTCGCTCATCAACTTTCACCTACTTCCTATATCCCCCCCCCCCCCCCCCCCCCCCCCGTGGGGTATTGTTGAAAGCGGACACTCGTTGGCTACAACACTAACCAATAGTTTTCGCCATCAGCGGTGATTGGTCAATTCTCAAGCGTATATTATACGGTCCGACGTGGTCATTTGGCACACAGCGCATAAAAAGACGCTCGCCTGACATATCGTCATGTGACTCGAGAACCGAGGCACGGAATTGGTCGAGTGAGTTGGCGTTTGAACGGCGGCAAATGGTTGTCTCCAACGGTATATTATATGTTCAGTGAGTAATGCAGCCCTGTGCCAGTAGACGCTCACAAAGTGCCGCGACATGCGTGCATGGGCATGACAGCCCGGTTAATTCTAAATAATCCATGTGGTGAACAATCACCTCATGCTATGTGTCTAGTGGAGAACTGTAATTTCACTGTAAGTCACGGTTAGTCAGAATGTCTTAAAGCATACATCTATACATATGTTTGTAAACGCAGTTTAAAGCTAGGTTTCTCTCTCTGTTCCCCAGATCCAAATCATGTCCTGCTGCCGGACAATGAATAGAGACATGGAGGAATTGAGGCGTCATTCCTGTGACCAGTGTGGGGAGAGCTTCAAGACAAAGGCAGAACTTAAACTACACCACATGATACACACAGGAGAGAGACCTTACTGCTGTGACCAGTGTGGGATGAGCTTCAAGACAAAGGCAGAACTTAAACTACACCACATGATACACACAGGAGAGAGACCTTACTGCTGTGACCAGTGTGGGAAGAGCTTCAAGAGAAAGGATGAACTTAAATCTCACCACATGGTACACACAGGAGAGAAACCTTACTGCTGTGACCAGTGTGGGAAGAGCTTCAAGAGAAAGGATGAACTTAAACTACACCACATGATACACACAGGAGAGAGACCTTACTGCTGTGACAAGTGTGGGATGCGCTTCAAGACACAACCATCTCTTAAAAGACACCACATGATACACACAGGAGAGAGCCCTTACTGCTGTGACCAGTGTGGGAAGAGCTTCAAGAGAAAGGAAGAACTTAAACTACACCACAGGATACACACAGGAGAGAGACCTTACTGCTGTGACCAGTGTGGGATGAGCTTTCAGACACAAACACTTCTTAAAAGACACCACATGATACATACAGGAGAGAGACCATACTGCTGTGACCAGTGTGGGAAGAGCTTCAAGAGAAAGGCAGAACTTAAACAGCACCACGTGGTACACACAGAAGAGAAACCTTACTGCTGTGACCAGTGTGGGAAGAGCTTCAAGACAAAGGAATATCTTAAACTACACCACGTGGTACACACAGGAGAGAAACCTTACTGCTGTGACCAGTGTGGGGAGAGCTTCAAGAGAAAGCCAGACCTTAAACTCCACAGAAGGCAGAGGTGCAAGGTGCCAAACTGCTTATCGGGAGCAGTTAGGGGTTATGTGTCTTACTCAAGGACACTTCGACACACTGCCCGGGAGGAGCTGGAATCGAACCGGGAACCTTCTGATTACCAGACGACCGCTCTACCTCCTGAGCCACTGTTTATGCAGGTGATTATATCACTGTAATGATGTGTTTTGATGTAAATCAAGATCCGTGGTCCGAGGTATTAAGAATAGAAATCGGAATACTAATATTGAAATGAATATCCGAATTATTAGGAAACAATTCCTAAAGTTCAATAAGATAGTTTTTTATAATATGGATCCAAACAGTTTGATCCACTCTTTCATTAGTAATAGAGTGGGGAAGAATGGAGGCGAAGATGAGAGGATAAAGAGGAGAAGATAGAAGAGACGGTAACAGTGTACATGGACATTTTTATATCTCTCACAGACAAAGAGAGTCATATTACTGGATACATTTTGAACATGTAAATTCTGACATGTAAGTTCTCATGATGCATATACTGGGGCTGGGCGATATGGCCAAAAACGTTATCGATAATGATAAAATTATTTTCATATAACTCGCTATCGATAATTATCGTCGATATACATTTCTGTCAGTAATTAACTTCTTATGCCGGCGCCGACGGACGGGCTATTAATAGACTCACTTTGTTTGCTGCGCCGGTCACTACGAGATGAATTGGAGAGCCGTTGCGACTCGCGTGTCGAGCCAACCCTTTGAGAAGCGTCGTGGTCCCGGCTTGAATTCTCCATGAATGTGTCCAAGTCCATAATCCATATAAATCCATTTTGTTATATACAACTGTTCCAACACAGTCTGAATGAATGTTTTCTCTTGTGATTATGCCGCGTGATTTCAAAACACCAAAACTGAATGTCTTGTCTCGAGTTGATGTCGTCATCACGGTCATCAGTCCGCGCACCTTCTCCTATGCAGTACACACACGGCCCAGTGCATAGATTATTATATTCCACCAGGGGGCAACCTACCACCACTGGATAAATGCATAGAATGGAACACTGTTTGGTCCAAGCTTGGGAAATCGATATATCGAAACTTTGCAACCACGTTTCATGTTTATTTCGAGGAAATAATTTATCGCGATGATTATCGTTATCGTTTTATCGCCCAGCCCTAGCATATACTGTGTCTCGACTATGTCCATATTAGTCCATAAGGTACATCTCCCTTCGCTGATTATATATCATAGCAGCCCTTGGGGGGAAGGACGACGGGATGGGTTAAGAGCAGAGTTCAATCGCATCGGCGACCCTGAGAGACAATTGCATGTGTGTGTGTGCCGCCCATTGCATGTCGTTGTGTCGTTGCATGCCGAATAAAGACCTCTCTCTAAAGAGGTCCTGCATTATTATTATATTATAGGCTGTTTACATTATAGTGTCAGATACTGTGCAGAGACAGGGGTCCATTTATGGCTATAGAGGGACTGAGAACATGGTGTACAGAATATGTTCATGTAAGGATGTGTGAATAAGTTTTCCTCCTTACAATCACATTGTAGGAGTCATAAGGCCACTATTATTCTCTATATTTACTAAATTAAGTCAAATCTAACTATTCTCTATATTTACTAAATTAAGTTAAATCTGACTATTCTCTATATTTACTAACTGAAGTTAAATCTGACTTCTTTATATTTACTAACTGAAGTTAAATCTGACTATACTCTATATTTGCTAACTGAACTATTCTCTAGTGTGTGTATATATATATAGAGAGAGAGAGAGAGAAAGAGAGAGTTTGAGTCCAAGTGAGTTAGAGTTACCCTACCTGCAGTATTTTAGCCTGGTATCCCCTTCAGTACCTGCAGTATTTTCAGTGTTTCCCCTAGGATTTTTCTCAGGGGGGGTGGTAGGCCCCCCAAAACTACTAGTGTTGTCGCGGGGTGCGCGTGTCACGGATACGTGGTGTCAACAGTGTCGTCATAGACACGCGCAGTAAAGTTTAAATATCAACATTATCTGGCCATCCTCAGTAAATATCAAACTTTCCAAAGACCAGAGTTGGGAAGGGCACGCGCGCACACACACACAGAAAGGGAGAATGGCTTATATGAACTATCCAGTTAGTTTTTATATAATTTAGCTAGCTCGCCAACGTTACTGTGATTAAAGCTAACTTAAAAAAGAAAAATATTTTTAAATTTCATTTTTTTTATTACAAATCTTTTTTAGGGACCCCCTGCAGTATTTTAGCCTGGTATCACCTTCAGTACCTGCAGTATTTTAGCCTGGTATCACCTTCAGTACCTGCAGTATTTTAGCCTGGTATCACCTTCAGTACCTGCAGTATTTTAGCCTGGTATCACCTTCAGTACCTGCAGTATTTTAGCCTGGTATCACCCTCAGTACCTGCAGTATTTTAGCCTGGTATCACCCTCAGTACCTGCAGTATTTTAGCCTGGTATCACCCTCAGTACCTGCAGTATTTTAGCCTGGTATCACCCTCAGTACCTGCAGTATTTTAGCCTGGTATCACCTTCAGTACCGGCATCAGTATCTGTGTATCCACATCAGTATGCATGGGACGTATGAATCAAGAGTAATGAGCCTATAACATACTGAATCTTCTAAACTTGCAATCTTTAACTCTTCACAGTGTGAAAGTGCGGTCAAGACTGAAGCTTCACTTCAAGAGCAAGGGTTGAAACATGAAGATCTGCAACGTGAACAATCCATAGATCTAGACCAGAGGGAACTGACGGTGGAGGAATCTCCACAAAGTGAGCAGACGTCTGTGACGGGAGACAAAGACTTCCAATATAGAGCTGAGACGGAGGAGAAGGATGACCGGATGGTTATGTCTGTGGTCGTGTCAGACCTTACATTTGAAGCCACAGATGGAGACCCTGTTCTGCCACAGGATGTTGGAAATAGAGAAAACCAAGAAGACGATGTAGTCATTCTTCCTCTTTGTGAGGCGCAAGACTCCACCTCAAAACTAGCAGCGGCGTCTCCCTCCTCTGACATAGAGGTGTTCGACTCTTTAGACGGATTCCTAAAGGCGAAGAACATCAATTATGCGCACTGTACCATTTTTTCTGCCCCAGAGGAGGACAAAGAGATTCAGAGCGGGGATCAGAACCCGAGGCCACAGATGACACCTTCATGTGAATCTGAGCCTGAATGTGATGGGGAGCTAAGTACCTCTGAAACTGAACACAGTTCTGATTACTCAACATCTTCACCAAAATATAACTATTTAACGGTGTCCAAAAGGTTTTCCAAAAAGCTTCCGAAAAGCTTCCGAAGACCTCCCTCCAAGTCTGATTGTAAGGATGAAGAAGGTGAAGACACGTCAGACGCATCGCAGAGTCATCCGTTACCCGAGTGATTACATTCCGTATAAGTATTATGTGTAAGAATGTAGATGGGTGTTTCTGAAGCACTTGTGTTGACGGGGCGAGCCGGGGGGGAGGGCGATAGCGGGGGTTTAGGGAGAGGACACAGTGATCCACCACTCTGGGTGTTTCCGGTCTGGAGGTGGTGGGGGAGGGTGGGTTATCCATGGAGTTTGACCAGTGTTCATATAGAGAACTGAACTGAGACGGTGGTCGGTTGAAGTAATGATGGTACCTGATTGTTTTCACCCAGTTTCCACGTGACGTGCTCCCATCCCTTCCCAACTGTTAACGCTCCTCTCTGACTTTAGTCTTGTTGACTCTACTGGAGTCGCCCAGTCTCAAATAACTAAAATAGCTCGGATTAATTATTTACATAGATCTGAGCGTTGTTTTTACCTATGAAATCAGCTCGTCACTGCCCTTTTTAGTCATGTATTTTATTTACATTTTTTCATGCGTCTTATCTGTATATTTGTTGAGATAATGGTTACTTCTGGGGCGGCTAAGTGGCGCAGTGGGCAAGGCGCTCGCCACCAATGCAGGAGATGCTGGGTTCGAGCCCAGCTCTCGGCATTGCTACCAGCTTGGCAGGTCGTTCATACTAACGCAATTGGCAGTGTTAGGGGTGGGAAGCTGGTGGGTGGGGATCGGACGTTGTGGACAGCGACTCCTACAGGTCGGTTGGTGCGCCTGCGCAGCAGAATCAGGAAGCAACGGGGGCGGCGTGTCCCTCCCACGCAGACTCTCGCCGCTGAGAGATCGCGCTGTGCAGGTGAAAAGATGCGACGGCTGCCTCCTCGAGTACGGGGACACGTGATGCAAGGCTTCGTCCACATTGCAGCCGACCAGTGGGAGGCATGGCCTAACAGCGTTCGAGACAGGGGACGGTAGAATTGGACAATACGAAATTGGGATGGGAGAAAAATAGAAAATGGGAGAAAAAGTAGATAAAAATAAAAAATAATAATGGTTACTTATATATATATCACCTCGATGTGCTAAGCTATTTTTATCGGCTGCTATATCACACCTGCAAACATTCCTGCATGTTGTGCTAGCCTGACCCCCCGTGTCGACCCACATTCAGCTCAAGATTTGGAGCGTTGACCAGAAGACGGATTTATAGCGGGTTTCATTCTTTGACCCCTGGTCACGTCCATGTATATTATTATAGGAGCACATTCCTCTGGCGGTGGGGGGGGGGGGGGGGGGGGTCTGTAGGAGTTGGAAGTCCCTGGTTGGTGTCTGTGCGGCGGTAGAGGGTCAGTGTTGAGGGTTGTGGCCGCGGGACTGCGACTGCTACTGCTCTGTCACTCCTGAGGGAGGTGTTTAAATACGGCATGCGGCGGGGACTCAGTACCGCTGCATCTGCAGCAGCCTGCAGCCCCGCGGCGGAGACGGCCTCTAACCACCACTTGTTGAAAGGCACGGAGGAAGAGAACGCTACTATGTAGCGCTGCTGCACCCTTGGCCTTTTTGTTTTGTTTACAATTCTCCTGGATGTCTCTCCCCCGGTGACCCAGCACAAACCCTCTCGCGTGTCGCGCACTAAAGCCTCCCCGCGATGCGCCTCCGTGATCCGAAAGGGACGTTCTGACAGCCTCGAGCCCGAGTTCTGCAGCAGCGCGGCTGCGGTTCAGTTAATTTCTAACGTAGAGGAGCTGTACGCAGTGCCTGTACCTCCTCCTCATTTTTGGGGAAACCGAAAGAACCAATGGGAAGGTTTTCCCGCACTGTGAAACCTTCACTTTTTCCCAAATTGTGAAATTGTAACTTTCCCCCCAAATTGTGAAATTTTAACTTTTCCCCCCAAATTCTATTCTATTCAAAAACGATTGCCCGCATTGTGAAATCTGGAGGAGAAGAATAAATTCATCTAAAATTCATGATGTCAAAGTAACTTCTTTAAAGTACCTTGGACCTGCTACCAGAAAACCACATCTGAGTAGACGTTTGAGCAAGTCACCCTTGCGTTCGCATCTTACTGTATCCACGTGACACCATGAACAAATACTACCAGGATACCGACTTAATATCACAGCCATTGGCGTTGTGTCCCCGACCCTCCTCTTCCCTTATGTTGTCATATATTCGGCAATCCCCATATTGGTTAAATCTGTTCATTACAGTGCCAGCTATACAGTTCTGTCCATAGAAATAGAATCATGTTCATTATTCTATAGCTATGATTCTGTCACACCTGGGGAGAGGGTAAATGATTGTTTTTGGTTCAGATTCCAGGTGAGAGTTTTTAATTTTTATTTCCATAAGGTTCTTTTAATTTCCCCCACCCTGGTTTCACTGCAAAGTGTTCTGTACATTTCAGACCCTCAACTGCTTCCTGTAAATATGTTCGTCCTCCTGGGTAGATATACGTGTTTGAGAAGTCTTATGTTTCTAAAAAATGAAAAAAAAATGGAAAAAAAGTTATGTACAAAAAAGGACAAAAATAAAAATGTACTTCCTTTTAGCGTTTATTGTGAAGGATGTTTTATTAGTCTTGTATTATTAGAACAGTCATAGATATTTTCTATCATTATTATTAATTTCTATACTTGTTTAAGAGTAGTTTAAAATCATTGTACATAAAACATTTCCGCAATGTTTCTTTCTACAGACAAAAGTTGTAAAATAAGTTACTTCTAATAAAAACTGTAGGGAACTACATTTGTTGTGTCCTGGTGTTTTTACCTTCATAATTAGAGACAACGTGGAATTTAACAGTTTCAATCCATAATGTTATATTTATTTATATATATATATATATATATATATATATATATATATATTATATAAACAATTATCAGAAGTTTATTCATATTTCCAAAATAATTTTTTTTCTCTCTTTAGAATCTTGTTTTATTGAAAATGTTGTGCGGATGTTGTACACACCAATGTCTTTATAGTTTCCTTCCCTGCCTGGCTGCGTGAACATTTAAGGCAACCAACTTGTGTTCAGCTTTTCTCTGATTGGCCACGACCCCCCACCCCCTTTTGCCGCGAGCACGGCAGAGGTACCAAATGAAATGAATGAAATGCGGAGCTGTAATCTTTGTCCGAATCGAATCATGCAAATACACAACGCATTTATCAAAACAACTACACGATTCACTCGTCACTGTACATCAGTGGAGGCTGCTGACTGATTAACTAGAAACTGTACGCTGTAACGTTATGTTATTTCGCGTTTTTAACGTCATAAACCAACTACCAGATTCACTCGTCACTGTACATCAGTGGAGGCTGCTGACTGATTAACTAGAAACTGCACATTGAGGGGGTTTGAATCACGCTACATCAGTGGAGGCTGCTGACCAGATTATTATTATATTATATTATATATTAAATTATATTTTTTAAACATCCCCAACGCTGCAACACCCCCATTCCTCCCAGGTGTCAGGCGTCAGGCTCCTCATTCGCTTCCATTCATTTTGGGGACCATGTTCAAATATCGCACTTCTGAAGTATAAACAAACTATACTGCTGTGACGATTTTGAATATCTTAACATGTATTTACGCCCTTCCTCTACGCGAGGCCACAGATGGGTTTTATGTAACACAAGGACAATGAATGAATTTTCTTCTATTTACAAATAATTGTTGATTATTACTGTTACTGTATTGTTTGTCTTGTTTCATGGGCTGCCAAAATGTTATATTTTGCACCAGGGAACTTGAAGGTTCATGCACAACGCACATGTGTGTAACCTCAACCCTGTATTGCAAAATTAAGTGATATACAATATTTTTTTCAGGACAACTTGGCCTATCAATCTATATGCTACAGTTATGTCATATATATGAATGTATAAATGTAATATCTCAGGCGTGCCAAAAGCTTGCACGTTGGCGGCAGGGTCCATCTTGAATTAGTTAGTTAGTTAGTTATGGCGTTAAGCAACCGCGTGAACACTGCTGATATGGCATTAACCAACAACACAACGGCGTAACGAGCACCTCTGGCATTAACCAACAACACAACGAGCACCTCTCAGAGCACCTGGGGGAGCCTCATGCGCATGCGCGGCCGACGGGTCACTCTGCCGCGGGCGGCGCAACAACACACAGAGCGGCAGGGCGCGGATAAGGGCGTGTGCTAGCGCGGTCACGTGGCCGTGTGGCCAATCAGAGAAACGCTGAACGAAAAGCTGAACACAAGTTGGTTGCCTTAAATGTTCACGCTGCCTGGCTAGTGGCTACCATACACCCAAGAGTAAAATAATTCTACAAACTGGGTAGTACAGGGTTCCTAGCTCCAAAAAGTACAGCTAATTTATGAATTACTCAAATTGAATTGATGAATTAATCAAAGCTAATTGATTACTTGACATCACTAAGAGCATTGATTCGGAACAGCTTGTTTAGGCTCGTTAATTTGAAGACTTCAAACCCTGGTCAAACGACGAAGACCACCTCACTCGGTCATGTCCCTGCGATCCTCAGACACTGGTCAGCTCTCCATTCCCCGAACCAGACTGCGGACCTTTGGGGACAGAGCTTTCAGTGTGGCAGCTCCCACCCTCTGGAACTCCCTCCCCCCAGAACTCCACAACGCTACAACTCTGGACTCCTTTAAACAACTCGTCAAAACCCACCTCTTCAACTTGGCCTTTAACCCCTAATTTCCCACTTTTAATGTTGTGTCTGTCCACCATATTTGTTATTTTAGTTTTCCACCCCTATGGAACGCGACCTTGCATGGTTTTATGAAAGGCACTATATAAAACGGAAGTTATTATTATGTATCCCCAGTGCGTGTAGCCTTTGTACAACGCATCCGCGTTTCCAGCGCTCTGATTGGCCAGGTCATGTGACATGTGCGCCCAATAGCGTGTTTGCCCATTTCCGCGTCGAACAGCCTGCAAATGACCTGGCGTTCTATCGCCATGCTCTAAGACAAACTCTAACCTTAACCAACTTTGTAATTAGTGCCTAAGCTTAACCGGCGAAAGAACTTGCCGTCACGCTCTAAGACAAACTCTAACCTTAACCAACTTCGAAGAGTGCCTAAGCTTAACCAGTGTAGAAACTTGCCGTCCCACGATTGGCGCTCATGTCACATGACCTGGCCAATCAGAGCGCAAAACGGGAACCCGGAAACGGCGATGCGTTGTAAAAAGGCTTCAAGCATCTCCAGTACCTAAATAACATTTCAGATTTCTAATAATAGTAAACTAAAAGTCTTTCATTTCAACGGCTTAGGGGTGTTCTCCTGAAAACGAAAACGTTTTAAAAAGATGAACAAAGATTAACCTGTTAGATGGAACGCCCTACACACTGTGTCCCCTACACTCTATTACACACCAGCGTGATGTTACAAGGAGATACCATGTTTATTCATTCCCCGACTACTTCTAATCCCCCGCAGTTCAGCTTGTTTTATCCGCCAAAGAAAGGAAGTCTCAAGCTCTACTTTTTACATTTAGTCATTTAGCGGACTCTTTTATCCAAAGCGACTTACAAATTCTGTACGACAAGTCAGCAGGAAGGGTACAACTCTTTCAGCTGAGTAACAATGTTCATCAAACGGTGCTGAAACTTGGGTGCTGCAGTGTTGAGTGCATAGACATATTAGTGAGGTAGGATGTCAGCTATGCCAGCGCAGAGCCAGTCACTCCCATTCCTGCGAGGGATGCAAGGAGGATCTGATGGCTGACTGTCGAAGGCTGCCAACAGGTCCAGGAGAATCAGGACAGAGGAGAGGCCCTTTGCTTTTGCTAAGTGAAGAGTCTGCTGAATTACAACAAAGATCAGTCTGCTGAATTACAACAAAGATCAGTCTGCTGAATTACAACAAAGATCAGTCTGCTGAATTACAACAAAGATCAGTCTGCTGAATTACAACAAAGATCAGTCTGCTGAATTACAACAAAGATCAGTCTACTGAATTACAACAAAGATCAGTCTACTGAATTACAACAAAGATCAGTCTGCTGAATTACAACAAAGATCAGTCTGCTGAATTACAACAAAGATCAGTCTGCTGAATTACAACAAAGATCAGTCTGCTGAATTACAACAAAGATCAGTCTGCTGAATTACAACAAAGATCAGTCTACTGAATTACAACAAAGATCAGTCTACTGAATTACAACAAAGATCAGTCTGCTGAATTACAACAAAGATCAGTCTACTGAATTACAACAAAGATCAGTCTACTGAATTACAACAAAGATCAGTCTGCTGAATTACAACAAAGATCAGTCTGCTGAATTACAACAAAGATCAGTCTACTGAATTACAACAAAGATCAGTCTGCTGAATTACAACAAAGATCAGTCTACTGAATTACAACAAAGATCATTCTGTTGAATTACAACAAAGATCATTCTGCTGAATTACAACAAAGATCAGTCTACTGAATTACAACAAAGATCAGTCTACTGAATTACAACAAAGATCAGTCTACTGAATTACAACAAAGATCATTCTGCTGAATTACAACAAAGATCATTCTGCTGAATTACAACAAAGATCAGTCTGCTGAATTACAACAAAGATCAGTCTGCTGAATTACAACAAAGATGAGTCTACTGAATTACAACAATGAAGGTGAGTCGGTGAGAGACTAATGCTATTTACAATGAGGAAGTAATGATGTGAGGGACATTTACATTTTAAGTAAAACTTGTTCTTTCTCTAACCTTCGTGTTTTTTTGTTTTATATTTGGTAAATGGTAAATGGCTGCATTTATATAGCGCTTTTATCCAAAGCGCTTTACAATTTGTTCCTCACATTTTACCCATTCACTCACACATTCACACACCAACGGCGGAGGCAACCATGCAAGGTATACCAACCTGCTCATCAGGAGCAATTAGGGGTTAAGTCTCTTGCTCAAGGACACTTCGACACGCTGCCCGGGAGGAGTGGAAATCGAACCATCAACCTCCGGATTACCAGATGACTGCTCTAACTCCTGAGCCACTGTTGCCCCCATTTGATGACTGTTGTGTCTTTCTGGGGACATCCCCTAACCTGTTGTTTTACATTGACTTTAGTTTGTTTTCTGCATGCTAAATAAAGTTAAAAAAGAAGGGGAAAAAAGTGATATGTATATATTTATGAATGGTATATAGTATAACATACATAGTGGTGTAGTATAGGACAAAGCTATTACAATAATCTAGAGTACCCTGGTCTAGAGTAGAGTACCCTGATCTAGAGTAGAGTACCCTGATCTAGAGTAGAGTACCCTGATCTAGAGTAATATATGTATACCGTGTGTGGTAATTGCAGGGTTTTATTGCCATACTCCTAGCCATTGAGCCTGCGTAGCCCAAGGTTGGGTGCTACACAGTGGTGGTGAAGCAATTTCCACCCTACATTGTAAAGCGCTTTGAGTGTTTAGAAAAGCGCTATATAAATGCAAGTAATTATTATTATTATGTGTGTGTACTGTATGTTGGAATGCACGTATGTCTTTGTGTGCGCATACATTATGTGTGTGTGTCTGTATGCTGTAGTATCTCACTCTCTGAGCTGAAAAACTCAGGACAGGGCTGAGAGACTGTTTCCCCTACAGAGGCTGATGGCCAGCAGTTCAAGTGGTCCCACATGCCCATGCAGTCTACAGAAAAAAACAAATGTAAAGTCAATCAACTCTTTCAAAAAATACCTTCCGTATACATTATAATATACATGTAATAGTTTGTTAGATCTTTGTGGTATTTCATATCCTCTATCCAAAGTGCATGAACTAAGTAATTTGGGGACATGTATAGGGTTGCACCATTAGAATGGAGCCCAAGACAATGAGTGCCATATTCGACCCATTAATTAAGCCACATGGAACCTCTACCCGTAGGAAGCACACACTGTACTATTTGTGTACTTTATTTGAACACTAGATGTCACTATAGGGTCGTATACCTCATGTGGAGGCCTGCTGAAGCCAGTTTGTGTTTCAATGGAACTTTTCTGTAGTATCATCTGTAGCCTAGTCACAAAATATGTAGATGTCAAAACATGTTAAAAAAAAAGACACCACACAAGAAATGACAAATTGGCAGTCATAGTGGCACATTGACTCTATGAAGGAGTTTAAACTGACAAGACTGATTCACGTTATTGTGCAGTGACTCACCCAGCTCTTTAGACTTATTAGAAAGCATCAATTCTTTGATGCACTTTTCCTCCTCTTTCACATGAATTATGTGTTGCTGTTCTTTTTGCCTGAAGAAGCAAAAACACATCAATAATATATATAATAATATATACATTTTGTATTCCCAAGAAAATACCAAATATGCAGGCCAATCAACAGAAGAACCTTATTAACAAGCTCACCTGAGCGCGTTCATGAGAATAAGTCCAATTATTCCAACTTTCAGCATTGTCAAGCAGGTTTTCAACTTAGACTAAGCTACTATATATAAAAAAGCCACATAAAATAAAATAAAATATATACCTGTAAAATAATGTGGAAAAAAAACAATATCCTTATATGTAGCAAAATAAAGTGTCAAACCAAAGAGGTCTGGTCAAACTCATTTAACACATTCAATGGGCAGAATGTGTCACTGCAGAAAACCTAGAACTTTTCTCATCATGTTGTCTCCGCCCTTTCCCCGCCCCTTCATTTGTTCTACAATAGAAAACGCACTCTTCTGGGTGTATCTTGGTATTAGGATACACCAAGGGGAGGCAGGAAAAACAAAATCTTCCTGTCTCTTAAATGGACGTGGAAATTGTTCCATTGTTATATGTGTTCAAACGTTCCGTGGCAGCCAAGTGAGCCAACCAAGTGAAGTAAGTAACTTTACTACATCCAGTGTGCGTTTCTTTTTTCTTTTTCTTTTCCAAATATGTTGAATATCCGATGGGATTCCGATCTGTTCCTCGTATTTCTATGTGATTTCCCCTCCCACTCAACAGTGGGCTTGCGGCTCTGCAGATATACCCTACTCCTCCCAGTCCCAACACACAGGAAGCGCAGCGTCGCCCTGACGACGGTTGATGGAGCGACGCGCGCGCCTCCAAACAACAGGTGGAAGAGTTTTCAGCTGGAAGCGCTGCTCCTATTTCGGCCAAGAAAGTAGCCCGAACATGTGTCGTTTGTATGAACGACAACCTTTACACCCAAAACACAAGTAAGTCGCGGCGTTTTAAGCGTTCAAACAAGGTTGAAACGACAGCTCAAACTACAGAGCAAACTGTGTTAGCTCGCTAACGTCAGCTAGCTACTTGCAGTGCAGTGCTTAGTACAGTACAGTTGAGTTAGTAACGTTAATGCACGGGGCTAACTACTTGCCAACGTTATCTTGTTCACTTGTTTACACACACTTGTTTATTCTTCATCTATTAACAGATTGCAGAATGGGTACAATACAGTACGGCTCAATACACACAATTGTTAAGGGGATGCAGACCAGAGAAATACTTTCGTCTTGTTTACATCAGGGTCCCCCATTTTCAATTCATCTATAAATATGACATACTACATGACATACAGATAGACAGTACTGCTACATCTAAACATTTATGACGTACCAGATTTACAAATACAGTACTGTTTGTAATACAAAAGGAGTTTAAAAAAGAGAGTATATTTGACGAAGAAACTGTACATTGGATGAGGTGGGGTTGGGTAGGTGGGGGGGGGTGGGACTGTACATAGGAGGTGGTTGGGTGGGTGGGGTAGGTGGTAACTGTACATTGGATTATCGACGAAACCTTCTTGGTCCCAAGAAGAGGGCCTCGTGTATTATTGGGTTAGGACATTTACATTGGAGGGGGTTGAGTTAGGACATTTACAGGGGCCAGTTTCGAATTGCAGTCTCCCGTAGGTGCTCCTTGAGAGTGGTTTTAAAAGTGGGTAGTGAGGATTCACATTCCTTTACAGCTTTGGGTAGTGCGTTCCACATTGATGTGGCATAATTGCGAAACGTGTTTAGTCCCTTGTTTGAGCCGAATCTGGGTTTAACATGATTTATGGAGCTCCCTCTGGTGTTGTGGTCGTGGTATTCACTGACCTTTGGGAAGTATTTTGACATGTACATGGGTACCTTAGTCGTGTAGTGTATCTTGTAGACCAGGCCCATTGCAAGTTGCTGTACTCTGTCGTCTACTCTAAGCCATCCTAGGTTGTCAAAGTGGGCAGGGGTGAGGTGGGTTCTAGGAGTAAGGTCAAGAAGTAGTCTGACCAGTTTGTTTTGTGATGTTTGTAATTTAGTTTTTAGCGCCTTTGAGGTGCTTTGGTACCATGAGGTGCAAGCATAGTCGTAGTACCATTGAATGAGTGCTCTTGCCAGAGTCTTCAGGGTATTCTTGTTTACCAGAGAGGAGATCCGGTACAAGAATCTAGTTCGTTGGTTGACTTTTTTTTATTACATTGGATGCCATTTTGTCACAGGAAAGATTAGCCTCTAGGATGGAACCTAGGTATGTAATTTCATCTTTCCTTGTGACAATATTGTCACCCACTGTAACTGAGAAGCCGTCGGCCTTGCTGAGTTTGTTATTTGAACCGAAGAGAATGGACTCTATTTTACCCAGGTGTAATGATAGTTTGTTGTAAGCGAGCCAGGTGCAGATTTAGCCTAGTTCCGAGCTGAGGGTTTTTTCAACCTGTAACTTGTTCCTGTCAGAGACCAGCAGGGCTGAGTTGTCCGCGAACAGGAACAAGTTGCAGTCACAAGCTGATGACATGTAATTTGCATAAATTAGGAACAGTAGCAGTCCTAGTATGCTTCCTTGTGGAACACCACAGCTCACTGGGAGGGGGGGGGGGGGGGGGGTAGGGTACCATTTACCTCCACCATCTGTTCTCTCCCCTCCAGGTAGGATTGCATCCAGCTCACTGATAGACTATCAAAACCAATTGCTTTTAGCTTGTCAATCAGAATGGAGTGATTGACAGTGTCGAAGGCCTTTTGTAGGTCCAGCATGACCATGCCGCAGTATTTGCCCGCTTCCACCTCTTGTTTGATGTGCTCGTTCAAATAGAGAAGGCATGTATCAACTAGATGTGTGGTAACTTAGGTTGAAGCTGCTTTTTTCATGTGTATACGTCTCTGTCTGTCTGTCTGATTGACTGACTGTCTGCCTGCCCGCTGTCATTATGCATGTCTGTATGTACATGTATGCATTAATTAATTAATTAATTAATTAATTCACTTCCCCCTGCAGCTTGGCCATGCTACCATTAGGTTCCTGTAGTGGTGATTGAGCCTACTGTAGCTAGTGCCCGAGCTGACATTCAGCTAACATTAGTATGGCGATGGTCCCTGCTCTGGAGAGCTACCCACAGCTGTACAAGAAGAGGCTTTCTCTGCCGTTGAAGCCACTGGTGGAGGAGACCAGAGCAATAGTCCCCAATCACCTACTGGAATCAAGTACTCTATCTATCTATTTTCTATCTATATCTATCTCTATCTAGAATAGAATAGAACTCCTTTAATAATCCAGAGGGAAATTCGGCACTACAGATCGCTCATATTGAACAACAATCAACATTTAGGTAGTCAATAGGACTAAAATAGGAATAAGAATATAATAATATAAAGAAAATAAGAATACAATAGAATAAAGAACAAAACACGGTCCGGGATATACATTCTGGTATATACATTCTAAAATCTTAAATATGCAACTATCCAGCCAAAAATACAGAAATATACAGTAAAATGTACAGTAAGAAGTGTGGAAATGTAAAGTGAAAAGTGTCCTCCATGAAGATTGTGAGAAGTCAAGTGTACAATTTTTTAAAGTGTCCAGGAAGGTTTCTATATATCTCTATCTATATCTCTGTCTGTATGTACATACATTACTAGTTACTACACATCATAATTATCAGGGTCGTACTTCTTTTCATTATTATTACCTTATTTTATCCCTCTCTCTCTCTCTCTCTCTTGCTCTCTGTTTTTCTCTCTCTCTCTCTCTCTCTCTCTCTCCCATTTCTTTATGAATTGCCCCACGTGGGATCAATAAAGTTGTCTGAATCTGAATCTCTCTCTCTCTATCTTCCAGAACTCTACCACAATCTCCAAAGAAACAGCCAAATCCAAGCCGAACCACCAGAGCTCCACTTCAGTGGGTTTGAATTGGGGAAGGATTACCAGAAAATTCTGGTGAGGAAAGCATTGGATTTATTCCGTTAGACAAACAAATAAATAGCACAGGGTTTACTATCCTAACCTATCCAAATAGTTCTGATTTAGTAATGGAATCAGGGTTGTTGGGTTCAATTGAATTGTAGTCCATTCAGGAAGTGGATTGTCTATTATTTTAAGATCCAATGAAATGTAACTATCAAATAAATCATGCAGGCAACCCCAAATGAATCTGCGGCATGTTATGAATGGTATTCACACTGAATAGGAACTGAACTCACCCCAACAGTACTTGGGGGAAGTAGGCTAGACATGGGCAAACGTGGTTATGGAGTTGCAGTACATTTCTCCGACTGTGAATCCTGATAATATCAGGATTATTATGATGTAGCTAATATTTTTATTTTTTTACTATCCCTCAGAAACTAATCAACATCTCCTCGGAAGTTGCAAATATTCATATAATTTCCACTCAAACCAAGCACTTCGAGACGAAATATACCAAAAAGGTAATATTAATATTATTATAAAATATTTTATTAAATCGTATTTTCCTGATTGCGGATATGAATTAGAACATTATGCCTTGACTTATTGAGTGTGGTTGTGTTGTCGTCTCTCACCTCTCCAGTACCGCCTGCTTCCGGGCCTCGCCTACACAGTGAGGGTGCAGTTCTGCGCCGACGAATGGCGCTACTTCTACGACTGTGTCCGGGTCCACTGCCAGGTTGGAATCGGGACCGAGTTCTGTTCCTATCTGGCCTTATTAATCACTGCTACACACAATACAGGACATTGTATCATGACATTACTTGTCCAAATAAGAGGCACTTTTATACTGCGACAGGCAGCTACTCAAAGGGAATATTATTGTTTGGCATATTTGTTCCTTTTACTCATACAGTGACACGTTTACACAGGGGAGCTGCTGCCCGGTACAACCATAGGGTTTCTACTGTTGGCTACAGAGCAGCTCCACTGTGGAGCACATACAGGGCTCAGCCTGGCCTTAGGACCTCCTCTTCCTCCATGGAGGGGAGGAAGATTATTGTTTACTTCTCGCCAGCCAGACCCAGGGATTTAAAAAAAAAAAAAAAAAAAAAAAAAAAAAAAAAAAAAAAAAAGGCCACTCCGTTGCCCAAATTGGAAGTTGAATTCCCCCCTGGTCCCAATGGCTTCAGAAATCTCCATGGGAGACACTGACTGCTCTGTATACTAGAGACGAGAGACAGTCTATGATGAAGAGACAGAGTTTTGAATGGGGAAATCCATAACACAAAACATTGGACAAACATATTCAGAGAGAATAATTACATGTGATGTGCTTTTATTGTTGGGTAAAATTATATCTTACTGCGTTTTGGGGTGAAATGAGTTTTAAAGATGTTTCAAATTAATCACGATCTCTGCCGGCAAAGGCTGGGAATCGCACAGTGAGTGGTTGCCATGGTAACTAACTACTAAGTAGGAGCTAGTGTAAGTGGAAACAAAAAAAATTTGTTCAAAGTAACCATCCTGTCATTTACCAGTGACTTGTGAAAGAAAAACAATAATACGTACCATGACAGATTCTTAGATATGGATGACTCCCCATTCAAAGAGACGGCCTTGTTATTCTTGTTAGTCCCTGTTATCAAGATGGTGACCGAGTGAACAGACTCCTCTTTAGACAAACTTTGCTAGCGATAGACCACTGCACTTCCGCGTTACATTGAGCTCATGGAGGAGAGAGCGGGGGGAGAAAATGAATGAATGTGGATGAGAGCCTTGACATTAAGTGTTTGCAGGCTGTGTGGGTGCTGGAGACTTGATCCAATAGACTTTTATACGCCTGAGTCTCCTGAACACGGAGAGACCAATCCCAAGTCGACCGGCACTTTCTCGGACGAGCTATAGTCACTTTTTCGCACCTGCTCCCGAACTACGCATGTGCAGATTGATAAACCTAGACTCCGTGGGCAATCTGCGCATGCATAGTTCGGTAGAAGGTTTGGAAAAGTGACGATAGTCTATTGGATCATATCTCCAGCACCCCCACAGCCGTAGCTACAACCACTTAATGTCAAGCCTCTCATCCACATTCATTCATTTTCTCCCCCCGCTCTCTCTGCCATGATTTCAGAATACCGGAAGTGTTGCGGTGGTCTATGCAGGTTAGAAAAGGGTATCCCATACCAAGAGAGAGCCATCTGTAACATGTCAGAAATCAAAGCAACACGTGTAATTTTCTGCATTTCCTGTCACATAGAAGCATTAGATCTGTAATGGATACAAACAGATTATAATCTCATAAATGTTTTTGTTGGACTGCAAACTAATGATCTAAGACCAAGTAATGGATCCAGTGCTTGTATGTTCAGTTCGTTAGAGCAACATATTGTATTGGTGTATCTCTGTGTAATACACGTGTTCTGTTTCAACAGGGGTTTTCCTGTGTTTATGGTCATGTGAAAAACAAGAATATATGCAGATATAAACACAAATCCTTAGATTCCCTCGGTCAGCCAGTAGGGCTCTATTGTGAAACGGCAAAACACTTTTTTTTGCAGAGAAGTACAGTATAAGACTTAGGACGAGTACAAGACTTTGAGAGCAATAGGATGTCACGACTTATGGTGTTCTCTTGGTCAGTCTTGCTCTCTCCGTCTGTCTCTGTTTCTATTTTCTCTCTCTCTCTCTCACTCTCCCTCTCTCTCTCTCCCCGTTCCCAGGGAGAGGACAATTTGGTGGTCCCGGTCCATGCCTACCCGATCGTCGGTAACCTCCACATGCCCTCCCATGTGGACCTTCCACCTACAGCCCTGGGCCAGAGGTAGGTCACAACATGGAACTCTCAGGGCTGTGTGGCAATGTGAAAGACTTTCACGTCACGATCATCATCAGGGATTTCTTTTTACGATATCGATATATATCCCAATATCTGTTGTTCACATAATGCAAAATCACATTATCAATAATTATCGTCCATCTTACCGAACTGTATGATAACGACTAAATCGTATTGATGATGGTAAATATCGGTTATATCGGCCATAACAAAAGAAACGTGTTGTTATCGCTATCGACCGAAATGTTCATATCGGTGGATTCCTGCTTGGTACCCCCCCCCCCCCCCCCCCCCCCCCCCAGTGTGATCCACACCATCCCTCTGAGCTGCAGCTGTCCTGTGGACTTTGAGTTTGCTGTGTACGTCATCCAGCCTCATCCAGCCTTCTCCATCCAGCCTCTCGCAGGTACAGTGGAAAAAAACATACAGTACATTAACACTTTCTGTGCCATTAACACAATCTGCGCCAAAAACAAGTTAACTTGTTATTGCCCGCCATGCGTTGAGCGCCAGACACGAGTTAACTCGTTTTTGGGATCGTTATTTAGCTTATTCGCTATATCTATTCATAATTCATAGCTGCAGCCTCTGGTATACCCTTCAGAGCCTGTTTGAGCTGGCAGACGGTCAACACCGCCCTCTACTGCCAGGCGGAGCTATTGCATCTCATTGAAAATGGGCTGTTGTGTTTTAGGAGCCGATCTGAGCCGGGCGGGCGGGGTTTAAATACTCAGGCAAGCCAGTTCTATACTACAATGGCATTGAACAGTAACTCCGCCCGCCCGTCATTGTGAAACGGTCGGTAGTGTGGTACAGACCTCCACAAGCATTATTTGGAATTGCGATTAGATATTTGGATTATCTCTTTTGCATTACATCAGATACAAGGTAAGAACATTATATATAAATGTGATCGTTGATCTGACATTTATTTCTACCCCGATCACTATCTGTGTGGACCGTGTATGGCTGTTTACCGTTGGCTGCGGTGGGGGGGGCGAGCGCCCCGCTACGTCGGTCAGTTCATGTATGGACGAGGAGACATAATAATGATAATCTAGCGTTGATTTCAGGATGATTAGATAATCAGCCGGAAAATTTCAACGTGATAACTGGATTACAGTAAAATGCCTTTTTCTCGTCTTTTTCCTGGAATTACTGAAAAACACCCAAACCATACTGAGACTGAGTCACTGAGACTCGACGGCGTTATTAGACCCATAGATATAATATAAGATATATTTTAAGCACTTGCAAATGTCACAGTCTAAAACTATATCTATTGAACAAAGACCTGGCGATGAATGGGGTATCAGCGCCCCCTGCTGCTGGCGGTCAATGTGTTAACGTATATACGTGTTTGCTCGCCAACCGTTGAGTGCCAATAACATTTTCCTTTTTTTCGATTTTAATATCCTATACACTCTTACGGACCTCGGTGTTATCATTGGAACTCATTCTGAGACCCCGAGAGTGCAATGCCGGCTGAATCCTGCTAGGTGGCAGTATCGCCCACCCTTTGAAACCTTATTTCACGCTTCATCCGAGCACCTTGTAACGTGTTCAGCATACTTCATGCATATATTGTGCCATTTCATGTCAGGGACCCGATGGACATTAATACTGGAAATCGCGAACAGACAATTGGAATATTCTTTTTGGGATACCTCCTAGTAAAGGTAAGGACTATATGACATCAATCCTACTTTGATCCAACAATGATTTCACATCGATTGCAACGATCAACGTATGTACTAGTATTCAAAACGTATGCCGTTGCTGACGATCAGAGCATAAAAAAATGACCCCCCCCCTCTTTGTTGCACTCATGATGAAACATAATACCTATTATATACCGTACTTTTCGCACTATAAGCCGCACCTGACTATAAGCCGCAGCAGCTAAATTGAATGATGTGTACATATATAAGCCGCACTGGACTATAAGCCGCAGGTGTTTTAATGTTTAATTACCATATGTAATTAGCATTGGGACACAATACTGTCGGACAAATAACAAGAATTAACTCATTTACAAGTTGTATTAAGTTTAGCAAATAAGGGAACAGATAAATAACATTTCAATGCAGTCAAAAAAGCAATATTTAGATTTTTACATTTTCGGGTTTGGTCACGTCGAGTCACATATAAGCCGCACCGTTATATAAGCCGCAGGGTCGAAAAATGGGGGAAAAAGCCGCGGCTTATAGTCCGAAAAGTACGGTACCTTTGATTTGGAAATAGTAACGTGTCCAGGCGAGCAACGCAAACGCCTTTAGCAAAATTCACATAGCGCTCCATAACGCATCTTCCAGGAATTAGCCCGGATCACTCTGAAACTATACAATATTCACCACGGGATAACACGCAAACGTATACATGAAAATATTAACTCTTTTTTACATGTTGGACGAGAGATAGTGACTGTCAAATGAGCCATAGTATCATCGCTATAATATAGAATATAGATATAGCTCTGCAAACATTGTGACGTACAGTGAAAATGTCTATCTTTTAGTGTGGCCCAGTGACTACAGGATGAGGATAATAGCTGGCGCTGAATGAGTTAAGCATACATTACATTTGTTTTCTTTTTTTTAATACTCTTTTTATTGAAATTTCTTTTTGAAAATCACATCAGAGTATAATCAACAATTATAAAATATAAAACAAGAAAAGACAATGACAGATAATTTGGTGATTTTTCCATATGTGTTCAAAATAAAATATATAACACAAACAAAACACACACACAGACATACAGACAAATAAGTCAACAAAAGATACTCTTGCTCTCACACTCCCAGCACAAATCGTGCCCTCTTCCTTTAATCCCTCCGTCTCTTTTCTTTTATAAATAGAAAAGAAAAAAGATGCATTCAGGCGGATACATATGAATTCACATCATTCCTAAAGCAAAATACTAAATAATTTTTTTTTAAATAAAAAACGGAGGGATACTAATGTATAAACATTTTATTCGTTTTCTGATGCATTGATTACATTGACTGTGCCTTAGCTGGTCTCAAGGAAGGCTTTAGCCTCTTGGGATAAAAAAACAGATCCAAAATAAAATTACTTGCAGTGACCCGTCAGACGAATTCACTATGAGCTGTTTTCTCTCAAATATGTCCGGCCGGTGTTTGTTTTGCGTTTGTGTAAATCATATTGAAGCTGAGAGCATGTTTCCTCATCAGAAAACAGATACCACTGTTGACACTAAGCAGCCAGCGCTCTATCGTGATTATTTTATCTTTTTGTTGTATTTTGTTGCTAGTCAATATTAGCCAAAACTCACCCCAGACTAGTAATATTTTGCCCGCCAAAAGAGGGCCAGAGCACAGGAGCAGACTTAGCTCTATTGGCACAGGCTTTATATGCATTACATTCAATAACAAAGCTCTATAACGAACCGCAGTGGATTCTGAGGGTTAAGTCGAAACTCGTTAATTAATTATTGCAAGTTTGCATTGTGTTTTCGAAGGTCTCGAAGTCTCGACAAAGGCTGGTGGGGTGAAAACACAACATTACCCCTTTCTCTCCTTCCAAATTCTCCAGCCGAGATGTTAATTTCCGGGTAATGGTGCCTTCTGCTGTGGTTTTCTGGGGAAGCTCGACGAACGCTCGGTGCTGCATACCTAAATTATATTGAATTCATATCTGCACATAGGTAACGTATTTCAAGCTATTCTAAACACAGTGATAGTAATGTGTTTTATTGACCACCAGTGGTGGCAGCACCAAGCGTTAGTCAAGCCTTCCGAGGGGCCTTTGGAGACAAAAGGGTGTTTTTCTACTTTATAAGATAAGATATTCCTTTATTGATCCCCTTGGGGATATTCAGGCATCATAGCAGCATGGGGAGGGGAGGTACAGGTAGTGGAAGACATGATACAGGTCATAGAATTATAGTACAGTGGAGAAGGAATTTTAAAAGGCAGTGTAAACAATATAACAATATAATTACACCATATGTCTGTACTGCACCATATGTCTTTGTCGTCCCGCAGGGTTGATCCCAGCCAATGACGAGGTGGAGATCACCGTGACCTTCAGTCCCCGTCACTTTGAGACCTGTCACGTCACCATCCAGCTGGTCATCTCACAGTTCAACTCACAGTCCCACATCTGCACCATCACCGGGAGCTCTGCGGCTAACCTGGCTCTCAGGTAGTGGTTGAGATTTAGTCAAGTCAAGTCGAGAGTTTTATTTGTCACGGCATACAAGCATACAGTGAAATGCGGGTGGTCATGCCCGCAGCGATTGTGCAATAATACAAGTAATACAAATAAGAATAAGACATAGAATGAGACATAACAGGTATAATGTACATAACGTTTACAAAAAGCATGGTAAAGACATGCTAAGGTCCTGCAATACAGTGATAGCTACGGATGAGGCACTGGGTCTTATGTACACTACTATACAATACTATACAATATACAGTTATACTATATATCCTCATGCTAGCTTGCTATATCCATCTATTTACTATACAAGAACCACTCCCGTTTTTTTTTTTGGCCTTTTCATTGTGTAAAGTTACCGTTGAGTGTGTGCGTGTGCATGTTCGTGCTAAAGTGTCCGTTAGTGTGTGAGCGTATACAGTATGTGTGTTGTGTGCGTGCTCATGTGTGCTTGTGTGTGGAGAGTTCAGTGTTCAAGACTCTGATGGCCTGGGGGAAGAAGCTGAGCCGAAGTCTCTCTGTCCTAGTTGCTGGTGTGCACAGGCGTTTGCTAGTACCTAGTACCAGTGTTGTAGTACTCGAGTCCAGGACTCGTGACTCGACTTGGACTTGAGCAATGATGACTCAGACTTGGACTTGGACTCAAGCATTGACTGCATTCGGACTCGGAAGGTGCAGACGAGGACTTGTTAATTGCTAAATGCAATAATTATTTTTGTAATAGGCCCTAATCATTTGGCATAAGATATTGATGGCTAGTGCATTTGTTTGGCTATTATGTCACAAAGTAAATAAACTCCCTTTGAAATGGTGACCGCTGTGTCATTTATGTTTAATGTACAGTAGACCTTTTTTTATTTCTATGTCGGCTCTTTGACTGCCAGAGTGGAATGGACTCAACCTTGATGACTTGCACTCAGACTCTGACTAGGGTAATGGAGACTCAACTCGGACTTGGACTCGGACTCGACTCGGGATTTAGTGACTCGACTACAACACTGCCTAGTACACAGTCCCCCACCATGCATCCTAACCTGGCTCTCAGGTAATGGTTCAGGTTTAGACCTAGTACACAGTCCCCCACCATACATCCATCCTGCATATGTTCTGTATTTGACTGATGGTAAAATCAAACTCTAAAACTATTCTACTGTGCTCCTCTGGGAACGTTAACTAATGTCAAGAACGCACTGCACACCCTTACATATCTGTACTGCTCACATTACACACCATGCCCTCTTGTAACCATCTGTTATTGAAGTAGTGGTGCATACACACAATTATAAGGTCCACTTGGAAGTCCCTCTCTCTCTCTCTTAAAACTACTCGCTCACTCACTCACAACCATGTGAACTAAACACTAACTAAGCAAACGTTGCTCTTGTTTTCGGCTCAGAATTAGAAAAAAAGCAAAGAGCATGTCTAGTCCAGTTCCCGTGTGAAAAACAGTGCTATCCATCATTCAGCTGCTGGACCTCTCTCTCCACTCCAGCAGCGCTTTATCTCCGCCGGGGGTTAATAATTCATGAATATAGCTCTGTGCAGCAGCTGGGTGGCGCAGCGGACATTGCGCTCGTCACCAAAGCAAGAGACACGGGTCTCGAATCCGGCTGTCGGCGTTGCCTCTGGCTTGGGCCGGCCGTCACACTGACTCAATTGGCAGAGTTAGCGGGAGGGAAGTCGAAGGGTGGTAGTCTGGTCGTTGTAAACAGCGACTCCTACAGGTCGGTCAGGGGGCGCTTGCACAGCAAAGACAGGAAAATGGCGGGGGCAGTGTGAGCCTCCTACACGTTACTCCTCGCCAATGAGAGTCCGCGCTGGCAGGTGAAAAAGAAGTGACCGGCTGCCTCCACATGTATCGGAGGGGACATGTGATGGGCTTCTATTCTCCCTACGACCAGCCAGTGGGGGGCACATGCGAGCAATGATCAGGACAGGGGAGGGAGAATTGGCACGAGAGGAAATTGGGATGGGAGAAACATCACAGAAAAAGGGGGGAGAACATCCTGACCAAATACCATAAAATAGCGCATTTCTTATACCATCATTAAAACAACAATCCAACATCTGTATGCAATATATAAATGTGAATGTAATCTTTGAATGAAAAACGTTGTTAAAAAAAAGAAGAAAAAAAAGATAAATCCAAGTATGACCTGAGAGCTATCCAGCCACTTTACCCCAGAGATATGAGCGAACCTGACCTTTAAATATTCCTCTAGATCCTGACAGTTTTATCCTACTGTAAGTGGAAGGCTGTTCCACATTGAGATCCCGGTGTAGAAAAATGAGCTCTGAGCCATAGACTTGACCCGCGGCACCGGGATGGAAAAACTAGATAATGAAAGGGATGATTCGAACTTAATTTATTATTTGCAAGTCGAATAATGACCACGCCATAGTTGATAAAGCAAGTTTTACGAGCAAAGACCTTTATTTTGAAGTAGCCTAATTTGAAGTTATCCGTCTTGTGTCTCTCAAGGAAACTATAAAAGTAGGAAGGGTCATCACGTCACTGTGTTGCACAGGGATGCCAAGTGTGGAAACGTTCAGTTGACTTGAATGGGATCAGCCATTTCCCAGTTTATGACATGTCATTTAAAACAGGTTATTCCCTCGGATGTCAGAATCATCAGCAAGTTGTAGTTTGGTAACGTCTGTCAGGTCACTACAGGTTACCATGAAAAACAACTTGGCGATAGTGATAAATATAATATATATTATACGATATTAGGGATGCTCGATATTGGCTTTTTTACCGATATACCGATATTGTCCAACTCTTAATTTTCGATACCGATATCAATTGATACCGATATATGCTGGGTTTCCCCCCCCAAAAAATGGAATAATTTCAGGTAATTAACATTACATATCTCTTGTTGTGGAATTAACACAACATTATGCATACTTTTGACAATAAATTAAATCAGAATTTGTTCTTACTTGCTTGCCTGGGTAAATAAAGGTTATAGAAATGTAAAATAAATTTAAATTATAATTATTATTATTATTTTCTTTGAAAACCGATACCGATATTTTCCGATATCACATTTTTATGCCGATATCGGCCGATAATATCGGTAGGCCGATAATATCTATGTGATATTAGTGATATGATACTTTGTGGTAATTACAGTATGAGTGCAAAGAACCTGGATTTATTTTCAGTCCTGTGTATGCAGTAACCGCCCCGTTTCACTCTGGAGGTACGTTTGTTTTTGTGTCACAGTCAGCTGGACAGAGAGTGGGGTACAGGGGATGTGGTGGAGTACAGAGGGCCTTCGCCCCCCACCCGCCCAGCGCCTCCTCAGAGGAAAACCGTACGCAGACCTCCCAAGAAAGCTGACATGTCCAAGGTGCAGTATCTGTTATATGCTGTGGTTATTTACTGTTCAAGTGATGAATGTATATGATTTATATTTTATTGACCACTCAACAGATAGATCCAGCCGAGATCACGTGAGTGCTGTGATGGTATGCATGTCGTTTTCCTCCTCACAGAACCCGGTGAATCCGGTTCTATTTGAGAAAATATCAATGAAAACGTTTTTTTATTTTTTATTTTATGATTTTTCATTTTCATTATGGAACGCATTATTGAGCCAGCTATGATCTATAAATCATAATGAGTTACAGTGATTTCAGATCAATTGGAATCCCCTACCTACAAGATCCTCCTCCTCACCTACAAATCCCTGCACGGGTTGGCTCCTTCCTACTTGACCGACCTACTCCACCCCTACACTCCAGGAACATGCCAACATTATGGGAAATACACTTGCAATCTTCTCCAGAGTCAGACAAGAAGATAGATTGAATTTTCTCTCAGTCGAAAGTGAACGCACAGAGAGAAAATTGCTATCTATCTTCTTGTCTGACTCTGGAGAAGACCGTAAGTGCCTTTCCCATATTGGCGTGTGCCTTTAACTGAAGTATAGTTAAAAAAAAAAAAAAAAAAAAAAATGTACAGTGTGCGTCCTCCAGGCTATGAAGGGCTCAAGAGGTAGAGCAGTTGTCTGGTAATCCGGAGGTTCCCGGTTTGATTCTCGCTCCTCCCGGGCAGCATGTCTGCATAATACTGGACTCAACCCTCTCATTTCACCCACACGTCAAGTCTGTCACCAGGTCCGCCTTTTTCCATCTCTGAACCATTTCCCGCCTTCGCCCCTCACTCTCCGACACCTCAGCGGAAACACTTATTCATGCCTTCGTCACTTCCCGCCTTGACTATAACGGAATCCTTCTTGGTGCCTCCAAGAAGGTTCTGGATCGTTTACAGTACGTCCAAAATTCAGCTGCGAGGGTCCTCACGCGCACCAAACCCTGGCAGCACATCACCCCCACCCTGCAAAAACTCCACTGGCTCCCCATCAACTACCGAATCCCTACAAGATCCTCCTCCTCACCTACAAATCCCTGCACGGGTTGGCCCCTTCCTACCTGACCAACCTACTCCACCCCTACACTCCAGCACGAGGTCTCCGCTCCTCCAACTCCGACCTCCTCACCATCCCCCGCAACACTATATATATTCATATTCTTACCCTTTCTTTTATATAGCTTCTCTTTTTTTGTAAACTGTCCTTGAGTCTGAGAAAAACGCTTCTCTCTCTAAATCCAATCTACTATTATTATTATTATTATTATTATTATTATTATTATTATTATTATTATTATTATTATTATTATTATTATTATTATTAAGTGTCCTTGAGCAAGACACTTAACCCCTAATTGCTCCCGATGAGCAGGTTGGCTCCTTGCATGCATGGTTGCCTCCGCCATCGGTGTGTGAATGTGTGAGTGGATGGGTAAAATGTGAGGAACAAATTGTAAAGCGCTTTGGATAAAAGTGCTATAATATAAATGCAGCCATTTACCATTTATGAAGGATCAGAGAGTCGCTGCTGTGGGCCAGCCCCGTCTGAAGCCACCGCTGGACGCCTGCACCCCCGCTGGAGTGGCCAAAATGCTGCTTCATAAAGACACAGACAAACTCAGCTCCAAGGACCTGAGAGAAGGTACTGAAGTTGGACAACTCAATAGACATACTCGTTCCTTTTACCATCGACTCACTAGGGGATAGAGTGGTACCACTTTTTCATTGTTTATGTTGTTCCACAGTGCGGCGGATTTTAACAGAAAAGGGAAGGTGAAGGAGGCTATCTCTAAGAACTAAGATACTTTTCCCCCAGAGATTTGTCCAACTTCTTTGTCACAAATTGTATAGAATGTCTCGTGTTAATTTCAGACAGAAAAAAATTAAACTTTGAATAGATAAATGCATTTTGACATTTCTAAAATGGGAAAACGTAGTTCAGCATTATCTCAAGATTCGAGAGTTTTATTTGTCACATACATACAGTACAGAGTAGTGAAATGAAGGTGGCCATGCCCGCCTTGATTGTGCATTATCAAACTAATAAAATAGAATAGATAATAAAATACAATAGACATGATCAAAAGTAATAAGAGTAAAATACAACGCTAAGCTTAAGAAATAAAGGCAATGAGTAATATATATATACATAGTTACATACAAATATACAGTTATGCTTTTTAAAGTGACCTTTTTGTAGTATATTTGTGTGTGGGGTGTGTGAGAGAGTGCAAGTGAGGATGTGTGGTGTGTTCATGTGTGTGTGTTCATGTGTGCTTGTGTGTGGAGAGATCAGTGTATCTCTGTTGATTGATTGATCTGGGCGAGGGAAATTAGTGATGATTTCCCTCAACAACTGGTGTCAAGGGTAAGAGCAAGGCACTTAACCCATCAACTGCTCATCAGCTGCTCCATCCATGCTGCTCAGTACCGGGCAGTAGAAGGCTATGGTTGTATAATTGCTCGACCGTGTTAGCATTCGTTGATCCCATGGGTACTGTATGTAAAGGTTGGAAACATTTTCCTTTGTCAACAGCCATGTCCTGTGGCAATAATATAGCGGCTCTGAGGAACAGACGGATGAAAGAAGCGTTCTTCATAAACGAGGTCCGACAAGAAGTCCAGGAGGAGAAAGCCAACCATCTCAGATGGTACCGTACATTATTACCGCACGTTATTCGTAAACAATTCAATGTGAAAAGAATCTTGAAGAAAATATACTTCTTGAATTGATTTCACGGCGACTCTGACCACCAGCGATAAGTTCTTGTGTTTGTGTGTTGCATTGGTGCTCACTAGGGGTGGGAAAAAAATCTATACATCATAGAATCGTGATATTTTGCGTGACAATATTGTATTCATACAGTACACTGACGCCAAATATAAAAAATTCAAATAAAAAAGAAGTTAAATAAAATACAAATTTGCTGCAATTAAAAACTGTTGAAGTGAACAGACTAAAAACTTGATCTTATTAGATAAAACAGATGATATATTTGTATTGCAGATAACAAAGTTTTCTGCTGGGGACATAATTTGCAGTTGAAAAAAGGTAATCAATTGCAATATATCGCAATAATATCGCAATAATATCATATTGTGACTCAAGTATGGTGTTAGTATCATACCGTGGGGTTATTCCCATCCTCAGTTCTCAAAGTGTAAAGTCTATAGTATACTGACAGACAGTGGCAAAACTACATTTGTCAGGTTTGTAAGAACAAAGCACTATAGTGTTCACCAGCTTGCTAACTTAAAATAGTGGGATTGTCCAAACACCAGCTCCAAATCTGTGATCTCATGTTCACCTTTGTTTCCAGCCTTAAAGGAACATGCCAACATTTGGGGAAATTTGCTTATCGTCTTCTCCAGAGAGAGACCAGTAGAGAGATGCAATGAATGGAAGCGGACAATGTTGGACAATGCCTAGGGCAGGCTAACCGGCACTGTCCGCTTCCATTCATTGTGCTAAGCTAGGCTAACATGCAGCCAGATAGCTTTCTACTGAACGCACAGAGAGGAAACTGGCATCTATCTTCTTGTCTCTCTCTGGAGAAGACGATAAGCTAATTTCCCCAAATGTTGGCGTGTTCTTTTAAGTCAGACGATTCAGTGCATTTTCCAAAAAGCCTTCCGTCTCTGATTCAGGCAGGTTCACCTGAGCCAGGATGCCATGTCAGAGGACGCCAGGAGTCTCATATTACTGGAGAGGGAAAGAACTCATTATGAATACATGGTAAGATCTGTTCCAAGTGGCTCTCCTTTTTATATAGAACTGTAGGAATGGGAAAAGTTTGTTTTTGGGACCCAGGTTCCTAGTTCCAGTACCGCTTGCTGTTTCAGAATGGCTCTTTTGATAATACTTGTATAGACTTAAAATAGACCTTACCTTAGTCAGAAGGTACTCCAAAATTAATAATCCATGTGGTTCCATCGCCATTGCCATTACTCATGTGCATTGGGTCTGGCTATAATACGGGAAACAATAGGTTTCAGGCGTGCAAATCTCCGACAGATGGCTGTGTGCTGACTTCACTTTGAGGGGGAAGGGATTCCTGCAGCCGGAGGTAGTGAGGCACTGAGAGACACCTTAGAGACCCAGTTCAAAAGGTAGGCCATACTGCCACATGTCGGGATTCGATCGTCATTGCAATTATAACGTAGGCAGCGGTGCCAGGGAGACACAGGCAGGTCCACGTGAGTGTTTAGAATGGGGAAACAAAAGCAGCCATTTGATGTGTGCCTGGTGCCAGTGTATGGCAGCCATTCAGCCTGCGTAGCCCACGGTTGGTTGCTACCAGTGGTGGTGAAGGAGGCAATTTCCACCCTACATTGTGGAGAGCGTTTTGAGTGTCTAGAAAAGCGCTATATAAATGTAATGAATTATTATTATTTTATTATTACTGTATTACTCCAGTGCTGTAGATCAACACAGTAGTACCAACGTAACGGAATCCTTCTTGGTGCCTCCAAGAAGGTTCTGGATCGCTTACAGTACGTCCAAAACTCTGCGAGGGTCTTCACGTGCACCAAACCCTGGCAGCACATCACCCCCACCCTGCAAAAACTCCACTGGCTCCCCATCAACTACCGAATCCCCTACAAGATCCTCCTCCTCACCTACAAATCCCTGCACGGGTTGGCCCCTTCCTACCTGACCAACCTACTCCACCCCTACACTCCAGCACGAGGCCTCCGCTCCTCCAACTCCGACCTCCTCACCATCCCCCGCACCAGGCGTTCCACACTGGGAGACCGAGCTTTCGCTGTAGCTGCCCCCAGGCTTTGGAACTCCCTCTCCCCCTCCATCCGAGGCTCTGACACCATCAACCTCTTTAAAACCCACCTAAAAACACACCTGTTCACACTTGCCTTCACGCAACACGGCCCTTCTCCCAAGTAGCCCACCCCCTGACTCTTTTCTTTTAAGCCACAGATCCCATTGTTTTTGTTTTCTGTTTTTAGTTTTAGTATTTTGTTAACTTTCTTGTTACCACTTCATCCAATTGGACAGCACCTTTTTTATCTCACTTGTTGTTGTAACTTGTTGTTACTATATATTTTTATCTACCCTTTCTTTTATATAGCTTCTCTCTCCTTGTACAGTGTCCTTGAGTCTGAGAAAGGCGCTTCTCTCTTCAAATCCAATTTATTATTATTATTATTATTACCAAAATTGTGGTATTTCATGACTTTGTGTAAAATAAACATTCTAAATGGGCAACATTTTGAGTTCCTGTCAGTTGTTGAGAAACATTGCTACTCTCCCTACCTAATATTGTAGCATTATTCAGTTGTATTGGATCCACTCCGTGATTTTTAACACATCTCCGCCCAAAAATAAGAAAATGAAAAAACGAAATAAACGCTGTTGCCTGTCCATGATTGATTTGTATTGAATGCTGCCAAGGAATTGTGTAAGTTCAGCCAGGGTCACATTACTAGTGTTAGATAACAGTGTTTCTAGCCTTTAATCATTTCTCTCACTCGTCACCTGCTGTTCCGTGACTGGCCTCCACGTTGTGTCATTTTACTTGGATATCTCATTAGCTGTCTCACACTGTATCAACCCCTGTTAGTACATCCGTGGTCAGAAGAAACGACACTGCAACGTGATCTCTTTCCTTAGATCCTCATGTTTATATTCATAAACATAGCTCCGTACCAGATGTAACCAACTCTGTAATGAACAGTCTTAATTCATTCTTCTCCACCGTCTCTTATGCTATTAGTCAAATGGTTCTGGGCCTCGTCGTAGCCAACAACCATTCCCTGTTAGCCGAAGCTAGCGATGATGTGTCACTTCCCCTCCAGCGAGGGTGAGGATGGATCAAAGTATCTGCGTCGTGTGTCAATCTGCTTAGTCTCCTGGGCCCTCATTTATCAACCTGACGTACGCACAGATATGTGCTTAAGCCGTGCGTACGACCATTTCTAAGCAAAGTGTGGGAATTATCAACAAGGAACTTGTGCTTGACTTTGTACTTATATCTACGCACAGCTCTGAGCATGCTTAGCTGACGCCCAGTGGTAGAATATCGTTACTACGGCATAAGCGCTCCTCAGTTCATGCATTAGTTTCAACTAGAGCTGCCGCGGTATTGATTATTTCCTTACCGCACAAATTTGCAAAATATTTCCTACCGCCGCGGTTATTACCGCATGCACACAAAAAATTTAAAAAAAAAGTTTGAATGCATTTTTTTTTTGGTAGTAGTCTACTCTTTATAGCATATAGCCTGCCTCTAGTCTAAATGTCTATTTTTAGAGGATGACTTTGCAGCATGAATATTGTTTGGGATTCGGCAAGCACGCATTAGTTATTGAAAGTGAAACACGGATTCGAAGTTTACCCTCTGGTCGTGCGCCGTTCACTCGGTGACGCGGGCAGGGGTGGTTACCCCTAACCCCCCCGACCCTTTCTTATTATTATTACTATAAAGTTACTACTTTATAATAAAGGCATTCGTTTTGTGGCATTAACATTATATAGTTATACGTTCAATAACATCAGCGTATTTACCGGACAATAGCAAGGCAAGCAATACTCTATTCATATCTCAGTTCCTTTCTTTGCTCAGAGCGTGCTGAGTTGTCCCATTCTGCGGTCTGTTAATAAAGTTTTCAATCAGACAAGTGTATAGAACGAAGGGCTTTTATTATAACATTCGTTGCAGACAGTAAAATCATTATGTCTCGTTTAGTACTCCTTAGGAGCGATCGTAGTCCACTCCGGCGGAGAGTTAAAGCTAACGTTATTAGCCGTGTTGTGATGATCTGACATTCAGGAAGTAAAAACCTAATACGCGCTTGCCGATTGGTGGTGACGCTACAACGTGTGACGCGTCTCTCTTCTGACCAATCAGTGGTCTGCAATGTTTCACGTGACTTTTCTGGTACCCAATAGGGTCGCTTGGAACCTCGATAGATGAGTAGGGTATATCTGCAGAGCCGCAAGCCCAACGAGAGGCGGGTAATTTATTATTATTATTATAAAAAACAGCGGTGACGCGGTATTCAGCCTACTCTGCGGTGGCCGTGATGTAACAGCGATACCGCGGTAATGCGGTAATCGCGGCAGCTCTAGTTTCAACGCGGAAATAAGCTTCCGTGCATTACTTCCAACACTGGCGTGTTCAACTTCTGTATGACCCGTAATTCATTATAGTTCATTGTAAAATAGCGACAGTAGTGTAATTATAACCAGGTTATAACCAACCTCTCATGCGGGAACAAGAGGTTGGCTTGCTTGTTTGGCACGGGGGGCAGAAGCAGAACACCCACCTCCAAACGCCATTAAATATTGTTTCAAATAAAAAGCGACATACTATTATTTTGTGTCATGTTTCCAAATAAGATTGGCCACAACGGAATGCTTTCTACTTCAATTTGTTGATTAGAATAGATTACCTCGCTCCGTTGAAACGTCACTGAGCTCAGCACACAGACATGATAATAATAATAACAATAATAATAATAATAATAATAATAATAATAATAATAATAATAATAATAATAATAATAATAATAATAATAATAATAGCTTCATTTTACATAGCGCCTTTCAAGAGACCCATGCAAGGTCGCTTTACATAGATGGGGGGGGGGGGGAATAACAAAGTAATAAAGATAGTGGACAGACTATGTAAATATGATGATGGGATTCAAGGTTGCCTTTTTATTGATCATAGGCATGCTGTCAGAGTATGATGTCATAATCAAACATTCTAGAACATTTGTCGTCACAGATCATGTCATAATAGAACATAGGCTACATGGCATGGTCCATCGTGATATTGTGTAGACTGTTATTACTGTACCACCCATTGTGACAACAGCCTTGTGAGCTCCCGCACACAAACATGATGGAATTCAAGTTCATGTATTGATCACATAGGCAGGCTACATCATACATGGCAGTGAGATTCATTGTTCTTGTATATGCTCTCGTATTATTGTTTATATAGGCTACCCAATACTGACATCAAAATAGATTGTATGCCTCTAGAAATCATATGCAGCAGGTAGAAAATTGACGGAAAATCCGTCGCGATTTGGAATAAAATTGAGGAGAACTTTAATCCCTGGGTATTAATCAAACAAAACGGAAAAAGGCAGTCATATTCCAGCACAGTCTTTATTAGTGTTTGCGCTGCCCAGGCAGCAATGGTTAATAGATATCATATCCGACATCACCGTACGTGTACACGTCTGTCAGCCTGTCTCATAACACGCTTCCCTCGGTTTAGTCTATTTTTCCACATTTCATGGGGGTGTTCCATTACCGTATATGGTTAATCGGGGCGGTTTTGGTATGCAAATACGTGAAAGTGTGCACGAGCCTCAGCGTAGAAGCAAGGTGATATTTATCATGACAGGTGTGCGTAGGACCTGTGTACGCACGTGTGATAAATCCCGTTTTTTTTGTGCGTGCACACATTCTAAATTCTGTGCTTACGTGTGGAAATAGAACAGTTTCTAAGAAAACTTGATGAATGAGGGCCCTGAAGACCCCACAGCTTACGTCTTCAAGTCTCACGATGTCGAACTCTCTCTCGTGACTGTTACTATGGCAGGGGTGGCCAACCAGTCAGAGACTAAGAGCCACAAAAATGACTGTGGTACCACAAAGAGCCACACCATATACCAGCGTTTCTCAACCTTTTTTTTCAGTCACGGCGCCCTTCATGTGTTTATAGGTCTCACCCTCTGGCCTCTGAAGTTGCTAATGTCTTTTTTATTTGGGCCTCACAGGGTTAAAAGTACCCTGTGAGACCCACGGTTGCAAAATTACAAAATCACTTTTAGCCATTTAAAAAAATAATGTTTATTTAAAAAATGTTAAAGGGGAACTATTTTACTATTTCTTTCACTATTTGGGCACTTTTACACAATTCCTGTGAGTCTATGGAACACCTAGGTTTTTTTCAAAAAAAAATGCATTGTTTTGTATTTCTAATCAAGTACTAAAAACCGCATTTTTCTACCTCAAGATCTTAAGCCGTTTTTGAGGCTGGGCGCCAACCACTGTGTGGCCTGGTGCCAACTGCCACATCAACTGCCACATTATTATGCAGCTGAGAAATCTCTGACATCACAGATATGCACATTTTCAGATGACTCAGTTCAGTGAGGGTGAATATTGTGAGAGGAGAATTGGAAGAATGCGCCAATATGAGAATTAGAGACATATATCCTATTAATATAAGTCCACATAGCTAAGAAACAATGGTAAACACTGAAAAAGGCCATTTATAAGCCTCACAATGCTATTTTATAGTAAATGTGTTTATATGTCCCACCCTCTGGCCTCTGAAGTTGCTAATTTCTTTTTAATTTGGGCCTCACAGGGTTAACCTCTTAAGCCCGAGATATACAGTAAAAGTGTATATTTTCAGCATTACGTTTGTTTACCAATTATTTTAACTGTTATTAGTGAAATATAAGATTATAGAAATCTCAGGGCATTGAGTCGGAAACCGACGCATATTGACAGGAGGAAGTGGCACAGCCAAAAGTGAGTGTAGTCTTTTGAAGGAAGAGACTCAGGGCTTTCAAATTTCGAAAAACTACCCTACCCAGCTCACACCAGCCCCTGTCAATCATCTGACTTCTGGATTTACTTTTTAATTTCTCTTATTTTTTCGGATTATCTCCCACAAACCTGAACATTATTGCCATAAAACAGAACGCAGTTAGTTTCTCTACCTTTCTGTGAACGTCTTGCAAAAAACGGTGTTGCAATATGATGAAAAATGGTGGAGAAATTTACATTATAAAAAAGATGGCAGAATTCAGTACTGTATCTACAAAACCTTCTGTTTAATCATCTTCCCTTTATTCATTTGCTTAGATTTTTCAGGTCTGGTGAATTTTAGCATGGTGTTATTCACAGTCAAAGATAAAAAAAATTTTAAATAGAATTGATATTCTCCTTTGGCTCATTACAATTTTCTCAAGCCTAGTAACAGACACACTATTTCTGACACTGATCCATATATATCCCTAGATTCAGATACCAAGAACATGCAAATGGACCATTAAAACATTTAATGTTTATTCTACGTCCTTATGGAATGAGTGACATAAAAAAAAAAAAAAAAAAAAAAAAAGTATGGATGGAAGAGCCGCACATTGACGGGCAAAGAGCCGCGGGTTGGCCACCCCTGTACTATGGCAACGGCACCCTTGACCCAAATCACTATAGCAACGGCGATGCCGATATTACTAAACGATGTGACCATACCACCATGTGAGAGCCCAGCGCCGACTGCATACAATGACCTTGGCTCGCTCGAGAGCTCAGCTGATAACAGGCCCTTGTCTGCAGCCCCACTGGAGCCAGACATAGTGACTGCTACTGTCCTCTTACAACTAATATCTAATAGCAGATGCTGTCACCCACCGACATTATATACACATTGAAAAACATAGATTCCTTCACTAGTGAAATATGAGTGTGTGTTTTCTCTGAAAAAGGGAACTAGGGATGTCCGATATTATCGGCTGATATTGGCATTAAAATGTGATATCGGAAATTATCGGTATCGGTTTTCAAATTATTTTTATTTTTTAAAATGTATTTAACCTTTATTTACCCAGGCAAGCAAGTAAGAACACATTCAGATTTTTTTTATTGTCAAAAGTATGCATAATGTTGTGTTAATTCCACGACAAGAGATATGTAATGTTAATTACCTGAAATTATTCAGTTTTTTGGGGGGGGAAACCCTGCATATATCTGTATCGGTTGATATCGGTATCGGAAATGAAGAGTTGGACAATATCGGTATATCGGTTTCGGTAAAAAAGTCAATATCAAGCATCCCTAAAGGGAACAGTTGACAGAACTCTCACGGACACTTAGCAGGACTTCCTCCTGCTCCTACTCTGGTCCACGTGCACTGATTATAGTACACACACACACACACATACACACATACACACACACACACACACACACACTCTCTCTACTTTCCACCATGTTTACAGCTTTATATTTACACAGTGATGTTTTATGAGAAACATGTTTTATGACAACATTTTATAATGGGAGGATCTAACCCTTTGTCTCTTATCTTATACTGTATGTCCTTCATGTCCTTTAGGGTCTAACCCTCTAGCTAGCTATCTTCCTTCCTTCCTTCCTTCCTTCCTTCCTTCCTTCCTTCCTTCCTTCCTTCCTTCCTTCCTTCCTTCCTTCCTTCCTTCCTTCCTTCCTTCCTTCCTTCCTTCCTTCCTTCCTTCCTTCCTTCCTAACAGCATGTTTTATTGGTCTAGGAAAAGGAGGGTATTGTGAATATGGAGGATGAGTTCGCCAGTGGACCACCAAAACTCTCCACCAAGCGGATACTTCGTGAAGTCGGACAGGTAAATAAAAAGCTCCTGGTTTGGGGTCAGTTCACTTTTAATTCAGTCAACTCAGGAAGTTGATTTTCTTCAACTAACATCCCTTTTGTAATCCGGCTTTTACACTCTGAGTTCAATTCTATTCTATTCAAAAAGTTTGCTTGAGAAGTTCTATCCAATTTGTTGACAATTTTAAATGAATGCCCCATCATTTACTCAATCAGCACCAGACGGTTGGTTAAAAGGCCAACGCTTTAAAGTATAGGAATACGTGGCGGTGTTTGCAGGGCTAAAACTATATTATATATTATAGCTATGGATATAATACTATGGCCCATTTGAGATCGAGTATCTATCGTTCAATTTGTGAAAAATAAATAATTCTTTCATCCATACATTCCCGTTTTATACCGTGGTGAATATAAGTATAGTTTTAGAGTGGTCTAGGGTAATTCCCTAAAGGCTGCATGTATTCAGGGCCGCCTCAGGGGGTGTGCGAGCAGTGCGGTCGCACAGGGCCTCGCGGGAAGGGGGGCCTCGCAAAAAAAAATATATATATCTTTTTTCTTTTTTTTTCTTTTCTTTTTTCTTTTCTTTTTTGCGAGGCCCCCCTTCCCGCGAGGCCCTTTTTCATCACAGACCTAAAATCTAGTTTTGCTTATATGCTTATATATTTCACATTAGACACGTTTGTAGAATGTGTCTGACTTGTTCCTGGCTCTGAGGCTCTGCAGGCAGCTCTGATGCTCTGCAGGCAGCAGAATTGGTTTCAATGAGGGGAGGGGTTACAGGTAAGGTAGCGTCTGTTGAGTTCATTGTGTGTGTCTGTGTGCGTGCGGGGGGGGGGGGGGGGGGCGCGTGAACCGACTCATTGCCAGACGTGAGCGATTCGACTCACGCTCACGGCAATGAATCGGCTCTTATGAACGAGTCGCTCATGACCGACCCATCACTAGCGTCTGACTATTTCGCGCGTGCAGCATTGGAGGTTATGCCAGCCAAGATGAAGAGGACATCGTTCGGCAGATGGACTGAAGATGAAAGTTGTTGCATGTTAGACAGTTCAGTCAGGCTAGCCATCCCGGCTAAAGACAGGGACAGCTAGTTAGCTTTAGCTACGTTATAATATTGAGTGATAACGTGTGGTTCAGTCGGGATATAGCCATGATGATGTCGGCTAGTAGCTAGCTTAGCTAAAGGCTAACTAGCGTTAGCTAACCTAGAGACAGCGCGTGCAGCATTGTTATGCCAAGATGAAGAGGATGGTCGTTCGGCAGATGAACTTCGTCAACTCCACGCGGTTGTCTCCATCCTCTTGGACGTTTAGTGAGTTTTTAATCACTATTCTATTCCCGCCGTGGATATCTCTCTCTCTCTCTCTCTCTCTCTCGGGAGTCAACCGGGCCGACTAGCTGTTGTAGTACTAGTAGCTAACGGTGTGTGGCCTGGACTTGTTGCCGGCACCGCTATGGTAAACACCACTCTGTAGTGGGACGTGTATTGCCTTCTTTTTCCCTTCTCTCTTCGTATGAGAAGAGGAAAACACAGCGGCTGTCTGAAGTGTTGGCCTGTATTGCTTTTCTCACGCTGTACAGTTTTTTAGTGGTAGCCGCATAGCTTGCTTCTGCGTTAGCTAATGGTTAGCGATAGCCGGGTTGAGCTAACTGTTAGCCAGTTAGCTGTTTAGCTACGACGTTAGCTGCCGGCTGCGCTCGGCTGGGAACGTTAGTTTGATGCTATCAGTTAGCCTAGAGTTAGCTGTTAGCTTGTGCTACGACCATTAACATTAGCCATGAGAATAGCAGGGGGCCCTGGCACTCTGACTACGACATCATCTTTGACAGAAGATGTAGTCGGGCCTGCACCATGACAAGGCGCCGGCCATAGCTTCTTTTTGTCCCGCCAGCGAGAGGCCTTTCGTCAACGTGGAGACCTGTGTTGCGGCCTTTCGCCCTGCGTTCCTTGGTGCAGGTAAGATGTCCATTGGACATTACCCCACTCTTCCTTCCTTCCCCTCCTGAATGTTTTGTTAATAACGATGTTTTTTTCCAGGCAAAACATATGTTACTTCACAACATTTGGAGATACGACATGTGCTATGTGTGAATTGTCTTGGTCGTTTGTGTAGCTTGGGTAGCGTTGGCCAAAGCTGTGTGTGGCCTGGTGTCAGTACCTGGCTACTCTATTTGCAGTTAGCCTATTTAGCTGATGTCGGCCCTTGGCTCCTTGCTACTTTGTTTTCTCTGGTATAGACCCTCTTCTCTTTGGATTTAAGTGTTGATCTTTGTCCTTTTGGATCTATGTATATTCATGTTGCCTTTGTGAAGTTATCTTTTCCTTCTGTTTTGTTCTTCCATTAAAAGTTGAATATCCTTTAGGGGCTCATCTTTGCTTATCTCTCTCTCATACATGCTCTCTCTCTAACACACACACACAAGACACACACACATGCTCTCTCTCTCTAACACACAAACACACATGCTCTCTCTCTCTCTCTCTCTCTCTCTCTCTCTCTCTTTCTAACACACACAGTCTGCCTATGGCGGCCTTTCTCGATGGCTAGGCTGTGCTCGCTGAGTCTGTACCTAGTCAAGGATCTTCAGTCACAGTGCTCAGGTATTCTGCCACTGTGTACTCTCTGTTTAGGGCCAATTAGCATTTCAATTTCTTTCCAATGTGTCTCTCTCTCTCTCTCTCTCTCTCTCTCTCTCTCTGTACACTGTATATTGACTGTAGAACGGGAGCTCTCTCTTGCTATATGTTGACTGTATCATGCCCAGCCTCGGGCAGCGCTATTATTTAAGAATATGTTGACTGGGGGGGGGGGAGGGGCCTCACGTTTAAATCTCGCACAGGGCCTCGCATTTCTCCCAGGCGGCCCTGCGTGTATTCTACTAAAAGCGTTGTCGTTTCTTGCCTGGACTAGCTACTATTCTCAAATCTAGATTATAGGTATTATGTTTCATTATGAATGCATGAAGGGGGGGTCGTATTTTTATGCTTTGATCGTCACCAACGGAATACGTTACACAGTACATTACACACATACGCTCTGATCACAATGAAGGAATTATTGGATCAACGCAAGATTGATACCATATAGCCCTTACCTTGACTAGGATGTACCCCAAAAATAATATTCCAATTATCTGATCGCCATTCCAAGTATTGATGTCGATCGTGTCGCCAACATAATCCACCAAAGAACATGAATCGGGAGTGTTTGATTCTTATAAATCCATGCGTTATAACCACTCATCATGCCCGACAAGGAAAAGTCCGCCCGGACCTAATATAATCGACGCACACCCGAATACACAGAGTTTCAAAGGATGTGCAATACCGGCCGCAACCTACCAGGCGGCGGTATTGGACTTTTGCAATCTCAGACCCATTCCCAATGATAACACCAGGCTCCCTGGATGGATAATGAATGGAAATATCGAATAAATAAACGAAAATAACGATGAAAACCCGACTTCTCGGGTTTGGCACTCAAGCGTCGGCGAGTTAAGGGGAGACACTACAGGTGAATAGGGTAAAATAATTAACTAATAGATATCACAATGAAACTTCCCCAGTTGATTACTTATATTAAGACAAGACTGTTTTGTATTACAAGTTTTCTGAAATTATATGTTTAAATATGCAAATTAGGCATTATCTACTTAAATATGCACTATTTTGCATATAATTCCAGGACAGAAATCTGAACATTGGATAAAGCCATTTTCAAAATTATAGTTTCATTTTGTTGACATATTAGAGACAAAGGTTATTACAGAGGGGATTTTGGATATCTCTTTTTATCACTCCATAAATCAGAAAATACTCCATTCAGTCAATTTTTATGGTAAAATTCCATATTTCGCCATGTTTTTAGGAATGAAATGTGATATAAATCAGGGTATGAATGCGATATCAACAAACCCTTCTGTAAATACCTTCAGAACATAGATATGAATAGAACTGGAAGGTTTGGTGTATGTGAGTGCTACTGCAGTGGAGATTTCTGGCTCAGTATGAGGACAAACTCTTAAAACTCATTTTTGGGAAAACGCCTTCAAAGTTCTGTATTGTAAAATGCCATACTTTTTTTTTTAAACAGATATTTACAAACACAAAACCTAATCAAACCATTAGTAATAGACAACCTAAACACATGCCTGATAACTGAATAATAATAATAATGATTTTATTGAACTGAACAGAACTACACACAGGCTACAAACAGTAATAGGCAAAAGATATTTGAATAGATATCACTATGAAACTTTCCCAGTTTGTTATGTACATATAAACTAAGAAAAAATATATTGCAAGTTTTCTGAAATGTATGTTTATATATGCAAATGAGGCACTTCTCCATTAAATATGCGCACATTTATGGACGCAATAAGGCTAAATGAAGTAAAATAAACAACTAAATGTGTGTTATTGACGTTTTATTGTCACTAGTTTCATAGAAGACATGTTTAGGAAGCAAAATATAACAAAATCTCAAAATCAACAAAAAAAGTATATTTGCCTATTCACCTGCAGTGTCTCGCCTTAACCCGACTTTATTCTGGTCTGGCGTACATTGTGTTAAAGGAACACGCCAAGATTTTGGGAAATTGTTGTGTTGTCTTTACATGCTGTGTCTTGTATCTATCTGTTGTTGTGTTGTTTTTACATGCTGTGTCTTGTATCTGTCTGTTGTTGTGTTGTCTTTACATGCTGTGTCTTGTATCTGTTGTTGTGTTGTCTGTACATGATGTGTCTTTTATCTGTCTGTTGTTGTGTTGTCTTTACATGCTGTGTCTTGTATCTGTCTGTTGTTGTGTAGTCTTTACATGCTGTGTCTTGTATCTGTCTGTTGTTGTGTTGTCTTTACATGCTGTGTCTTGTATCTGTCTGTTGTTGTGTTGTCTTTACATGCTGTGTCTTGTATCTGTCTGTTGTTGTGTTGTCTTTACATGCTGTATCTTGTATCTGTCTGTTGTTGTGTTGTCTTTACATGCTGTGTCTTGTATCTGTCTGTTGTTGTGTTGTCTTTACATGCTGTGTCTTGTATCTGTCTGTTGTGTTGTCTTTACATGCTGTGTCTTGTATCTGTATGTTGTTGTGTTGTCTTTACATGCTGTGTCTTGTATCTGTCTGTTGTTGTGTTGTCTTTACATGCTGTGTCTTGTATCTGTTGTTGTGTTGTCTTTACATGCTGTATCTTGTATCTGTTGTTGTGTTGTCTTTACATGCTGTGTCTTGTATCTGTTGTTGTGTTGTCTTTACATGCTGTGTCTTGTATCTGTCTGTTGTTGTGTTGTCTTTACATGCTGTGTCTTGTATCTGTTGTTGTGTTGTCTTTACATGCTGTATCTTGTATCTGTTGTTGTGTTGTCTTTACATGCTGTGTCTTGTATCTGTTGTTGTGTTGTCTTTACATGCTGTGTCTTGTATCTGTCTGTTGTTGTGTTGTCTTTACATGATGTGTCTTGTATCTGTTGTTGTGTTGTCTTTACATGCTGTGTCTTGTATCTGTCTGTTGTTGTGTTGTCTTTACATGCTGTATCTTGTATCTGTTGTTGTGTTGTCTTTACATGCTGTGTCTTGTATCCGTCTGTTGTGTTGTCTTTACATGTTGTGTCTTGTATCTGTCTGTTGTTGTGTTGTCTTTACATGCTGTATCTTGTATCTGTTGTTGTGTTGTCTTTACATGTTGTGTCGTGTATCTGTCTGTTGTGTTGTCTTTACATGCTGTGTCTTGTATCTGTCTGTTGTTGTGTTGTCTTTACATGTTGTGTCTTGTATCTGTTGTTGTGTTGTCTTTACATGCTGTATCTTGTATCTGTTGTTGTGTTGTCTTTACATGTTGTGTCTTGTATCTGTTGTTGTTGTGTTGTCTTTACATGCTGTGTCTTGTAGCTGTTGTTGTGTTGTCTTTACATGTTGTGTCTTGTATCTGTTGTTGTTGTGTTGTCTTTACATGCTGTATCTTGTATCTGTTGTTGTGTTGTCTTTACATGCTGTGTCTTGTATCTGTTGTTGTGTTGTCTTTACATGCCGTGTCTTGTATCTGTTGTTGTGTTGTCTTTACATGTTGTGTCTTGTATCTGTTGTTGTTGTGTTGTCTTTACATGCTGTGTCTTGTATCTGTTGTTGTGTTGTCTTTACATGTTGTGTCTTGTATCTGTTGTTGTTGTGTTGTCTTTACATGCTGTGTCTTGTATCTGTTGTTGTGTTGTCTTTACATGCTGTGTCTTGTATCTGTTGTTGTGTTGTCTTTACATGTTGTGTCTTGTATCTGTTGTTGTGTTGTCTTTACATGCTGTGTCTTGTATCTGTTGTTGTGTTGTCTTTACATGCTGTGTCTTGTATCTGTCTGTTGTTGTGTTGTCTTTACATGCTGTGTCTTGTATCTGTTGTTGTGTTGTCTTTACATGTTGTGTCTTGTATCTGTCTGTTGTGTTGTCTTTACATGCTGTGTCTTGTATCTGTTGTTGTTGTGTTGTCTTTACATGCTGTGTCTTGTATCTGTTGTTGTTGTGTTGTCTTTTCATGCTGTGTCTTGTATCTGTTGTTGTTGTGTTGTCTTTACATGCTGTCTTGTATCTGTCTGTTGTTGTGTTGTCTTTACATGCTGTGTCTTGTATCTGTCTGTTGTTGTGTTGTCTTTACATGCTGTGTCTTGTATCTGTTGTTGTGTTGTCTTTACATGTTGTGTCTTGTATCTGTCTGTTGTGTTGTCTTTACATGCTGTGTCTTGTATCTGTTGTTGTTGTGTTGTCTTTACATGCTGTGTCTTGTATCTGTTGTTGTTGTTGTTGTTGTTGTTGTTGTTGTGTTGTCTTTTCATGCTGTGTCTTGTATCTGTTGTTGTTGTGTTGTCTTTACATGCTGTCTTGTATCTGTCTGTTGTTGTGTTGTCTTTACATGCTGTGTCTTGTATCTGTTGTTGTGTTGTCTTTACATGTTGTGTCTTGTATCTGTCTGTTGTTGTGTTGTCTTTACATGCTGTGTCTTGTATCTGTTGTTGTGTTGTTGTGTTGTCTTTACATGCTGTGTCTTGTATCTGTTGTTGTGTTGTCTTTACATGTTGTGTCTTGTATCTGTCTGTTGTTGTGTTGTTGTGTTGTCTTTACATGCTGTGTCTTGTATCTGTCTGTTGTTGTGTTGTCTTTACATGCTGTGTCTTGTATCTGTTGTTGTGTTGTTGTGTTGTATTTACATGCTGTGTCTTGTATCTGTCTGTTGTTGTGTTGTTGTGTTGTCTTTACATGCTGTGTCTTGTATCTGTCTGTTGTTGTGTTGTCTTTACATGCTGTGTCTTGTATCTGTTGTTGTGTTGTTGTGTTGTATTTACATGCTGTGTCTTGTATCTGTCTGTTGTTGTTGTTGTTGTTGTTGTTGTTGTTGTTGTCTTTACATGCTGTGTCTTGTATCTGTCTGTTGTTGTGTTGTCTTTACATGTTGTGTCTTGTATCTGTATGTTGTTGTGTTGTCTTTACATGTTGTGTCTTGTATCTGTCTGTTGTTGTGTTGTCTTTACATGTTGTGTCTTGTATCTGTCTGTTGTTGTGTTGTCTTTACATGTTGTGTCTTGTATCTGTCTGTTGTTGTGTTGTCTTTACATGCTGTGTCTTGTATCTGTCTGTTGTGTTGTCTTTACATGATGTGTCTTGTATCTGTTGTTGTGTTGTCTTTACATGTTGTGTCTTGTATCTGTCTGTTGTGTTGTCTTTACATGTTGTGTCTTGTATCAGTTTGTTGTTGTGTTGTCTTTACATGCTGTGTCTTGTATCTGTTGTTGTGTTGTCTTTACATGTTGTGTCTTGTATCTGTCTGTTGTTGTGTTTTCTTTACATGTTGTGTCTTGTATCTGTATGTTGTTGTGTTGTCTTTACATGCTGTGTCTTGTATCTGTTGTTGTTGTGTTTTCTTTACATGTTGTGTCTTGTATCAGTTTGTTGTGTTGTCTTTACATGATGTGTCTTGTATCTGTTGTTGTTGTGTTGTCTTTACATGTTGTGTCTTGTATCTGTCTGTTGTTGTGTTGTCTTTACATGTTGTGTCTTGTATCTGTCTGTTGTTGTGTTGTCTTTACATGCTGTGTCTTGTATCTGTCTGTTGTGTTGTCTTTACATGTTGTGTCTTGTATCTGTATGTTGTTGTGTTGTCTTTACATGTTGTGTCTTGTATCTGTCTGTTGTTGTGTTGTCTTTACATGTTGTGTCTTGTATCAGTTTGTTGTGTTGTCTTTACATGCTGTGTCTTGTATCTGTCTGTTGTGTTGTCTTTACATGTTGTGTCTTGTATCTGTCTGTTGTGTTGTTTTTACATGTTGTGTCTTGTATCTGTCTGTTGTGTTGTTGTCTTTACATGCTGTGTCTTGTATCTGTCTGTTGTGTTGTCTTTACATGCTGTGTCTTGTATCTGTTGTTGTGTTGTCTTTACATGTTGTGTCTTGTATCTGTTGTTGTTGTGTTGTCTTTACATGCTGTGTCTTGTATCTGTTGTTGTGTTGTCTTTACATGCTGTGTCTTGTATCTGTTGTTGTTGTGTTGTCTTTACATGCTGTGTCTTGTATCTGTTGTTGTGTTGTCTTTACATGTTGTGTCTTGTATCTGTTGTTGTTGTGTTGTCTTTACATGTTGTGTCTTGTATCTGTTGTTGTTGTGTTGTCTTTACATGCTGTGTCTTGTATCTGTTGTTGTTGTGTTGTCTTTACATGCTGTCTTGTATCTGTTGTTGTGTTGTCTTTACATGCTGTATCTTGTATCCGTCTGTTGTGTTGTCTTTACATGTTGTGTCTTGTATCTGTTGTTGTTGTGTTGTCTTTACATGCTGTGTCTTGTATCTGTTGTTGTTGTGTTGTCTTTACATGCTGTGTCTTGTATCTGTTGTTGTGTTGTCTTTACATGCTGTATCTTGTATCTGTCTGTTGTGTTGTCTTTACATGCTGTGTCTTGTATCTGTCTGTTGTGTTGTCTTTACATGCTGTGTCTTGTATCTGTTGTTGTGTTGTCTTTACATGTTGTGTCTTGTATCTGTCTGTTGTGTTGTCTTTACATGTTGTGTCTTGTATCTGTCTGTTGTTGTGTTGTCTTTACATGCTGTGTCTTGTATCTGTTGTTGTGTTGTCTTTACATGTTGTGTCTTGTATCTGTCTGTTGTGTTGTCTTTACATGTTGTGTCTTGTATCTGTCTGTTGTTGTGTTGTCTTTACATGCTGTGTCTTGTATCTGTTGTTGTGTTGTCTTTACATGTTGTGTCTTGTATCTGTCTGTTGTGTTGTCTTTACATGCTGTGTCTTGTATCTGTTGTTGTTGTGTTGTCTCTACATGATGTGTCTTGTATCTGTTGTTGTTGTGTTGTCTTTACATGCTGTGTCTTGTATCTGTTGTTGTTGTGTTGTCTTTACATGTTGTGTCTTGTATCTGTTGTTGTTGTGTTGTCTTTACATGCTGTGTCTTGTATCTGTCTGTTGTTGTGTTGTCTTTACATGTTGTGTCTTGTATCTGTCTGTTGTGTTGTCTTTACATGTTGTGTCTTGTATCTGTCTGTTGTTGTGTTGTCTTTACATGCTGTGTCTTGTATCTGTCTGTTGTTGTGTTGTCTTTACATGCTGTGTCTTGTATCTGTTGTTGTGTTGTCTTTACATGTTGTGTCTTGTATCTGTCTGTTGTTGTGTTGTCTTTACATGTTGTGTCTTGTATCTGTCTGTTGTTGTGTTGTCTTTACATGCTGTGTCTTGTATCTGTCTGTTGTTGTGTTGTCTTTACATGTTGTGTCTTGTATCTGTCTGTTGTGTTGTCTTTACATGTTGTGTCTTGTATCTGTCTGTTGTGTTGTCTTTACATGCTGTGTCTTGTATCTGTTGTTGTGTTGTCTTTACATGTTGTGTCTTGTATCTGTCTGTTGTTGTGTTGTCTTTACATGTTGTGTCTTGTATCTGTCTGTTGTGTTGTCTTTACATGTTGTGTCTTGTATCTGTTGTTGTGTTGTCTTTACATGTTGTGTCTTGTATCTGTCTGTTGTTGTGTTGTCTTTACATGTTGTGTCTTGTATCTGTCTGTTGTGTTGTCTTTACATGTTGTGTCTTGTATCTGTCTGTTGTGTTGTCTTTACATGTTGTGTCTTGTATCTGTCTGTTGTTGTGTTGTCTTTACATGCTGTGTCTTGTATCTGTCTGTTGTGTTGTCTTTACATGTTGTGTCTTGTATCTGTCTGTTGTGTTGTCTTTACATGCTGTGTCTTGTATCTGTCTGTTGTGTTGTCTTTACATGCTGTGTCTTGTATCTGTTGTTGTGTTGTCTTTACATGCTGTGTCTTGTATCTGTCTGTTGTGTTGTCTTTACATGCTGTGTCTTGTATCTGTCTGTTGTTGTGTTTTTACATGCTGTGTCTTGTATCTGATGTTGTTGTGTTGTCTTTACATGCTGTGTCTTGTATCTGTCTGTTGTGTTGTCTTTACATGTTGTGTCTTGTATCTGTCTGTTGTTGTGTTGTCTTTACATGTTGTGTCTTGCAGGTGTCGGAGGAGGAGACTCCATCCTTCCAGCTCTACTCTACTGGACACCTGGTGCTGAGACACAGAGCCCTCAGGAAGCTGCAGCAGGCTGCACGCAAGGTACACACACACACACACACACACACACACACACACACACACACACACACACACACACACACACACACACACACACACACACACACACACACACACACACACACACACACACACACACACACACACACACACACACACACACACACACACACACACACACTCTCACTCTCACTGTCCAGTAGCCTTAGGCTAATGTGCTCTTAGCCAAACCAACAGGCCTCTCTGTCGACATGAATGTTGCTTCACGTTACGTATCCATGTGTAAATTCCCCTGGATACCGTTTTGAGTCATACTGTTTACAGCACATGGCCTGGGAACATTACCACCATGTAGGCCACAGCATTCGCAGCAAATGAATAACTTGTTCTTTCAAAGTTCTGTGAATCCCAGTCTTATGAATTGTGATTTTTCGTGCTAAGAGTAAAAGCCTACCAGTTTGTATTCAATGTCTCTTTAAATGTTGGCGTGTTTCTTTAACATGAAAACGTTTGGGGAGCGGCTTTTCCTCAGTGAAACACTACCTTACCATTCCCTTCTTAACCGTTTCAGGTTGTTGTCCAATGCCGCATGAAGCGCAGACTGGCCTGTTTGAAGTGGCTGGCTGGCGGCATGAAGAAGCCGACCGCAACAGAGACAGGTTTTGACCCCGTCTTATAATCTTAGGATTTTGATATTGGGCACAAATGTCACATGATAATTGATCAAATAGCATATACTGTGGTGCGGCTGGGTAGCGCAGTGGACTAAGCACTCGCCTACCACCGCAGATACTCTGGGATCGACTCCAGCTGTCAGCGGTACCTGACAATACAGTACAGTACATTGGAGGGGGTTGAGTTTGGACATTTACAGGGGCCAGTTTCGGATTGCAGTCTCCCGTAGGTGCTCTTTTAGAGAGGTTTTGAAGGTGGGTAGTGATTCACATTCCTTTACAGCTGTGGGTAGGGCGTTCCACATTGTTGTTGCATAATTGCGAAACGAGTTTAGTCCCTTGTTTGAGCCGAATCTGGGTTTAACATGATTTGTGGAGCTCCCTCTGGTGTTGTGATCGTGGTATTCACTGACCTTTGGGAAGTATTTTGACATGTACATGGGTACCTTAGTTGTGTAGTGTATCTTGTAGACCTGGGCCATTGCAAGTTGCTGTACTCTGTCGTCTACTCTAAGCCATCCTAGGTTGTCAAAGTGGGCAGGGGTGAGGTGGGTTCTAGTAGTAAGGTCAAGCAGTAGTCTGACCAGTTTGTTTTGTGATGTTTGTAATTTAGTTTTTAGCGCCTTTGAGGTGCTTTGGTACCATGCGGTGCAAGCATAGTCGTAGTTGTGCCGGTATGACATTTTGAAGGTATGATAACCTCGGGCAAAAATACCCCGGTTCATGGTATATCACGGTATTCGGAAAATATAAAATAAAGAAATTCCCATTGAACAAAACGTCTTTTATTACAGTGCACAAATCAACTTTTATGTAAGTGTTATTTATGAATGTGTGAAGACTGTCTGTATTACACACAGAGGGAACTGTCTGACCACTTTCAAACTACCGGTAAGTACAGAATAAAAAATACTTCCAAATAAACTTTCATGATTATGAATAGGCCTATGTACTTCAAACTTCAACTTCAAACTTCAAATTACTTTATTTTCCTTTCGGAACTTCATTTGTGCAGTGGTTAAAAGACACCAGACCTACTGTAGGTGTTCAGCAGTATGATGGAGGTTGGCACGAAGCTGTCAAAAGGGCAATACGTTTTTGTTAATGTAATGTAATCTACTTGCACAGATGTATGTTATATAGCCTAGTGCTATTCTTACTGGATTAAACATACATTTAAACAATTCATCTTTTGTGGAAGGTCAACAACCACCCACGGAACTATGTGTTGGGGATAAGGGTTCCGCACGGACCATATTGTTTGTTACTTTCCTGTCGGCACACTAACTGTTAGTCGTCTTTCGACACCCCCGCCTCAGACTCCTATCCTTCTCATGATTATAAATATGTAACGGAACGTAGGCCAATCTCGCTAACGTTAGTCGACCGAAATCAATTAGCAACATGATTCAGCTCAGATTCGGCTCAAACAAGGGACTAAACACGTTTAGCAATTATGCCACATCAATGTGGAACGCCCTACCCAAAGCTGTAAAGGAATGTGAATCACTACCCACTTTCAAAACTCTCAAAGAACACCTACGGGGGACTGCAATTCGAAACTGGCCCCTGTAAATGTCCTAACCCAACCCCCTCCAATGTACAGTCAATTACCTAGTATGGTTGTTGTAACTGAGGGGTACAATTCCCTGACTGTATTACTAGATATGATACTTACTACCACTACCTTTGTACTTAATATTCGGCCACCCAGTACACGGCATAAATATATTATCATAAACACTCTCACGTAGATGAAACGGATCCAACACAAATGTACGAAGTCGAAACAGGTCTTTATTTCTACACAGCGATGGTGTGTAGAACAAGCACTTAATCACTTAATTACATTTATGAATTGAAATAGTATGCACTTTTATGGCAAAGAGTATTCGTCGGTATATCAATAGAGAATGTCCAATCTCTGAAGGCGCAGGTGGTAAATATACGACCTGGAATAGTTAAGGAATAACAGCAATGATACTTTAATGATTATATACTAGATACACTAGAGGGGGTTAATCCGGTCGCTTGTAAGCCGACAGGAGTAGGAGGGGGGGGGGGGGTAGAATCCGGCTGCCTCGTCCGGCCAAGGGTATCCCAGGTGAACCCACTGTAGTGCCGTTCAATGCGCCGGCGATCCTTGGACCACAGATGAAAGCAGGTGGACTCTTTGTGGGCCGGCTCTCTCCGGTCCACGGGGGAGAGACGTGAAGCGACCTCGTCTTGCAGAGCGTCTCCTCACCTTGCGTCCTCTCCAGGGGGGGGGGGTTCCAACACACGGCAGTGTCGGGGGTCTTTATCCATGGAATAATCAAAGTATACAAAGCATAATCCGTGCCTGGGAAGGCGGGCTGTCGTCGGTAGAATAATCCGGTATACAGGTCCACTCGCTCGTCGGCTCTGGGGCTCCTCGGGTGCAGCTTCACGTAGGGTCAACCACCCTGGGTAAGCAGCCAGTTCTCTGCCCGAAACGATGGGGTACTGACGACGGTAGTATTCTCACCGCACGAAGCACTATATATTAACAGACTATTATTAGCTTAATAGACTACGTCCAACTCGACGATATAGTGCCAAATATGACTATTCAAATATTAATATACACGATGTCTCAATACCGATGGTAGGCGAACTTGGCCTTACTCCCACACGTGGCGTCGCGGGGAGGCTTTACGTCTGTGACTCTATTGGAGGGTAAGAAACTGGACTGAAAAGAAAGTCCTACTTTAGTAGCGCAGTATATATACGCACTATGAACAAATAGTCCCATTAGTGGTGCGGTAGCCAGATTCCTACGTGGAACTAGGACTTGTTCGTACATGTGGAGCGGTACGTTTGAACTGGGTCTGAGGGGTATGGCAGCCTGGCACCAAGGTCTCGACCAATAGTAGAATGGAGACTATTATGGGATGTTCAGTAGGCTAGAATGGATATTCAATGCATATTGTACAAGGAATATACAAGGGATATCAGGGAATATTAGAGAATATACAAATACAATTAAATATATATATATAAATAAATATATATATTCGGTTTAATCTGGCCCTTCACAACAGCCACCCCCTGAATAGGTCCCAGACCTAATCAGTTAAACAGAGACAGATTAATCGCGTTGTCTATTTACACATAAGGGTTTGCTGTAGGGGTCAGTCAACTTCACAAAGTCATAGGGTTGTAGGGTCATGGTCATCATCGATTGTGTCTGGGAGTCGAGGCAGTTCTATGAGCCTTGCCACGGGACGGGTGTAAGTGCGACCCTGGACGAGCACTTCAGCTGCTCGGACCTTGCCGTCGGCACCGGTGATCACTTTGCTTACGCGGCCGGCCGGCCACATAGCTCTGGGCAGTGATTGATCGATAATCATGACGACTGTTCCTTCTGTCAAATTGTCTCTCTCCTTTACCCACTTCTGGCGGGTCTGTAGAGACGGTAGGTAGTGCAGTAGGAAACTGTTCCAAAACTTGTCGGCTAATACTTGGCTGTACCTCCACATTCGTCGGCCGTTCGCTTCTTCAGGCCGGTACATTGTCTGGGGTAATGCGGGATCTAGCCGCCCCATCAGGAGTGTGTTGGGGGCTCTGCGTAGGCGACCACCCACTCTGATGAGGGTATGAGCGTCGCTCTCGGGGACCAGATGAATTAATCTGCTGTCGGATGGGACGGGCTTTCCTCCCTGTAGACAGGCCAATTCATCGGGGAACGAGTCTCTCTGGGCTCGCTGCAGTAGAAGCAATTCTGCTTCCTCGTAGTTAGCTGCTGACATATCAGCGGGGGACTTGCACTCCGGGTGGTACCGCAGGAATGTTCTTTGTTGTGCACTCTCTATGGACGTGCAATCGTCTATGTTAGGGTCGGTGGAGGCTACGGTGCTCAATCCACAGAACACAGACTTCTTATTTTCCACCTCCTCTGGACTTGCTTCCCTCGGGATAGGCATGGGCCACTGTCCTTCCGGGAGTCTTAGGAATGCGGGGCCGTCACTGTAGACATTGCGACGGGTGAGGTCATCCAGGGGGATCCCCCGGGTGATGACGTCAGCTGGGTTCTGTTTTGTATCAACGTAGCGCCCAGCGTTTCCGTTAGCCGGTAATTACCGGTATTTGACTGGCAAAATATGTTGAAGTCCGAATATTTAAATATCTCCGGTCATAATGTCCGGTGAAAATAATTTCTCTAAGCACAATTTTATTATTTGAATTGTATTAAAATAGGCTCAAATTAAATAGCCTATGCGATGAACGAAACAATCATTACATGTTGCTTCACGCTGATAAAGCGCGGATGGCGCCGCTCGGATGTGAATCTTTTTTTCTTTCTTTTTTTGAGCCTGTCTGGCCACCATAACGACAAACAGGTATATCAGGCCCGAGTGGAAAGTTTAATTATCCTGGCTGAGGTGCGACATTATATCCACATTTTCCAGTTCACTGATCCAGCCAGGGTTACCAGTGACACAGTTCATTCTGGAACCTCAGATCCCCGCTGATCATGGAGTTCTACAGTATCGCGTTGGATCCATACACGTATCGATTTTTTCGAATGGTGATCAGGAATTGGAATATACCAGTTGGATACCATCTGATGTCAGGTAAGGACTCTATGTTATCAGTGTTAGGATAATCAGAGTAAGTTTGATGAAGTTATAGGCTGTTTTGTGAAATGTCTTCTTTCGTTTTCACTAAAAGTCCGAGAGGAAATCAACGGGGCGATTATCCGCGCGCGGCCGTAATGTGCTTGCGTGCACGTATAATATAAAAATATTGATCATCTAGCGTTTATTTGAAAACGATTCATAAAAAGGCCGACGAATATCAACGTTGTGGAATATTCCACTAAAAGACGATTTTCATAGAATGCTCCAGAATGAGCTGTTTTTTATATCAAAACGGGGGCTTTTCTAACTGCTCTGAAACGGAAACGACGCGATAAACAGCCTTGACAGCACTGACTGGAAAATAGTCTTTGATAATGCGATGGGCAGATTAGACACATAGCCATAATTTAAAACATAGATTAGGCGATATTAACGTTAACATTGGCGCCGATGGTGGCATTCAGCTGGTAAAAAGGAAAACCAGGCTGACCGGCATTTCTCGAATATGTCCGGGGATAGAAATCTTGCAGGACAAACAGACCGGCACGAATATGTTCTAACGGAAACGCTGGTAGCGCCACTCTGTTTCTCCGGTTAACTCTTCGGTTAAGTCTTGAATCTCGGTGACTCTGACTCCCACGAAGACTTTGTACTTGCATGAGTCCGATTTGATCCAGGCGAGTACCGTCGTGGAATCTGACCACAGGATTGTTCTAGACACCGGTATGGTGAGCTCACGTTGGATGAGCGTGGCTAGGTGCGCTCCGGCTAGGGCTGCGCAGAGCTCTAGACGTGGGATAGATTGTTGCTTGCGTGGGGCTATTCTCGAGCGGGCGAGGACAAATGCTGTGTAGATCTCTCCCCCCTGGTCTTGGGCCCGCAAGTAGGCTACTGATCCGTATGCGACCTCTGAGGCGTCACTGAAGACGTGTAAGTCCATTTTACATGTCTCTGGCCTCACCGTGGGTGGGAAGTAGCTTCGGCGCATATTAACGCCTGGGAGTGAGTGGAGCTCCATCTCCCACTCTCTCCAGGTGGATGCAAGGTGTGCGGGAATGGGGTCGTCCCAGCCCTGGTCCTTGTCCCACAATGCTCGTACAATCATTTTTGCCCTGGTGGTGTACGGTAGAATACATCCTAGCGGGTCATATTGTCGGGCGAGTGTTGTGTACACACTCCGTCTGGTGGTCGGCGCCGCCGCCGGCCTTCCCTGCTCCGTAGTCAGGGGCTTGTGTCTGTAGTGAAGCGAATCTGTTTTGAATCGCCACACCAATCCCAGGGTCATCTCCTGGGCTTCTCCCGGGATTGTAGCCATCCAGGTCTCGCTGCTGGCTGCCTTGTCCTCGGAGGAGAGGCTGCGCAGTACTTGCGGATCGCTGCTGGCCCACTGCCTGAGATCAAAGCCGCCTTTGATCAATGAGGCGCGGAGTTTAATCAGGAGAGCCTCGGCTTCTTCCTGGGTTGAAAGGCTTTGTAGACAGTTGTCTACGTAGAAGCTGTTCTTCACGCTGTGTCGGACCTCTTCGTCCGCTGCTGGGTCCTCTGCTACATGTTTCTGTAGTGCAAATGTCGCACAGCAGGGGCTGCACGTCGTTCCGAAGGGGAGGACTTCCCATTGGTAGATGGCTGGGTGCTCATCTCCTGGCTTCTCTCTCCATAGGAACCGTAACAGGGGCTTGTCCGCCTCTACTAATCTCACCTGCAGGAACATTCCTTTAATGTCCCCGCTGATGGCCACCTTTTCCTGGCGGAAGCGGAGTAGAACGCCGAGTAGGGAGGGGCCGAGTGTGGGACCGGGCAGTAACTCTTTATTCAGATTTTGGGATCCGATCTGGTAGCTGCAGTTAAATACTATGCGGTCTTTACCGTTGTGATGGACCTTGTGGTGGGGCACGTACCACGATTCAGTGGTCTGGTCAGCCTCTTTAATGTCCATCTTTGTGACGTGTCCCGCTGTGATGAGCTTCTCAATCTCAGCGTGGTATACACTCTCTTGGGCGGGGTTCTTGGCTAAGCGCCGCTCCGTGTTCAGCAGGTACCGTTCTGTGGCGTCTGTCTTGGCGTGGAAAGTAGGCATTCCTTCTCGCCGCAGGAGTGGCGTGGCGTATCTCAACACGCCGTTGACCGGGACTCTCTTGGTCCCTGTCTCGAGGAGGTGAATTGCGTAAATGTCATCTTTAGAGCGAATGTCTTTCTTTCCGTTCTTAAAGGGCATTTGTTCCAAGGTCCATAGCCGCTCTACGTGTTGCAGGAGTGCGGTTTCTCCCTCTGTGACTCGGGAGTGGAGACATCTAGTGGCTGTACTTCGGTTGAGAGATTTGGCGAGCGGGCCTTGGAGAGTCCATCCCAAACGGGTCTCGACTGCTGCAGGACAGCCTCGGGGTCCGGTATGAACCCCGTCTATCGGGACAATGAGGTCTGCATGGTCGGAGCCTATCAACAGGGTCGGCATAGCATTGTCTATGAGCGGGATCGGTAACTTGCGCAGATGTGCATATTTCTCCATCAGCTTGGCGACGGGGTATGTGTACCGCGACAGTCCTATTTCTTGGCTGGTGAAAGCGTCTGCAATCTGGTACCGTCGCTCAGGCTGGCCGCTTGCTGCGATAGAGAATGAGACATTCTCGCCCTTTATCGTCTTCAAATCTCGTCTTATTGTCCGAATTGTCATTTGGGTTTCGCTTCCCCGCAGCCCTAGCTGGGCCGCAGCGGAGGCGAGCAGCAGGGTCTTCTCTGACCCGTCATCGAGGACGGCGTAAGTGTCCAGGACTTTATTCTGGTAGCTTAGTGTCACACGCACTACTTTTAGGAGTACTCGGGCTCCACTGCTGCTGGCGGGATCGATGTACATGACGCTCGCTTTGCGGCTGGATGGTGCAGGTGAAGGGCGCCGTCTGTTACTGTCGTGAAGTATGTCCAGATGGGCTCCATCGCACTTGGTGCACCTTTTCTTTAAGCGGCATTCGGCTGCCATGTGTGAGCGCGCACAGCGAAAACAGCGCTTGTTGGACTTTATCCATTGACCTGCTTCCTCCGCGTTCAGCTTGGGGAAGGAGTCACATTGCGCTAGCCAGTGTTCTTTCTCACAGTAGGGGCACACTATCTTCCACTTCTCCGTTCTGGAGGGGGTACTGTGGCTCCTGCTGCTCGGTACTGACTCCGATTGGTGCATCACAGTCACCGATCTTCTTCCATCATTTAGTCGTCTGGTTCCTTCTCTGGAGCCAGGGGTGCTCCGTCCGAATGTATCTAGCCGTAGGCTGCTGACTTCTCTCGCCAGGAAGTCTGCTAGATCGAGGAGGTTCGGTTCGGGGCCATTCGGGTCTCTGTGGTCCCTCTGCCGCCTAAAGCGCTCCTGACGAGCGGGCGGCAGCTTCTCCAGGATCCTTTCCACATTTGAGTTGGCGTAAAGTTCATGCCTCCCCTTCTCTCTTTGCGCTCCCAACATCCCTACCAGGGACTGCACTCTGATGGACAGGTCGTCCAGTGCTCGATTGTCTATTGCTGGGGGTAAGCGGTCGATGTGTCGGATCTCCTGGATCACGTAATCCCATATGCGCCCATACCTCTGGTCCAATGCTACCAGCGCTGCTGTGTATGGGGTGGTGGAAGTCGCGTAGGCGAGCGCTATATTATGTGCGCGGGGCACCTTTAAGTGCTTCAGTAGGATGGCGTATTTGTGGCGTTCATCCAATACATCCACCAACATGGTCTCCAGACACATGCGGAGTTCTGTATACTGGGCCCGGTTCTCTTGGGTGAAGTCGGGTACCATAGGCGTGCCAATGTATGACGCTGACTGTGGATACATCGGCGAGCGTTGGGGGAGAGGCCTCCTAGGCGAGTCTCCTCCCGCTCCTTGGTATGGGCTGGTACCGGCAGTGTACCATGGCCCGCTTGTCCAGGTGCTGTTCCTCGGTGCGGGTCGTGCGTCGTGCTCACCCGGGTATAGAGTCGGGGGTCTGTAGCGCAGCTCCGCGGGAGTATAGCCTGGGCTGTACCGGGCCTCCTGGTCCGGTAGAGTACTGTGCTGTCTTCGGGCGTGGTTCTCCTCCTCTTCCTCTTCGTCTTCAGTTAGGTCATCCAGTGCTTGTAGTCTCTGGTTTAGCCTCTCCACAGGATATGCTGCTCCTTCCCGGTTGCTAGGTCTCGCTTGGACCGGTGGGGGGAGGTGGTCTGTGGGGGGTATAGACCTCGTCTGTTGGTCAAGTTCAGGGTTGTTTACTCGGCTAGGGGATGCCGCCCTGGAGGTGTGTCTAGACGAGTTCCTGGAGCCTCTGGCGGAGGGAGAAGGTGTTGTCCGTCTGATCAGCTGTTCTATTAGTTGCGACTGCTGTCTGTCGCGCGCTGCGTCCCGTTGAGCACCGGCTCGTTCTCGGGCCACATTCTCTTCCATCTGAATGCGTCTTATTTCTAGACGTATCTGCTCGTGTTCGCTTCGCTGCTGGATCTGCAGTCGGTCGCGTTCAGCAGCGGCGTTCAGGCTGATGAGGAAGGCCTGCTGTAGGGTCCTCTCTGCCTCGCTGGGAGAAGGCGGTTGTATAGGGGAGCCTTCCCTCGGGGTACTCCTTGCGGAGCCTTGGAGCTCTATCTCCACGGTGCTCTCCCCGTCTTCTTCCGTGCCGAGTTCTCTCTCGGTAGCGTTGTATTCCTCCCGGGACTCATCGGGGACTACTTCTTCAGTGCTGGCGGGGTGTGAAGTCATGTCTGGTTCCCACTGGTCCCCACCGTGAACTTGGTCAGTTACATTAGAGCCCGTAGGGGCCTCTATGGTCGGGGTAGTCTGGGCGTTGGGGTTAGACATACTTTTACTTTCTAGTTTTACCGCGTTTACTGTTAGTAGAAGACTAGGTTGTTGACTGACAGCGTAAGCCTCTAAGTACTGAGGGAGCCGTCGTTCGCGCTGCGGGCGTTGGTTAGGAGGATCGTTTCGTGGAGTGTTCATCATAGGCCATTTCAATATTAATAACACTATATTAATATTACACTAATTACCCTCCGGCTCGAAGGACCAATTATAACTGAGGGGTACAATTCCCTGACTGTATTACTAGATATGATACTTACTACCACTACCTTTGTACTTAATATTCGGCCACCCAGTACACGGCATAAATATATTATCATAAACACTCTCACGTAGATGAAACGGATCCAACACAAATGTACGAAGTCGAAACAGGTCTTTATTTCTACACAGCGATGGTGTGTAGAACAAGCACTTAATCACTTAATTACATTTATGAATTGAAATAGTATGCACTTTTATGGCAAAGAGTATTCGTCGGTATATCAATAGAGAATGTCCAATCTCTGAAGGCGCAGGTGGTAAATATACGACCTGGAATAGTTAAGGAATAACAGCAATGATACTTTAATGATTATATACTAGATACACTAGAGGGGGTTAATCCGGTCGCTTGTAAGCCGACAGGAGTAGGAGGGGGGGGGGGGTAGAATCCGGCTGCCTCGTCCGGCCAAGGGTATCCCAGGTGAACCCACTGTAGTGCCGTTCAATGCGCCGGCGATCCTTGGACCACAGATGAAAGCAGGTGGACTCTTTGTGGGCCGGCTCTCTCCGGTCCACGGGGAAGAGACGTGAAGCGACCTCGTCTTGCAGAGCGTCTCCTCACCTTGCGTCCTCTCCAGGGGGGGGGGTTCCAACACACGGCAGTGTCGGGGGTCTTTATCCATGGAATAATCAAAGTATACAAAGCATAATCCGTGCCTGGGAAGGCGGGCTGTCGTCGGTAGAATAATCCGGTATACAGGTCCACTCGCTCGTCGGCTCTGGGGCTCCTCGGGTGCAGCTTCACGTAGGGTCAACCACCCTGGGTAAGCAGCCAGTTCTCTGCCCGAAACGATGGGGTACTGACGACGGTAGTATTCTCACCGCACGAAGCACTATATATTAACAGACTATTATTAGCTTAATAGACTACGTCCAACTCGACGATATAGTGCCAAATATGACTATTCAAATATTAATATACACGATGTCTCAATACCGATGGTAGGCGAACTTGGCCTTACTCCCACACGTGGCGTCGCGGGGAGGCTTTACGTCTGTGACTCTATTGGAGGGTAAGAAACTGGACTGAAAAGAAAGTCCTACTTTAGTAGCGCAGTATATATACGCACTATGAACAAATAGTCCCATTAGTGGTGCGGTAGCCAGATTCCTACGCGGAACTAGGACTTGTTCGTACATGTGGAGCGGTACGTTTGAACTGGGTCTGAGGGGTATGGCAGCCTGGCACCAAGGTCTCGACCAATAGTAGAATGGAGACTATTATGGGATGTTCAGTAGGCTAGAATGGATATTCAATGCATATTGTACAAGGAATATACAAGGGATATCAGGGAATATTAGAGAATATACAAATACAATTAAATATATATATATAAATAAATATATATATTCGGTTTAATCTGGCCCTTCACAACAGTTGTCAATATTCCAATGTACAGTTTTGCTTGTACAGTTGTACAGTGTTTACCCCCCCCCCCCCCCCCCCCCCCAACCTCCGCACGCGTTACATTCCCCCAGTGAAACTCCTCGCTGTCAGGTGAAAAGAAGCAGCTGGCGACTCCAAATGTATCGGAGGTGGAATGTGGTAGTTCTACACCCTCCCCAGGCCGACAGTGGGGCAATGCGCGCAACGACCAGTGTAACTGAGGGGTACAATTCCCTGACTGTATTGATAAGTATGGTATCATTAAACCACTACCGCTTTATGTACTTTAATTACTGGCCATACAGTACATGATATATAAATATGATGAACACTTCCCACAATGAATCGGTTCCACACAAAGGTGTAATCAAGTATTTATTGCAGCAAAAGGTACATAATATACTTCTCTGTATTTTACTTTGGATGCGCTTATAAGGCAAAGGAATGTGCGTAGGCAAATCAATAATGAATGTCCATTCTCTGGTTACGCAGGAGGTAATTATACAACCTGAATCTTAGGGAATTATATCTATGGTACACTAGTAATATATAGCGGGAGATACTGGAAGGGTCCCCCCGGTTGTAAGCCAGCAGGGGTAGAGGATCTGTCGGTAGTAGAGAGTCTGGTCAACGATGACTAAGGAGACTCCAAGTACAGGAGACGGTGCAATAGTCTCTTGATCCACAGACGAATACAGCTGTTCTCCGTAGACTGTAGCTCCACAGTGAAGAAAGCTAGCCGGCCTCAGGCTCTCTGAGGCGCAGACTCGACTGGTCTCCTCACAGGGTAAATCCAACACGTGTAGGCGTCGGCGATTCTCCGCTCCATAAATCACAGGACCAAAACAAATATAATCCAGCCGCAAAGGGCTATGTAGTCGTCGGGTAGATTAATCCAGTGTACATGTCCACACGGTTCTCGTCTAGGTCTCCTCGGGTGAAAGCGCCATGAAAGCAGCCCAGCCTGGATAAGCACTCTAGCTGATACGAGGAAGCGTTGGTGATGCTGGTCACTGTAGAACTTTAGCCGCACGATACACTATACACAAATAGACTATTACTGACTTAATAGAAATATGTCGCACTCGACGGTATAGCGCCAAACTCTGACAATTCAGTTATTAATTCGCACGCGGTCTCAATGCTCTATTTGGGGCCAAACAGGCCATACTTCACCGCACGGAGTATCGTGGGTGAGGCTTCAACTTATTGGGTAACTCTACTTCTGTATTCACCTGCGCCATATTTATATGCACGGCGAACAATCTAGTGCCAACCTCATTTCTGTCTCGTATCCCTGGGCAAGGCCGGGCATGTACAGACATGTCTTGACGGTGGCTTTGAACCTGACTCTGGAGGCACGGCCCCGGCGGCTGTGGACCGCTGTCCAATAGGAGAATGAAATATTATGGTCTGTAATAGGCTAAAGGGATATTCCGTGTATATGTACAAGGAATATACAAGGGATATCAAACGATATACAAATACTATGCAATATATATCAATCAATAAATATATATATTCGGTTTAATCTGATCCTTTGTAACAACCAGTAAGCAAATTGACATAACGACTAAATTGGGATGGGTGAAGAATACAGAAAGCCCAAAAATAAATAGAATAAAAAAATTACAAGAAAAAATAACACCTAAGAAGAAAACCTGAGAAATAAAAGTCAAAGGTACAAGAATGTACATATTTGTATTTATTTTCAATTAATAAACACATACAAAAAAACGCAAATATTATTCATATAGGACATTGTTGTGGTCTGAAAATGAATAGCATCTGCATAATTCAGGAAATAATACTACAATAATAATTAGGGATGCACCGATTACCGGTCCGATCCATTACTTTTAATGAACAGTATAGACTTGGACCGTCAATGTGGGGTCATTAGACCCCATAAGATATAATACATTTGTCTGCATTAGAGAGAGTTAATGTGTCAAAAATGCAGCAAATCAAGTCACTTTGCTTTGATTTCTGCCACGTTAGATGTGATTTCCAATACCAGTATCGGTACCGGTGCATCCCTAATAATAATAATCATAATAATTCTGGATATAATAAATAGCCCTACTCTTTCTTCTGCTGTGGCGTGTACTATGTGTACGTGAATAAAGTGGTTCTCATGAAAGCTCTGTTCTGTTTGTTTTTCTCTCCTACTGTAGTTAAAGAGCAGCAGATGTGTCATCTGAACGTCTCCCCAGATAAACTGCTTCCCTTCTCTTTTCCAATTTCCTCTTCCAACGCCGGTGAACTGGTGGGTACATCGCCGTGTAGCACCTCAAAGGCGTTAAAAACTAAATTACAAACATCACAAAACAAGCTAGTCAGACTACTGCTTGACCCGACTCCTAGAACCCACCTCACCCCTGCCCACTTTGACAACCTAGGATGGCTTAGAGTAGACGACAGAGTACAGCAACTTGCAATGGGCCTGGTCTACAAGATACACTGTTTTATTTGATTTGATCTTATTAAGGATCCCCATTAGCTGGTGCCATAGCAACCAGCTAATCTTCCTGGGGTCCACACACACAAAAAAACATACAAACAGTGTAAAACAAAAATACTTTACAGTGTTCAAAGCTATTTAAGATTATTTTTTTTAAAGTGAATCTACTGTAAATGCAGCAGAGGTTTTGAGGCAGGTTATTCCAAAGAGTTAATGCTCTAAAAATAAAATATCTCCTTAAAGCGTTGGTTTTAGGACCTGGCAATTCAAACTGCCCACTACTGGAACCTCTAGTGTAATGCTCATGCACAGTATTACTAAAAACAATCTGATTATGTATAAAAACAGGAGTTTTACTGCTCATGACCAACTACACAACTAAGGTACCCATGTACATGTCAAATTACTTCCCAAAGGTCAGTGAATACCACGACCACAACACCAGAGGGAGCTCCACAAATCATGTGAAACCCAGATTCGGCTCAAACAAGGGACAAAACACATTTGGCAATTATGCCACATCAATGTGGAACGCCCTACCCACAGCTGTAAAGGAATGTGAATCACTACCCACTTTCAAAACCACTCTCAAAGAGCACCTACGGGAGACTGCAATTCGAAACTGGCCCCTGTAAATGTCCTAACCCAACCCCCTCCAATGTACAGTAAATGTCCTAACCCAAGGTAGACACCAATTTCCTTTCTGTGTGTACAAACGAATGGATATGTACCACTAGTGGTCCGTATCCGCTTCCATTAATTTGTGCAAAAAGGAAACATTGCATCAGATGTAGCAAAGAGGAATATATATCCTTATTTTTCTTTTATTTAGTAATGTAAAAGGAGCACGCCAATGTTATGGGAAATTAGCATACCGTCTTCTGTGGAGTAGAAAGCTATCCGACTGCAAGCTAGTGTAATCGGTCTTATTTTACATGCCCCGAGTATGACACACTGTACCTCCGTTACACTCACCCCCCTAAACTCACACCACCCAGGGCATCTGGGTCACGGTACCACTGTAACCAGTCTTATTTTACATGCCCCGAGTGGGAGTTAAACCCCGGTCTCCCGCGCCGCGGGCGGCATCACAGACCACTATACCAAGAGGTGAATTCACTTCTAAGTAATGGGTCTGGATGCCTCTGGGGAGTGAGTTTACTTGCAGTACCGCTGCCGTCCACAGTCACTTCACAACACTGTCCATCGTGACTGTGGATAGACACACGGTACCTCCGTTACACTCACCCCCCTAAACTCACACCACCCAGGGCATCCGGGTCACGGCACCACTGTAACCGGTCTTATTTTACATGCCCCGAGTGGGAGTTGAACCCCGGTCTCCCGCGCCCCGGGCGGCATCACAGACCACTATACCAAGAGGTGAATTCACTTCTAAGTAATGGGTCTGGATGCCTCTGGGGAGTGAGTTTACTTGCAGTACCGCTGCCGTCCACAGTCACTTCACAACACTGTCCATCGTGACTGTAAGATAGACACACGGTACCTCCGTTACACTAGCATAGCCTAGCATACCTCTCCCCTAGCTTAAAACTCAAGAGAGAGGTGTTTTTGGCCAACAGCTAGGCTAGTGGTCCATATCCACTTCCATTAATTTGTGCTGAGCTAGGCTAGTTTGCAGCCAGATAGCTTTCTACTGAACACACAGAGGAAATCAGTATCTTATCTTCTTGTCTGGAGAAGACTGTAAGCACATTTACCAGCTACGGTTGCTCGGCATCGTCCACTGTGTGTCCTTGTTTTTCTCCGTACTACAACACACAAACAAGTACAGGTTCAATGTTTACAGTATAATGAGCACTTCTGTCATTATAGCAGATGAGTTGAAACACACAACAGACAGACAGAGGACAAGACATGGTAGATAGACATAGAGTCTGCACACTGTGCACTGCATTATAACACCAGATAATAAATAATACACGTTGCGGGCAGAATAGTGTCCTGACTGTACTTCTATTTTCCACATTTGTCTCTGTAAATTGTCTCTGTAAATCTCAAAACTCCGGATATGTCTTTTTTAATAGGGATGCTCGATATTGGCTTTTTTACCGATACCGATATTCCGATATTGTCCAACTCTTAATTTCCGATACCGATATAAACCGATACCGATATATGCAGGGTTTCCCCGTCCAAAAAACGGAATAATTTCAGGTAACTAATAATTTCACTGGATATATATATAACAAATATTGTTATTGTTTTTTTTTGTTTTTAAACCGATACCGATATTTTCCGATATCACATTTTACTGCCGATATCGGCCGATAATATCGGTCGGCCGATAATATCGGACATCCCTATTTTTTAACCTTCATTTTCTATATAATTTTAAATGACTCCATACTGTATATACTAATAACGTTTGTTTTATCTGCAGGGGGTAAATATTGTAACAGAGACAGTGACAGTGTTTACCTACTATGGATGAATTATGTTATATTATGAGTCCAATAGAAGCGGAAATCGAAATGACCCCCCTTCCAATGCTACAAGAAATGGTAGAGGAAGCACTGGTACACTGCATACCTACCAACACTCTACTGTAAATAGATGGAAGACTTTATTTTGAATACAGCAACTCTTTAGATTACAGGCTGCTGCAGATCACAGGCTGCCATTGAGACATGCATTTAATAATCCCTCCTAATTAAATGGAGGGCACTCAAACATGCACACACTGACAGCAGAGGCAACCATGCAAGGTGCCAACCTGCTCATCGGGAGCAGTTGGGGGTTAAGTCTACACCCTCCCCAGACCGACTGAGGACTGTGTCACACTGTCAAATTGCATAACGACTAAATTGGGGAGAACACAGGGAGGGAGGAACACACATTAGGGAGAATGGACTTGTTATTTATCAACCTGCACTTGGAGAGAGTACTCAGAATGATACCTGCACTTTCAAAAAAGGTCTCTCATTTCTCTAATGTCCCTGCTGGTAAAATATCTTTTGATGTGGTCTTCTGAGAAGCACTAGTGGCTGTTTGAGGCATTTGGTCTTATCAGTGTGTATACAGTGACAGATGTGAGGCCATTTGCAGGACCGACTCCATTTGTCTCTCTCCTCATTGCAGATCCCTGATGCTTTGGGCCCAGTGCCCGTCGAGCCCATAGATGTCACTGTGAAAACACGCGTCCCCTTCTTCAAACTCCAGGTACACACAGTAGAACCTATACATAATATATATAATATTTAGATTCGATTCGATTAAATACAAATGTATTGTCATTACAAGTACAGTACAACAAAAATTATGTTTGCAATGTACAGGTGATTAAACTGGGTATAAAATATATAAATGAGTACTACTGAGTATAGTACTAATGCGATGTATGTACAGAGTTGTAGTAATAATATGTACAGTGATACACGTATAAAGAAATATATATTAATATATATATTAATATATATACAGTATATACAGCATTATTGTACATACTATCAAAGTGAGTTATATGGATTATATGCAGGTGTATAAGTAGATATATAGAAGGATTATTTGCAGGTATATTCTTACCGATATGGGACAAAACAAGTATTTATGTCTAGTACAGATTGTTTCAAACTTCATACATAAACATTCTAAATTGGTCCCAGTTTATTTCCCATCGCCGTGTTTACTAGTATTTCCTGTTAGCTTTGATGTTAGCAAACACTGCAACAGGATATAAACTTGGGTCCATTTAGAATGTTTATGTTGTCAAGGTGACTTGGACCGGAGCTGGTCCCTAGTGAGGAAGTCTCATTGAAAAGACCTATTTGCGGTTTACAATCTGGCATTTAACTGACTGCAGCATTCAGAGCTTACTTACACTTACAAAGTGCAGCAGTAAAATAAATAAAAATAAGAAAAAGAAAAGTCAATAAGTGAACATAATAATGGCTTCTGCCTAGTAGAGAACCGTTATATCAGAGTATCTGCAGGGTATTGAAACGTATTAAATTCATAATTAAATTCATAATTCTCAATTTAAGGTATTACAAAGTATTTTGTACAGGTATTACATTTGGGGGGGGGGCAGCTATTGGGAGAAATAATATTAAATATATGATTTTATTTTGTACCGGGAGCTTGGTGCGTCTGGTGAGAGCTTGTATAGAACCTGCACACATTTTAATCAGTGCCGCCGCCAGTTCAGTGTCACTATGTGTTTATTTTTGTTGGTATTATGGTCGTGAACTTGGTATAAAGTTTTGCTCTGAGTGGTATTAAAAAGTTACATTTAACTTGTTGAAATCTGCAGATAAACCTGTATAAGAGACATGTTGCTAAGAATTAGTGTTATTGTGTTACTGTAGGTTCCCCAGCACTATAAACTGATGGGCTACCAGCCTGTGTCCACATGGGAGGCGTATGACAGCTACATCCCCACCACCTTGGCCAGACCCCTGCGCACCGGAGCACTGGTAACTACACAACACGTGGCCTAAAATCATAGTATTACTATCTATCTATCTATCTATCTATCTATCTATCTATCTATCTATCTATCTATCTATCTATCTATCTATCTATCTATCTATCTATCTATCTATCTATCTATCTATCTATCTGCCTGCTGTTGTACTCTTTTTTTCACCCCATCATTATCCATCCATCCATGCTCTTATTCAAGCCTCTGTTTTCTTTCCCGGTTAGGATGAACTGTTTCCAGAGATGATCAGTGGCCCGTCTCCTGGCGCCGTAGAGCTGAGGCCCGAGGGGGGGAAGGAAAAGAAAGAGACCAAGAAATGTGAAAAAGAGGAGAACACTGTCATCCGCTTCACATTCACCTGCCCTGAAGCGTTGATCAAACCTGCTCCTGAAAACCCCCTCAGGATCTTTGTAAGGCCTCATCACGTGTTTTAGTTATCAGATCTGGGTACAAATGTATATATAGAGAGAGATATTATTATTTTGTATTTATGTATTTATTTATTATAACTGCAGTGACTGAGTGAGCAGCACATTTGCACTTTTTCAGCAACGACTTGTTTGTTTCACACAGCAACAACATAACTGTAACAATCTCAACTGTGCACTTCTGATATGTTTGAGGTTGGTTATGAACATATGAACTGCATGAGGTTGGTTATGAACATATGAACATATGAACTGCATGAGGTTGGTTATGAACATATGAACTGCATGAGGTTGGTTATGAACATCTGAACTGCATGATGTAAATCACACCTTTGCTCTGAGGACAACGGGTCAATTCCTGCTCCTCCCGGCAGCATGCCGAAGTGTCCTTGAGCAACTTAACCCCTAACTGCTCCCGATGAGCAGGTTGGCACCTTGCATGGTCGCCTCTGCCATTGGTGTGTGACTGGCATTTTTAACTAGGCTGTTATAAAAATAAAATAAAAAAGTATATGCAGGTTATTGAGAATTTCATTGGTGGAACCGTGTTGACTGAAAAGCTATTTAAAATGTCAGCCACACCCTGCGTATTGCTGTCCGTACTTCCCTGATCCAGAAGGCAACAGGACATGTTGACCTACTACGGTGTGCACAATAGACTTGAATGTACATTACTTCTAAACTAGCGTATTGGATCAGTGTTTGGCCTCATCTGGTCACTGGGGCGACTGTGGCTCGGGAGGTAGAGCAGTCGTCTGGCAATCCGGAGGTTCCCGGTTCGATTCCCGCTCCTCCCGCACAGCGTGTCGAAGTGTCCTTGAGCAAGACACTTTAACCCCTAATTGCTCCCGTTGAGCAGGATGGCACCTTGCATGGTTGCCTCTGCCATCGGTATGTGAACGTGTGAGTGAATGGGTCAAAATGTGAGGAACAAATTGTAAAGCGCTTTGGATAAAAGCACTATATAAATGCAGCCATTTACCATTTTTACCATTTACCTGCTGTGTTGCAGAACCCGGCTCCAGGCCTCCAGGCCTACAAACCAACTCCTCGCTACCTGGAGAGTGACCCTGAATACCACCTCTGTCCGCTGCCTAGGTACCATCCAGAAACATCCTCACCCTGTTACACTGTTACACAGTATAAGCTAAGATCTTCAGGTAGCTATTCGATTATTATAATAATACCAGTAACAGTATTATCTCCTGTGTAGGTACGTCATACAAGAAAGCCATACACAGGGCACCCCGAACACCCAGAAGAGGTTTCTGGATCGCAAGGTGAGCTTTCTTTTTATAAAAAAAAAATTATACAAATGAATAGGTTTGTTTATATGTTTCATTTTAAAGGGGTACGCCAACATTATGGCAAATGCACTTACGGTTGGTCAAGAAGATACATTTCGACTGCTTATAACCCAATTCTATTTCTTTAAAAAGGAAGAATTGATTGTCCGAAGAAGATACTAAGTTTAACAAAGGTTTATATTAATCAATCAGTCAATTTATATCAAAGTTAACAAAGTACATCAATGCAAAGGAAAAACAACATACAGAGAAGAGATGCATAAAGTGTCAGTATGCTATTTCTGAGGAGCTTCTAGCTGTACACCATGTTTTATACTGATTACTACATCCAGGGGGGTTCTGGGGGAGCCAATGATATTCAAGCTCTAATTATTTGTCGCTTCCTGTCTCATGGGCGTATGTCACTTCCAGTTCCCTGCACAGCCAATGAGAGCATTGTTCCTAATAAGGGTTTTCCTGGCCGGTAGCTTTGAGCAACCTGGCCTTGAAGCAAGACTGGTCCTCGCCCAATATTTTTGTTATCACCTTCAGGCCAGACTGTCCAGTGGTGGGAGTGTGTAATGTTCATCCCTGCATAAATTGGGAGCATGCCTACTGTATGTTCCCAAAGCCCAATGATCCCACAGCCCTATGTTCCCGGACGAGAAGAATCTTAGAAATGTGGGAACATAGGGCTGTGGGAACATAGGGCCTAATTTTTTGTGGAAAATAAATCTTAGAAATGTGGGAACATAGGGCTGTGGGACCATTGGGCTGTGGGAACTTAGGGCTGTGGAACCATTGGGCTGTGGGAACATAGGGCTGACCCCTATAAATTAATAGAAGTTCATCACAGGTTTGAGACGGCCCCACCGTTCACTTTTGTCAGAGATGTTGTCAGAGATGTTGCCTGAGGTCATATGGTCATAATGCGTACACACGACCCAAGGATATAATGGATCATGTGAGATTTGCTTAATACGTCGTGGCCCCAATAGATCTTACTGCCAGCGGAGAAGTGTGTGAAAGGTCACAAAACATACATGTACAGTAGGTGAGATATGATAACACAATAATCATGAAAATACACTGCAATAGATACCAATTTCCTCTCGTTCAGTAGAAAGCTAGCCTAGCTGTTGGCCAAAAACACCTCTCTCTGAGTTTTAAGCTAGGTGAGAGGTATGCTAGGCTATGCTAGCTTGCAGTCGGATAGCTTTCTACTCCACAGAAGACGGTAAGCGCATTTCCCATAACGTTGGCGTGCTCCTTTTACCAAAAGAAAAACAAGTATATATATTCCTCTTTGCTACATCTGATGTGTATGCGATGTCTCCTTTTTACTGACTGATGACAGGAAGTGATCAAAGGGGTCATGACCTGGAATAATTTGGATTCCTTGAACATTCTATCAAACATGGCCACCCTCACCAGTGACTGGGCCCCGCGCAGGTGAGTCCCAACGTGCTATGGAGTTATTCACAGTACCTTCATTCACCATTTCATACTTAGAATTGTACTGTAGATTGATACACAAAATGGCAGGTGTGTATTAATGTGCGTCTATCTGCATCTCATAAGTATCCCTGTAGCTGAGGGGTACAATTCCCTGACTGTATTGTTAGATATGATATTTAATACCACTACCTCATGTACTTTAACTTCTGGCCACCCAGTACAAGATATAAGTATGATGAACACTTTCCCACCTGATGAAACGAACCAACACAAATGGACCAAATCGAATATTTAATACAGCAAAGGGTGTACACAATATTCACTTAATTACATTTATGATTTGAAATGTTAAGTATGCACTTTTATGGCAAATGAGTATTCGTAGGTAAATCAACATTGAATGTCCAATCTCTGGTTGCGCAGGGAGTAAGTATACAACCTGGAATATTTAGGAAACGATAGCGATAGTACTTAAATAATTATAGCTGGATACACTAAGGGGGGGGGGGGTCCCGCTGGTTGTAAGACAGTAGGAGGGGGGGGTTAGAGAAGTCGCTGGCGGTATCCCATCTGGCCGACGGTGTCTTGGGAGAATCCAAAGTCTTAGACCCAGTGCCCACAGAACCTGGGGCCGTAGACGAACACAGCTGGACCCTCTGTGGAACGGTATCTGCCGGTCCACAACGGAGAGACGTGGTGCGACCTCACGTGTAGAGCGCCGCCTCACCTGTAGTCCTCTCCGGGGGGTAATTCCAACACTCGACAGTGTTGGCCTTTATCCATGGAATAATCAAAGCACATAAAGCATAATCCAAGAGCCGTGGAAGGCTCGCCGTTGTCGGGTAGAGTAATCCAATATACAGGTCCAGTCGCTCTTGACCCGGAGCTCCTCGGATGCAATCACCACTAGGGGTCTGACCAGCCTGGATAAGCGTCCAGATAACGTCAGGAACGATGGGGGTACTGATAACTGTAGAACTCGAACCGAACGATGCACCATACATAAATAGACTATTATTAGCTTAATAGAATACGTCCAACTCGACGGTATGGTGCCAAACTATGACCATTCAACTATTAATCTACACGATATCTCAATGCCTATTCTGGGCCAAGTAGGCCCTACTACACCGCACGTGCTTCGTGGGGAGGCTTTTGCGTCTGTCACTCTGTTGGAGGGTAAAGAACTGGACTAAAAGAAAGTTCTACTTTACGAGCGTCATATATATATGCGCTATGAACAAATAGTACCACACGTATTTCGCCCGGCATATTACTGCGCGGAACCGGGGGCTGCCTCGACATGTTAGGCGGCACGATTGAACTTGGACCTAGGGGTATGGCAACCTGACGCCAGGTTCTCGTCCAATGGTAGAATGAAACTATTATGGGCTGTTTAGTAGAAACAGGGATATTCAATGCATATTGTACAAGGAATATACAGGGGATATCAAACGATATACAAATACAATTAAATATATATATAAATAAATATACATATTCGGTTTAATCTGATCCTTCGCAACAGCCGCCCCCTAATTAGTCCCACCTAATTAGCTAAGCAGAGACAGATTAACCGCACTGTCTTCCACTCAAGGTCCGCTGCAAGGTCAGTCAACTCACAAAGTCATAGGGTCATGGTCATCATCGATAGTATCTGGGAGTCGGGGCAGTTCTATGAGCCTCGCCACAGGCCGTGTGTAGGTGCGCCCTTGGACGAGTACTTCAGCTGCTCGGACCTTGCCATCGGCACCGGTGATCACTTTGCTTACGCGGCCAGCCGGCCACATAGCTCTGGGGAGTGACTGGTCAACTATCATGACGACTGTTCCTTCTGTCAAATTGTCTCTCTCTTTTACCCACTTCTGGCGGGTCTGTAGAGACGGTAGGTAGTGAAGTAGGAAGCTGCTCCAAAACTTGTCAGCTAGTACTTGGCTGTACCTCCACATTCTTCGGCCGTTCGCTTCTTTGGGCCTGTACATTGTCTGGGGTAGCGCGGGGTCCAGCCGCCCCATTAGGAGTGTGTTGGGGGTGACTGGGTCGACATCTGCTACATCACTGGAGACGTAACCGAGGGGTTTGGAGTTCAATACTCCCTCGATCTCCGTGAGGACTGTCATTAGGACTTCCTCTGCCACAGTCTGGGCTCCGAGTACGGCATACAGGGCTGTCTTTATAGAACGTACTTCTCGTTCCCAGGTTCCACCGAAGTGGGGTGCGTTCGGGGGATTAAACTGGAAGTCAACCTGGGCTGGAGCGAGGTGGGTCTTAAGTTCTGGGCCCATAGCTTGGAAGCTCTCTCTCAGCTCTCTTTCTCCGCCTTTGAAGTTGGTCCCGTGATCAGACAACAATGTAGACGGTTGCCCTTTCCGTGATATGAATCTCCGGAAGGCCATAAGGAATGAGTCTGTGCTCATGGTCGGAAGGAGCTCGATATGTATCGCTCTGGTGGTCATGCATTTGAATACAATACCCCACCGCTTCTCGGTGCCTCTTCCTCTTTTTATATACAACGGGCCAAAACAGTCCATGCCTGTGGAGTGGAATGGCTTGTCGCCGATTCGGAGGCGACAGGGGGGTAGGTCAGCCATCCGTGGTATGCTGGGCTGCGCGCGCCACTTACGGCACTCTAGACAGGTTCGCTGGAAGCGCCGTACTGCTTCTCTCCCTTGTAATATCCAATAACGACGTCTGATCTCCGCGAAGACTCTCTCTGCTCCGGCGTGGTGCACATCCTCGTCGTATTTCTTTATGATCAGCTCTGTGACCTTGTGTCGGCTGTTCAAGACGATCGGGTGCTTAATGTCATCTGGTAGATCGGGGGCTCTCCGCAGGCGACCACCCACTCTGATGAGATTATGTGCGTCACTCTCTGGTGCCAGGTGAATCAGTCTGCTGTCTGATGGGACGGGGTTTCCTCCCTGTAGACAGTCTAGCTCATCGGGGAACGAGTCTCCCTGGGCTCGTTGTAGTAGAAGAAGTTCTGCTTCTTCGTAGTCAGCTGCTGACATGTCAGTGGTGGACTGAATCTCTGGGTGGTGCCGCAGGAATGTCCTTTGTTGCGCACTCTCTAGGGTAATGCAGTCATCTATGTTCGGGTCTGTGGAGGCGACAGTGCTCAGTCCACAGAACATAGGCTTCTTGTTCTCAGCCTCCTCTCTACTTGCTTCCCTCGGGGTGGGCGTAGGCCAATCTCCTTCCGGGAGCTGGAGGAATGCTGGTCCGTCACTGTAGATGTTGTGACGGGTTAGGTCATCCAGGGACATTCCCCGGGTGATGACGTCAGCTGGGTTGTGTTTGGTATCCACATATCTCCAGCTTGCTTCTTCTGTTAGTTCCTGAATCTCGGTGACTCTGACTCCCACGAAGACTTTGTATCTGCATGAATCAGACTTAATCCATGTGAGTACTGTCGTGGAATCTGACCACAAGATTGTTCTATGCACCGGAATGGTGAGTTCATGTTGGATTAACGTGGCTAGATGCGCTCCTGCGAGGGCTGCGCAGAGCTCTAGACGTGGGATAGATTGTTGCTTACGTGGGGCTATCCTTGAGCGGGCCAGTATGAAAGCAGTGTGTATCTCTCCTCCCATCTCTTGGGCACGCAAATAAGCAACCGATCCGTAGGCTACTTCGGAGGCATTGCTGAAGACGTGTAGCTCAATCTCGCATGTCTCTGGCCTCACCGTGGATGGGAAGTAGCTGCGGCGTATATTAACACCTGGGAGTGAGCGGAGTTCCGTCTCCCACTCTCTCCATGTTGAGGCAAGGTGTGCGGGTATTGGGTCGTCCCAGCCCTGGTCCTTGTCCCATAGTGCTCGTACAATCATCTTTGCCCTGGTGGTGTAAGGTAGAATACATCCCAGCGGGTCATATTGTCTGGCGAGTGTTCTGTACACACTCCGTCTGGTGGTCGGTATCGCCGCCGACCTTCCTTGCTCTGGAGCCAAGGGTTTGTGTCTATAGTGGAGCGAGTCTGTTTTGAAGCGCCAGACTAATCCTAGTGTCATTTCTTGGGCTTCTCCTGGGATTGTCGCCATCCAGGTCTCGCTGCTGGCAGCCTTGTCTGCGGAGGAGAGGCTGCGCAATACGTGCGGGTCACTGCTGGCCCACTGCCTGAGATCAAAGCCTCCTTTGATTAGGGAGGCGCGTAACTTGATTAGGAGAGCCTCGGCTTCTTCTTGAGTCGAGACGCTTTGTAGACAGTTGTCTACGTAGAAACTGTTCTTCACACTGTGTTGGACCTCTTCACCTGCTGCTGGGTCCTCTGTGACGTGTTTCTGTAGTGCAAATGTAGCACAGCACGGGCTGCATGTGGTTCCGAAAGGGAGTACTTCCCACTGGTAGATGGATGGGTTCTCATCTCCGATCTTCTCTCTCCATAGGAACCGTAGCAGAGGCTTGTCCTCCTCTACTAGTCTCACTTGCAAGAACATCCCTTTGATATCCCCGCTTATAGCCACCTTGTCCTGGCGGAAGCGCAGTAGCACGCCTAGTAGGGAGGGGCCGAGTGTGGGGCCGGGCAAAAGCTCTTTATTCAGATTTTGGGATCCGATCTGGTAGCTGCAGTTAAACACAATGCGATCCTTGCCATTGTGATGGACCTTGTGATGCGGCACGTACCATGATTCGGTCGTCTGATCGGCCTCTTTAATGTCAATCTTTGTTACGTGTCCCGCTGTGATTAGCTTCTCAATCTCAGCTCGGTACACACTCTGTTGAGCGGGGTCTTTGGCTAGGCGCCGCTCTGTGTTCAGTAGATAGCGCTCCGTGGCGTCTTTCTTTGCGTGAAAGGGGGGCATTCCCTCTCTCCTCAGGAGTGGAGTTGCGTATCTCATCACTCCGCCGACTGTGACTCTCTTTGTCCCCTGCTCGAGTAGGTGGATGGCGTAAATGTCTTCTTTAGAGCGAATGTCTTTCTTTTCGTTCTTAAAGGGCATTGTCTCTAGGGTCCATAGCCTCTCGACATGCTGCAGGAGAGTGGTGTCTTCTTCTGTCGTTCGGGAGTGGAAGCAGCTAGTGGCTGCGGTTCGGTTGAGAGATTTAGCGAGGGGGCCTTGTAATGTCCATCCTAAGCGGGTCTCGACGGCTGCAGGACAGCCTCGGGGACCGGTGTGGACCCGGTCAATCGGGACTATGAGTTCTGCATGGTCGGAGCCTATCAACAGGGTCGGGGTAGCGCCGTTTATGAGCGGGATAGGTAATTGGCGCAGGTGCACATATTTATCCATCAACTTGGTGACAGGGTAGGTGTACTGCGAGAGTCCTATTTCTTGGCTGGTGAAAGCATTTGTGATCTTGTACTGTCGCTCTGGCTGCCCGTTGGCTGCGATAGTGAAGGAGACATTCTCGCCCTTTATCGTCTTCAAATCTCTTCTTATTGTCCGAATCGTCATTTCGTTCTTGCTCCCCCGCAGTCCCAGTTGAGTCGCAGCGGAGGCGAGCAGAAGGGTCTTCTCTGACCCGTCATCAAGGACGGCGTAAGTGTCCATGACTTTATCCTGGTAGCTCAATGTCACACGGACTACCTTTAAGAGCACTTGAGCTCCGTTGCTGCTGGCGGGGTCAATGTACATGACACTTGCCTTGGTGCCGCTCCGTGGTGCAGGTGTAGGCCGTCTTCCGTTACTATCGTGTAGTATATCTAGATGGGCTCCATCGCACCGGCTGCACCTTTTCTTTAGGCGGCATTCGGCTGCCATGTGGGGCCGCGCACATCGATAACAGCGCCGGTTGGACTTTATCCATTGGCTCACTTCTTCTGCATTCATCTTTGTGAATGTGTCACATTGTGACAGCCAGTGTTCTTTCTCACAGTAGGGACACGCTATCTTCCACTTCTCCTTCCTCGAGGGGGTGCTGTGACTCTTACTGCTCGGTACTGACTCTGATTGGTGCATGACAGTCACCGATCTTCTTCCATCATTTATTCTCCTGGGTCCCTCTCTGGAGCTTGGCGTGCTCCGCCCGAAGGTGTCCAGTCGTAAGCTGCTGACCTCTCGCCAGGAAGTCGGCCAGATCAAGGAGGGATGGCTCGGGGCCGTCGGGATCTCGGTAGTCCCTCTGCCGCCGAAAGCGCTCCTGTCTTGCGGGTGGCAGCTTCTCCAAAATCCTCTCAACGTTAGAGTTGGCGTACAGCTCATGCCTGCCCTTCTCCCGTTGAGCTCCCAGCATCCCCACCAGGGACTGCACTTTGATTGACAGGTCATCTAGTGAGCGATTGTCTGTGGCTGGGGGTAGGCGGTCAATATGCCTTATCTCCTGGATTACGTAATCCCATATACGTCCATATCTTTGATCCAGCGCTGCAAGGGCCGCTGTGTATGGGGTCGAGGAGGTAGCATAGGCTAGCGCTATATTGTGTGCTCGCTGTACTTTCAGGTGCTTCAATAATATTGCATACTTGTGGCGTTCATCAATGACATCCGCCAGCATTGTCTCTAAGCACATCCGGAGCTCCGTGTACTGTGCTCGACTCTCATAGGCGAAGTCTGGGATTGATGGCGTGGCGTTGTATGACGCCGTGGATGGCGAATACATCGGCGAGCGTTGGGGGAGAGACCTCCTGGGCGAGTCCCCTCTTGCGCCTCGCTGTGGGCCGGTACTGGCAGGGTACCATGGCCCGCTGGTCCAGGTACTGTTCCTCGGGGCTGGTCGTGCGTCGTGCTCACCCGTAAATAGAGTCGGGGGTCTGTAGCGCAGCGCCGCGGGGGTATAGCCTGGACTGTATGGGACCTCCTGGTCCGGTGGAGTACTGTGCTGTCGTCGGGCTTGGTTCTCCTCTTCTCCCTCTTCTTCTTCTATCAAATCTTCCAGATCTTGTAATCGTTTATTTAGCTTCTCCGCAGTGTAGGCCGCTCCTTCCTTGTAGCTGGGTCTCGCTTGGACCGGTATGGGAAGGGGGTCTGCGGGAGGTCTAGACTCGGTCTGTTGGTCAAGTTCAGGGTCGCTTGCTCGTTGCGGTGACGCTGCTCTTGACTGCTGTCTCGACGAGTTCCTTGAGCCCCTGGCGGAGGGAGAGGGAGTTGTCCTTTTGATCAGCTGCTCTATTAGTTGCGCTTGTAGTCTGTCGCGCTCTGCGTCTCTTTGGGCACCGGCAGCGGTGCGCTGGGCGTCGGCGCGGTCTCTTGCCATATTCTCTTCCATCTGGAAGCGTCTCATCTCCAGACTTGTGCGCTGTTCTTCGCTCCGTTGCTGTGCTTGGAGGTGTTCGCGCTCGCTGGTCGCCTGGGCTTGGAGACGTTCGCGCTCACTAAGCGTCTGTGCTTGGAGCCGATCGCGTTCGGTAGAGGCTGTCAGGCTGACGAGGAACGCCTGTTGTAGTATCCTCTCCGCTTCGCTGGGGGAAGGCGGTAGTGGAGGTGAGCCGCTCCTGCGTGAACCGCTCCTGGGGGTACTCGTTGGGGAGTCCTGGAGCTCTAGTTCCTCGGCGCTCTCCTCTTCTTCTTCCGTGCAGAGTTCTCTCTCTGTAGGGTTGTCTTCCTCCCGGGGCGTGTCGGGGACTACTTCTTTAGTAGTGGCGGGGGGTAAAGGCATGTCAATTCCCTCCTGGTCTCCACCGTGGGCTTGGTCAGTTACATTAGGACCTACTAGGGCCTCTGTGGTCGGGGAAACCTGGTCGTTAAGGTCAGACATAATTTTACTTTCTACTTTTACTACGTTTACCGTTTGTCGAAGGCTAGGTAGTTGACTGACAGTGTAAGCCTCTAAGTACTGAGGTGTCTGTCGTCTGCGCCGCGGGCGTTCTAGGTTAGGAGGATCGTTTCGTGGAGTGTTCATCATAGGCCATTTCGATATTAATAACACTATATTAATATTACACTAGTTACCCTCCGGCTCGAAGGACCAATTGTAGCTGAGGGGTACAATTCCCTGACTGTATTGTTAGATATGATATTTAATACCACTACCTCATGTACTTTAACTTCTGGCCACCCAGTACAAGATATAAGTATGATGAACACTTTCCCACCTGATGAAACGAACCAACACAAATGGACCAAATCGAATATTTAATACAGCAAAGGGTGTACACAATATTCACTTAATTACATTTATGATTTGAAATGTTAAGTATGCACTTTTATGGCAAATGAGTATTCGTAGGTAAATCAACATTGAATGTCCAATCTCTGGTTGCGCAGGGAGTAAGTATACAACCTGGAATATTTAGGAAACGATAGCGATAGTACTTAAATAATTATAGCTGGATACACTAAGGGGGGGGGGGGTCCCGCTGGTTGTAAGACAGTAGGAGGGGGGGGTTAGAGAAGTCGCTGGCGGTATCCCATCTGGCCGACGGTGTCTTGGGAGAATCCAAAGTCTTAGACCCAGTGCCCACAGAACCTGGGGCCGTAGACGAACACAGCTGGACCCTCTGTGGAACGGTATCTGCCGGTCCACAACGGAGAGACGTGGTGCGACCTCACGTGTAGTCCTCTCCGGGGGGTAATTCCAACACTCGACAGTGTTGGCCTTTATCCATGGAATAATCAAAGCACATAAAGCATAATCCAAGAGCCGTGGAAGGCTCGCCGTCGTCGGGTAGAGTAATCCAATATACAGGTCCAGTCGCTCTTGACCCGGAGCTCCTCGGATGCAATCACCACTAGGGGTCTGACCAGCCTGGATAAGCGTCCAGATAACGTCAGGAACGATGGGGGTACTGATAACTGTAGAACTCGAACCGAACGATGCACCATACATAAATAGACTATTATTAGCTTAATAGAATACGTCCAACTCGACGGTATGGTGCCAAACTATGACCATTCAACTATTAATCTACACGATATCTCAATGCCTATTCTGGGCCAAGTAGGCCCTACTACACCGCACGTGCTTCGTGGGGAGGCTTTTGCGTCTGTCACTCTGTTGGAGGGTAAAGAACTGGACTAAAAGAAAGTTCTACTTTACGAGCGTCATATATATATGCGCTATGAACAAATAGTACCACACGTATTTCGCCCGGCATATTACTGCGCGGAACCGGGGGCTGCCTCGACATGTTAGGCAGCACGATTGAACTTGGACCTAGGGGTATGGCAACCTGACGCCAGGTTCTCGTCCAATGGTAGAATGAAACTATTATGGGCTGTTTAGTAGAAACGGGGATATTCAATGCATATTGTACAAGGAATATACAGGGGATATCAAACGATATACAAATACAATTAAATATATATATATAAATAAATATACATATTCGGTTTAATCTGATCCTTCGCAACAATCCCCCTGACTGTACAGTGTTCAATGTATGGATAGTGTGTAGGGGTGTAACGGTACGTGTATTTGTCCCGCGACTTCACGGTACGGACGTCACGGTTCGGTACATCCAGCCATACAACGAATACGTCTAGGTGAAACTAGGGTTGCACATGTTACAAACGTATGCTCAATATCTTTACTTTACTTTACACTGGCTTACTAACGAAGGTTATCATATAACCCTAGTTATTTGAGTATAGCGAGCGCTCTGCTCTATTGGAACTGTCCCTTTAATCATATGCTATCATGAAAACGTTCAACCACATGCACGCTCCTCACCTGCCTGGCCACGCCCACATCCGCTCATACATAAGCGGGGCCATGGCCATACTACCAGCTCCTTCCCCAGTCTTTCACCGCCGAAACGGAAGACACATGGGGTCCTCAGTGAGTCAGAGCAGAGCGCTCGCTATACTCAAATAACTAGGGTTATAGGTCTTCAAATGGCCGGGGGAATCCCGTGTCCCACCTACTAATTTGGTGTGGGAAACAGGGAACCCCCTCCCCGTGACGAGAGAGAGAAAACACCCTCGTCAGGGAAACTGATAGGTAGAAAGGCACAACCTCCCGGCCAATCGGTTACGTAAATGATATAACCATGTCCGGGGGGGAGGTTTATTCTGTCCACCCCCCTCAACACCTCACCCCTGATACGACGCCATAAAAAAGCAGAGCCGCGACACCAGTTGCATAGCGCGCTACATGAAAGCACATGAAGTAAAAGCTTTACATCATGCACGCCAACCTCAGCCGTGTATATACGATAACCTCGTTTGTGTAAAGAACAGGCTTTATCCACGGCTCTTCTTATGTGCGAAAAAACTTGCCACCTGCTATTTTTTTACTTTACCCTTAAGCAAAGAAAAAATTAACAGACTGAAGAGAGGAACCAAAAGTCCTTGGTTCACATGCTACATACGTATAACTCTGTAAGCTAACACTAGCACACCAGTTGCGGACTCAAATGCTACGTTTTAACCTAAAAACGTATTTCATGAAACACACACAACCCTCATCATACAATGAAGCCGTCGAGTTCACTCTTACCATGTAAGAAAAAACACCGGCTTAGGTAGAGAAAGGACATAAGCCCCGGCTAAGTGCTAGAACACAGCCTTGCAAGTTATACAACAGCAACCAAGCATATTCCAGAGAAATCTGCAAGAAGGCGCCCCCAGCATTTGTAGCTGTGGGTTCCCATAGCACACGTCGTATCCCCAAAAAAACAGAGTAAACACACATTTTGTTAAACAAAAACATTGTTATTAACCAAAAACATTTTGGGGGGGCAATAGTGTAACGTGTCCTACCTGACCCCCGGACGCAGGATGAATGGCCGCAACAATGGCTGGTCCACCTTGTTGACGAGGCCTCTTACTGGCGGGGCCAGCAGTGGCGACGTTTGGAGTCTCGCTCCGCCGTTTCGCCCACATCCTGCGGCCGGCCATGGTGCAGGCTGACGACATCTTCTGCCAGAGATGATGCCGAATCAGAGTGTTCAGGGCCCGCTACCTCCCCACGGCTAACGCCACCGGTTAGCACAAGCTAACGGCTAACTCCTGGCTGACTGTTAGCAGCTAGCTCTTACCGGCCCACCGATAGCTACCGGCTAACGCAGCAGCAAGCTAACGGCTAGCTCTCACGGGCCCACTGTTAGCTACCGGCTACTACTGAAGCTGTGTAATGTGAGGAATAGCGATGCAGGCCTGATCACTTCAGACAGTCGACTGCCTCTTCTTTAGCCCAAAGAAAAAAAGGGCAGACAACATCCGCCTCCCTCACAGGACGGCGTTACCAGAGATACAGTGGCGTCTGCAGCGAAGCCCCGTTTTATGCGGCCTGCTGCCGCCTTGAGCTTGGGCTAAAAAACACGCAAACTCGCACCGGGAGGCCAGCCCACTTTCTTCTTGAAAGGCGGGGGCCAACGTCCAGTGCGGCTGGCAGAGGGCATCCCTCCTCAGAAACATGGGTCTCGAACCCAGACTCTGAATCGGGGCTCCCAGGAAAACAAAGCCTCTGTTTTCGTAGGGCGTCAAACAAGAACCCCCCGTCCCCTCCATACACCCGCGATGGAGAGGCAACGGAGGAATCCTCGCTTGGAGCCGGCTGTTCTGCGAGGCCGGCTGTTCTGCGAGGCCGCAAGCCTGCGCAGCCGACCCCGCACAACTGACACATCTGAGGCCCGCGTCGCAAGACACCACCCGCTCAGAGAGACCGTCGGCCAGCCGACTGCCTCTCGCGGCAATAGTATCCAGCTGCACAACCGGAGCGAACAGTATGACTTTTATATTGTTGTCTGAACACTTTATTTATTTATGTTTAAGTATTTATTTAAGTATTTTTGCATTTATGTATTTATGAATTATATTATTTATGTATCTATTAACTGTTATGAAGAATTCCATTTTCCAGATGAGCATAACAACATACCGTAATTCCTCTAATAGTAACCGGGTCTCAAATACAAGCCGGGTCTCTATTAATGGCCGGGTGCGCTCTTGAGCTAAGCAATTATAAGCCGGCCTCCTAATACAAGCCGGGTTACTAATATACTGAGCTGCATACTGAGCTAGTTACTTGATTTCACTTTGAAAACGTTGAAATGACCAGTGACCACCTGTAATTGCACTGTTTACTATTTCATACAGTACTTGGTTTCAATAAATGAACCCAGTACATTTTACTGGGTTCAAACTGACACAAAATGTTGATTTATTCATTATGATCCGTTTGAAAATTTGAAATATACTGTAGGCCTCCCTCTTATACAGGCCTCCTCCTAATACAAGCCTGGTACCCGCTACAGTTGAAACAAATACAAGCCGGGGTTACTATTAGAGGAATTATGGTAGAATAGAATAGAATAGAAATACTTTTATTATCCCGTGGGAAATTTGACACTGCAAATCGCTCAACATTTAAACATTTAGACAGGACAGGTCACGAATTAGAATAATAACACAAATCAATCAAGTTGCCTAGGATAAGAGTAGAGTAAAATAGAATAAAAATGAAATAAAATATACAGAAATAAATAGAGTAAAAATATACTGAGCATGGGGGAAGGGGCGAGGGGGGGGGGTACAGGTAGTAAAAAACAACACAGCAGTGTAAACAATTTGGTCAATATAATTTAACTATCTAACTAAATGAAATATAAATTCACAGTATTCACAGTGTCACATAAGGTGCAGTATGCTTGCGGCTACGTGGCGTAGTGGGCAAGGCGCTCGCCACGAATGACGGAGACGCTGGGCTTGCCTGTTCGAGCCCAGCGCTCCACATTGCTTTCAGTTTAGCTGGCCGTCCATACTAATACACATTGGCCGTATTAGGGGGTGGGAAACTGATGGGTGGGGATCGGGGGCGTTGTGGACAGCGACTCCTACAGGTCGGTTGGTGCGCCTGCGCAGTAGAATCAGGAAGTGTCGGGGGCAGCGTGAGCCTCCCACGCGTTACTCCTCGCCACTGAGAGATCGAGCTGCGCAGGTGAAAAGATGCGACTGCTGTTACCTCAAGTACCGGAGGGGACGCCTTTTGCTTTTTCCAAATCCAACTGTGCAAAAATGCTTCCGCATTCGTCACCGGAGGTACCGTAGTGGCGTGCGGTAATGCGCCTTTCATTTTCCTTCACGCAGCGCCCAGCGGCGGCGTGCTCGCTCAGGTGCGTGCGTGCGCCGGCGTGCTCGCGAGGTGCTCGCGCATGAGATCCCGCCTTAACAATATATATAAGTCACCGCCCCAAATTCAGTATCCAGAAATAGCTCAATTGGCAAGACGCCATGGCTGTGGATCCTACAGCTAGTTGCTGGTGAGTTCGAATCCCGTCAAATATATTTTTTTTAACGTGATTTTTTTTTAACGTGTATTCTTTCGCCGGTTAAGGTTAGGCATGGTTAAGGTTAAGGTTAAGTTTAGGCATTGTTTCGGAGTTGGTTAAGGTTAGAACGGTTAAGTTTAGGCGCTGTTAAGGAGCTGGTTAAGGTTAGAGTTTGTCAAAGAGAATGGCAATATTCTTTCTATGGTTAAGGTTAGGCATGGTTAAGGTTAAGGTTAAGGTTAGGCATTGTTTCGGAGTTGGTTAAGGTTAGAACGGTTAAGTTTAGGCGCTGTTAAGGAGCTGGTTAAGGTTAGAGTTTGTCAAAGAGAATGGCAATAGACAGCCTATTTCCGCGCGACAGCTCCCAAAGCGGGCCTGAAAAGAAAGGCGCTTTACCGTAGTGGCGTGCGGTGACGAATGCTTCCGCATTTTTGCACTGTTGGATTTGGAAAAAGCCACACGCGGAGGGGACTTGTGCTATGTATGACTTAGTCCACATTGCAGCCGGCTTGTGGGAGGCAAGAAACAGCGTTCGTGACAGGGGAGGGTTGAATTGGATGATACGAAATTGGGATGGGAGAAAATATAGAAAATGGGAGAAAAAGTGGATAAAAAAAAAAGTGCAGTATGCTTCAGGTAGTGTATTGTCCTCCTTGGGTTCCTATTAATCCAAGGTCAATGTCTGGCAGCCGTCGCTGCCCCCTGTTTTGGAGCCTGGAGGCCGCTAGTCGCCACTATTGAGCTGCCGCTCTGTGCTCAGTGATGCAGTGAGGCACAGTGATGCATTGTATAGTCTGATGGCTGTTGGAATGAAGGACTTCCTGTGCCGTTCAGTGCTGCATTTGGGTAGTGTGAGCCTAGCACTGAACATGCTCCTCCCGTCAGTCAAGTCTGTGTATAGTGGGTGGGTGGGGTTTTCCCTGATGGCCTGGAGCTTAGCAAGGCTCCTCCTCTCCGCCACCCTCGCTAGAGAGTCCAGCTCCACCCCAACCACGCTGCTGGCCTTCCTGACCAGCTTATCCAGCCTGGTTGTGTCCACTGCTCTGTCCGCTGCCCCAGCAGGTCACAGCATACAAGAAGGCGCCCGACACCACCGACTCATAAGAGTTTAAATGGGCACACTATTTAATTATATTGATTAATATAAATACATGTTTATTTATTAGACTTCAAAAACTCAACATTAATGAACAATCAACCATATTAGTCAACTGAAATAGCCTAGACTATGCCCACATCAGCAGCCAATATGTAGGCTCCTGGCTGCCAGGGCAGGTAAATAGAAATACTGACATCTAGTTAAAAACACAACCAGATAAATAAGATGTAATATCCCATACCAAATCAATCTCAGGAGATGTTTCAGTCATGAAGAACTGTGAAACCTGTGCTTGGGTCCTTTGCGTTCTTATATTTTGGTAATGTTGTTCTCCTGAGGCATGCTGTCTGACGTCAGTCAGTCCACCATGTGCCACAGAAAACACACGCCTACATACTTTGCAGTTTGCTTTATAAACATCTCCACTGACGCTATCAAGCCAGGGGTTTGCCTCTTCCCACTCAGGTCTGTACTTCTGGAGGCGTTTTGTCTTTTTAGGACGCGGTGTAGTGTCTGCTGTAGACATTTTCAAACAGCAGCCATGACAGGCAGCGGCGCAGCACACAGACAGAGGATTGGCACAACCGCACAGAACATATCTTAGCAACGTGAAAGCTCTAATTCTCATTGGTCGTGAGCTGCTGAGCGCACTCGCATCATACCAGAGTTGCCAAGTCTGTTTATTTTCCGCAACTTTTGGACACAATTTTGCTTGTTTTTGTAGGTCGGCTGGCTCATTTCTCTCACTAAACTGGCAACATTGACTGACTCGCGGACAGCGGAGCTGTCACATTCCCAACCTTAAAATACGGGACAAAGTGCGTCCTGTATCAGTTCAATTCAGTTTCCAATTACGGGACGATTCCGTATTTTACGGGACGGGTGGCAACCTTAAATATAACGCACTCATATTGCATTTACTGAGAGTGCTTATTCGTTCATTATTGATTAGTTCAAATGCCTTTTCAGCAACACTCGTGGTAAAATGTCTCCAAACCTGTGTTTGTCTTCCCAGATCCGTGGACTACAACGAGTACATGCTTCCAACCTCGGCTCCTCTGCCTCTCGCCAGCCTTCCTGAAGATATGGCGAAGCTAGTGGGCGACCCGTAAGCCACACCAGTACCGGACAGTATCGGTTAGCCTAGGCAACACCTCTCCCGAAGTTTAAGCTAGGCTAACCGGTACTGTTTGCTTCCATTAATTGTGCTAAGCTAGGCTAGCTTGCAGCCGGATAGCTTTCTACTGAACGCACAGAGAGGAAACTGGTATCTATCTTCTTGTCTCTCTCTGGAGAAGACGGTAATCTAATTCCCCATAATGTTGGTGTGTTCCCTTTAAGGGGAAAATTAACACAAAGTCATCCGGGTGGATGTTTCTATCCAAAGCCCTTTAGAGTATTGTGAGTGCTTACGAGGCAAGAAACGGAAACAAGGACAACTCCTGTTCACGGCTCTTGGCTGTACTCAAACACAGGTCTTTATCACAGGAGCGCCATGTCTGGAGAGGCAGCGATGCAGCTGACGCCGGAGATGATCAGAGAAGAATTCCTGACGGGAGCCCAGGCAACAGAGGCCAGCAGAGACACAGTCAGGTACACAGCCCCAGGGGCCTCAGGGCACATATATACCGTATTTATATATTTACCATATATATATACACACACATATTTGTCTGAATATACCTGCATATATCCTTCTATATACCTACTTATACACCTGCATATAACCCATATGAATCTGTATGACAGCATGGACAAAAATGCTGTACAGTATATACCGTATATATATTTATTCCTACCATATATATATATATATATATATATATATATATATATATCCACATTTGTACATACATGCATATAATCACTTTTTTAGATATCTGTAGATACTATATCTGTACATATCCCTTACCTACTCTTAGTAGTTACACTGCTGTCTTCATACCTGTATCACTGTACATATTAATACTACAACTCTGTGCATACATCTGATTAGCACTATTACTCAGTAGTACTAATATATATATTTAATATCTGTACATTGTATATTACTGTTTGTTTATTTGTTTATTAGCAAAGGATCCCCATTAGCTGACGCCAAGACGTCCACTAGTCTTCCTGGGGTCCGAGACAACATTAAAACATTACAACATATACATTGCAATTAAAACATAGCAAGACATACCAACCAAGGAAACACAACATAGCAAGACGTACCAACCGAGGAAGCACAACAACATTAACACACAAACAAATTATATCTAAATATATACATCAACGGTAACATATTGCATAAGGGCTTGTGTCCACAGCGGACGTTTTATGAGTTGTCAGCTCCTTTCTGTCATTCATTTCTATGCTACAAACGCAACAGGCGCGCTCCTTTTCCCAGCGCCGCGCCTCGCGTTTTAGCGCTCTCGGCGGCAGCGCTTTTGGGCGGAGCGCTCCCAGCGCATAAAGTTGAAACTAGTTCAACTTTTGGAGAGGAGCGCGGCTCATCAAGGTAACTCTTTTCAACCGACCAATCAACATCGAGCAAGTGGCTGAGCCATGGCAGTCGCGAGACTCAGGAAAACGCTCTGAGTTTTTTTTTTTTTGCTTTTCAAAGCAGTCCGCCTTGAAAAAAACGTCCGCTATAGACACAAGCCCTAACTCAACATTATCAATAATTTTATTGGCTCACATGTAAGATTTTAATTTATTTTATTTGTTGCAGTACATTGCACTTTGGTTGGATGCTAAACTTCTTGATAAGTGCTGTTCTGTATAATGACAATTATACAGAGGCCTCGATCTTCAAGTCAAGAGTTTTATTTGTCACGGCATACAAGTATACAATGAAATGCGGGGGTATACAATGAAATGCGGGAGTATACAATGAAATGCGGTGAAATATGGTGAAAGAAAGAAGCTTTGGCATTAGTAATGGTTATGGAGAATGTTAACAAGAGGTTGTGATATGTGTCGATGTCAGCAGTGAGGCGTGACATTCTATACTTCCTCTCAGCCGCTCTTAGGACCTGTCTTTGTTCTCTCACTGCATCTGTCAGCCATGGACTGGGTGGGGAACGGCGGGCAGGTTTCTCAACGAGGGGACAGAGCTTGTCGAAGGAGGTTGCAAGGGCTGAGAGGAGGGTGGAGGTTGCCATCTCTGTGGGGAGAGCAGAGAAGGTTGTCACTCAAAGGTAGAGCAGATAGTATGTCAGAGGAGAGGGTGGAGGGGGATAGGGATGGCAGGTTGCGTCTGAGTGAGAAGGTTTGAGTTGGGGTGAAGACCTTTCGGTTAAGCATGCGAGTTAGTGAGAAGGATATGAAGGAATGGTCAGATACATGTAGGGGAGTTACCGTGGTGTTAATGATGCTGGAGTTATGGGAAAATATGAGATCGAAGGAGTTGCCTGCTTTGTGGGTGGGAGGCATGGCAGTGGGAGTCGGGTCAAACGATTGTAGGAGGGAGACCACTGGGACCGACTGAGATGAGCCAGGCAGGTTGAAGTCGCCCAATAGAAGAAGAGGGTACCATCTTCCGGTAAGGAGCTTAGAAGCATGTCCAGCTCATCTGTGAAGTGATCGAGCGGACCTGGAGGGCGATAGAGTGTAACAATGGTGAGATTGAAAGAATTAGAGACAGATACTGCATGATATTCGAGAGAGGAGAGTGACAGTTCTGTGCCTCCACCCCGTCTGGAAGGTCGAGGTGTGTGAGTGAAGTTATAGTTTGTAGATAATGCTGTAGGTGTTGATGAGTTATTGGAGGTTATCCAGGTCTCAGTTAGAGCCAGGAGCTGCAGATTTTGACTATGGGCGTAGGCAGTAATGAAGTCGGCTCACAATGAGTTCCTAGTTGTTTGGGGGCTGTGGGTGCTGGCACTAACACACTAATAGCTGGCCCATGGATGTTCATAAGGTAGGCGATACTGCCACCTGGCGAGATTCGATCGTCATTGCAATTCCAACGTAGGCAGACGTGCCAGGGAGCTCCGGCTGAGTGTTTAGAACAGGGATCAAAGGAAAAAGATCAAAGGATCCAAAAAATTGTATACTCGTTATTGGCGCCCAATGAGTTAACGTGGCTATGATTCTTGCTAGGAAGAATCTTTTTAATAATTTTTTTTATTCTTTCATATCAAAGTCAATTATAAGTATGCAGTATGATAACTACATCTCTGACGTTTTTAACAAACCAAACGGTTGAACATTTGAAAAGCAAGCTATGGTTATTTCAATAGTACATGCACCATAGACATGCATGTTATGAGTGGGCGTGCTCCACCCTCGCAAGATGGCCGCCATGTGGCAACATCGGTCTCCGTTGGCCAGCAGCGTGGGTAAGCCATCTAGTGATATATATCTATGCCTGGATACATGTACAGTAGAGTTCAAATGTCCTTCCCAGAATGCCACAGTGCAGGTTTGTATTGCAGGGAGCGTCAGCAGCAGGTTGAGGAGTGGGCCAGGTCCCAGACCAGCTCCCTGGACAGAAAGGTGACGGGCCAGACGGCAGCGTCTCAGGAGGACCAGGTGCAGAGCACCCACAGGGAACAGAGATCGCCTTCCACCCTTCCACAATACACAGCTGCACGCTGGGTACCCAGTCATACAGGCCCATACAGGCCCAGACAATGACCTATGACCTATGCTGCATACAAACAAAACACGACGAGAAGAAACATCAACCAATCAGTTACCCCGCGATTACAAATGAAACACACACACACACACACACACACACACATATATGTACAGTATATACACGCTCAAATAGGCTATCCCCTCACCTCCATTGGACCACAAATAAATAGGCTACCCCTTACCTTTACAATAAATAAATAAATCAATGAATAATTATAATAATTCCCCACTCACCCACAAGAATGAAATAGGCTACCCCCTCAACTACGAAGGGCTACTAATTAGCTACCCTCCTAACGGCCTGTTCCTTAATGTCAAGCAAGCAGTGCAAGAATGCGGAAGCATTCTACCGTAGTGGCGTGCGGTAATGCGCCTTTCATTTTCCTTCGCCCAGCGCCCAGGTGCGTGCACCGGCGGCGGCGTGCTCGCTCAGGTGCGTGCGTGCGCCGGCGTGCTCGCGCAAGGTGCCCGCGCATGCGCATGAGATCCCGCCTTGGTTCGACACGAGCGGAGCTCAATATATATAAGTCACCGCCCCTTATTCAGTATCCAGAAATAGCTCAATTGGCAAGACTGCATGGCTGTGGATCCTACGGCTCGTTTGCTGGCGAGTTCAAATTCCATCAAATATTTTTTTTTAACGTGATTTTTTTTTAACGTGTATTCTTTCGCCGGTTAAGGTTAGGCATGGTTAAGGTTAAGGTTAAGGTTAGGCATTGTTTCGGAGTTGGTTAAGGTTAGAACGGTTAAGTTTAGGCGCTGTTAAGGAGCTGGTTAAGGTTAGAGTTTGTCAAAGAGAATGGCAATATTCTTTCTATGGTTAAGGTTAGGCATGGTTAAGGTTAAGGTTAAGGTTAGGCATTGTTTCGGAGTTGGTTAAGGTTAGAACGGTTAAGTTTAGGCGCTGTTAAGGAGCTGGTTAAGGTTAGAGTTTGTCAAAGAGAATGGCAATAGACAGCCTATTTCCGCGCGACAGCTCCCAAAGCGGGCCTGAAAAGAAAGGCGCTTTACCGTAGTGGCGTGCGGTGACGAATGCTTCCGCATTTTTGCACTGCTTGCTTGTCATTATGCTACACGCCTCCTAACGTCACCGGAATTAGCTCCCCTATCATCCACACACAAGGCTGTAAATGGGCCGCCCTCATCCACATAATTAGCTACCACTCGCTACTAGCAGCTGGATGCAATTAAACACCAATCAGGCAGTGGATTCTTTTTATAGTTCTCACTCATAATTGTTCAGCCTAAGATTATCGTTATTATCTTGTCGATTCTTACAAGCCACTGTATGTTTGATTGTATTGTATGCAGGCGACTTGCAGGGTGTACTTGTCGTCGTTCAACTGTCTTGTGTTGCTCACGACTCGTGTCTCGTTCTCAGCGGATGTTTAAAATAAAATAAATTTTTTGAAATTGACTAAATGTCGTCTTTGAAAGTTATTCCGTTACTGTGTTCCTGCAGTGTAGTGGTCTCTGTGATCTCACGTCAGACTTGTGATTATCTAGTTTCTAATGTGATTTACAGAACAGAGTAGTTTTCCTTTTTTTAATCGTGTCCAGTGGGGTTAGTGATCTAATGTCAGGGTTGGGTTTTTCGACCGCCTTATTCAGCTCAGGACGTGTTGACGGATGCTGTGGGCTGCTTGCTGCACCGGTCGACATCTTCGGAGGATCACTTCAGTTCTATAGAGTGTTTTCATGGCACGTCATCAAACCGGAGGTCGGCCATTTGGGAGATACTGAACGTATCCAACGCAAGCGAACTAGCAACTGTACTTCCTGGTTATTGTTGCTCAAAATGGTCAATTATTGCCATGTTTTTGGCTGTACTAATCGGTCGGACCGGGAAAAGCATTTGGAGTACTTCAGATTGCCAAAAGCTATTACAAATCAGGGAGAAGAGTGCAAAAAAGGAGGCGAACACCTCCTCTCCTCTCCCCTCTGAACGAACTACCAAAGTACCGATCAGCATTTTGATCCAAACATTTGTACTAGTAGACTATTAGGAAAAAAATTCAAATGTAAAGATCAGTCGATCTAGTAATGTTATTGAATCGCCTACCTTGGCTTTCACAATACACATGACATGTCATCGATGAGCTGATACTGTGCCTCGCTCACCCATCCACACACCAGGCAATAGGCATCCAAACATTTGTAAGATTTAAGGTCTTCATCTTCACCACCTATTAGTCTGAGTTTATGAGAATATTGTGCCCTTTCCTGCTGACTAAGTCCTTCTCTGTATGTTCTAGCAGCTTCCACGCGCTTTCCTGAACTTTTCTGTGGTTTAGACATCCTGAAATCCTAAAAAGTTAACTTAAATCAAACATTCAGCATGCAATCCATTCTGATGTTTAAATCCCAGTATCGCCGTAATGTCCGCGCATCCGGGTTACTGACCAAATCGTGAAGACGGTGCAAACACTATTGTGCAGAGAAATGGCTCAAACATGAGAGCAGAGATTAAACAAAAGGGCTGAGGAGCGGCTGGGTGGCGCAGTGGACTAAGCGCTCACCTACCACCGCAGAGACTCTGGGATCGAATCAGGGAGGGGATCTGGGGGAAATAGCATGAGCCTCTCTCACGCGTTACGTTCTCCCAGGGAAACTCCTCGCTGTCGGGTGAAAAGAAGCGGCTGGCGACTCCACATGTATCGGAGGAGGCAATGTGATAGTCTACACACCCTCCCCAGACCGACAGTGGGGCAATGCGCGCAACAACCAGGAAGGGAATTGGCATAACGACTACAATTGGGGATGGGTGAAAAATACAGAAAAAAAAGAAGGGTTGAGGTTTTCTCCCAAGATGCTTGTGACATTTTCAGTGGCAGCTTGTCCCCAAACGTTCTTAACTCATTCTGCGGCAATGACGAAAAAAGTCGGGTTATCTCGCCGGTAGTTGAGCGCCAATCACGAGAAAAGTCGGGTTTTAATCGCTATTTCTTTTATTAGCTATATCCATTCATTTTTCATCCAGCCTGATGTTATCATTGGGAATGGGTCTGAGCTCGCAAAAGGCCAATACCGCAGCCGGTATTGCACATCATTGGAATCCCTCTGGTTTGGGCTGTGCATCGATCTAAGAAGTCCGGTCCGGGTTTTCCTTCTCGGGCATGACTAACGTTATAACACGGATTGGGGACACTGGGAGCACCGTGGATTCATGTGTTTTGGTTGATAAACGTTACGTTGGACAGGCGGCCGCGATCAATATTTGGAATGGCGATCAGGAATTGGATTATTCTTTTTGCAGTACATCAGATGTGAGGTTAGGACTCTATGTTACCAATATTGGGTTAATCCGATGTTTTTTTCGTAATGATCACAACGTGTCTTGTGTGTGTGTGTGCGTGCCGTTGGCGCCGACCAAAGCACGGAGGGGCGACTTTTCCTCCCCCGCTTTCGTGCGTGCATGATGAAACATAATACAGACAATCTAGCGTTTATTTCAGAATGATTCATAAATCAAGCGACAAATGGCACGATTTCTAAGGAAATACATTGAAGCGCCGTTTGCTGGAGTTTATTGGGATTCGACAGGATCACTCTAAAACTATACTCATATTCACCACGGTATAAAACGGAAATGTATGTATGAAAAAATTATGTTTTTTGCATGTTGACCGGAAGAAACTCACTGACATGTTTATTAGATCCATAGCTATAATATTTAATATAGTTTTAGCACTTGCAAACACCGGCATTATCCCCATTGAACAGAGTGCTGGCCTTCTTACCACACGGTAAACAGCGACCTCTAGGCGCTGAATGAGTTAATGCAAAAATGTCTGGCTGTCCACACAGTCATTCTTTACATATCATAGCTTGCCCCATCAGTTTCCCAGGCCCTGAAGAGAAAAGGAAAAGGAAAAATACATTATTTGACACGGCAATAAAAGAGGGTCACCATAGGGATTTGATTCAGAAATGCTATTCATAGTTCAAGTTTAGTTCAAGTTTCTTTATTAGTTTTTTATTTATATATTATATATATGTAGCACCCTGAATATTCGACTATTATTCAGAAGTGCTGACTTGCCTTTTATCTCCCCTTTGTGCACAAAGACATGTTGACTAGTTTCCATTGATATTCTCTCGAACAATGACGCGAGTTTCTCCTTCTCTCACCGGCTGGAATATGGATTATAAACAGTAAGCTGAATCATATTCAATCCATCCAGTTCTCTTCCTGTGGGGCTAGGTGGCGGTTCCAGCAGGGGGCGGCAGGTGGCAGGCGGAGCGCACGAGAGAGAGAAGCAAGCAACGAGGAAGAGGGAATCACCTGGAGGTGAGGGGAACCGGAAGCTCTCTTCGGCGTTGGATGTAGCCGTGAGCGGTCGCAGCTACAACGGGAGATGCTTTGGAATAGCCCCGTTGAAGAAGTGAAGCCAGAGAGCCCCGCCGGAGCGAGCGACGGGTGACGAGACATACTTGCTAGGGACGGGTTATCCTAGAAGTATCCGTGATAGTGTGTGAATAAGAGAAACCGAACCCAAGGACTAACGTCCATAGATAACGTGTTATAGTAGCAGTGTGTGCGGTGTATTAGCATGCTGCTAACGGCTATATTGACTCCAGTATACACCGGGCGCGAGGCGCTGAAGAGACCGGTGGTGTAGCCAGCCACGTTGCGTTAACAGTATAACCGAATAGCAGGAGGGCTGTCTGGGACCCACAGAGTAGCTTCAGTTAAGGTAGGGCCAGAGTATTGTCGCGCGTCGACCCAGCGCCGGCCGTCAACAACCAGTCTTCGCCGGCGTTCGACATCTGCTCTGCACCGGCTGTCTTCAGCCCAGCACGGGAGTTCGTCCCGACCAGCAGAGGTCGCCATCACCCAGCACGCGCTCTCAGCCCGCTACTGCTCCCTCTGCTCCAGCCCCGCTTGCTAGCGCCCGTGACGAGAGCGTTCGACGCCATCTTGCTACCCGGACAGTGGTGGCGCGGCGAGGCCGCCATCTTGGTTGAGTACAATAGAGCTTCGATGCTCAGGATCTTATTGCACAGTACACAGAGTGATGCGGCCTACGGGTGAAGCTAACGTTGCTAACTACAGTTCATAGGGGTACCCCATAAACATTACATGCCGGCATTAGTATAGGACTTTTGTTTTGGTAAAGTGGGCCCACCTTTTCATTTCTTTTGAGTGTAATAACGTGTATGGTCATGCCTCTTAATTTCCCGTCTCGTTAAAGCTGTTTCTTCCTGGGGTATATTAATGCTGCCGTAATATGTAAAGCCTTAGAGGAAGGTATTATTGTATAAGTGTTATATGTGTTATTATTATAATTATTAGTAATTAGGAATAATGATAGTATATGCCATTTGACTCACTGCCAGTAATACTTGTCACTGCCCAGTATAAGTAACACTAAACGAACTAAGACGGGAATTGTGTGTGTGCGTGTCCATTTTTTAGTCTAACCCTAACCCTTTTTGATGCGGGTAATATTATTATTATTTAACCCTTTCTCCTTCCAGTCATTAAGGTCTCTAGTGGTCGTCGAGGGAGGGTACTGCTTGCGGGAGGAACGAATCTATTTAGGCATATCAGTCACTAGGTGTGGGAGGGTTAACGGAGGTATTCAGGGAAGTGAGAGCGAGTTGGGGAGTACTGCTGACCGCCCCGGAGAGGCGAGGAAGACCAGAGTACCAAACCAGGTTGGTAAATCCCGGGCCCCATTCACTCCCACTACCGGGCCCCAGTTTGACGCTCCAGGCCCAAAGACGAGGGTGCAGTCAGACGGAGCTCTACTGCGTCCAGCTACCTTGTGACTGCCAGCAACCGTTCCCACAAAGCAGGGATAATCCACCCTGCTACATATATATTTTTTTTCTTCTAGTTTTTTCAAGTACCACCAGCAGGGGGCCCAAGTATCACCAGTGGTACGCGTACCACAGGTTGAGAACCACTGGTAGAGTGATGATTAGGAAACAGGTGTGGAGCCTCCATCCATCAGCGTGATTTTTTTCACCTGTGCCGAGTGCAGGGGGTGTGTGAGACGGGCACAGGGGATTGAGCTGACGTGAAGGGGGTGTGTGCAGATGGTGGAGTGTTGTGAAGGTGGAACCGTAACAAAATTAAATAAAATGTATTTGTATAGCCCGAGATCACATGGAATACGTAGCCCCCATGGATGTACATTAAAACATGATGTACTTCTTTGTGTGATTTTGACGTCATTGTATGAATAGAAATGTTAACTTGAGACTATTAACTTCTTCCCTTACTGGACATATTAGAGAAAATGGGCTTTGCCTAGTCTTTGTATGGATTTCTTGACTCTATTTTATGCTCTAATTCTATGTCTGCACTTTATGCATTGCTCTTTATCTGCCAATGTTGTGCTCATTTTATGTATTTTTTACTGCTGTGAAGCACTTTGAGCTGCAATTCTTGTATAAAAGGTGCTATACAAATAACGTTTATTTGTCGACACAAGTGCTTCAGATACACCCGTCTACTTTCGTACACATAATACTTACGGAATGTAATCACTCGTCTTATTACATGACGTCGGAATGTATCGAGAATGCTGACCATCCCCTAACAACCGATTCATGATTTATTTTCTTTTCTTAAAACAACCTGTTGGCCTAATAGCCTAGTGACAATGCCCCCAAAATGTTGGGATACCCCTACCGGAGGTAGAACAAAACACAATAATGTTTTTCCTTATCTCTAAGGTCTCCCATATATGAAATGGATTCTTGTATAAAAATATTTTACTGCAAAACTTGTTAAATTGATAGATATTGTTATACACTCCCAAAGGAAAAAAGAACCAAAATATAGCCTGGTCGTATGGGAGTTGAGACATATAAACTCATGTAGATTAATAATACAAGCTCCAAGAGCTGTCAAACTTGACATGCTAGCAGTCAGACAGTTGCTTAACATAATAGAAAAACCTGGATGTGAATATCTTATATATGCATGTAGGAAATATATACCTATGTACACATACTTAAAATAAGCGGAAATGTAAAAAATGAATATCTATGCAGAATGTTCTCATTTACTTTGTAGTAGCTCTGCCATGGATTGTCATAGAAATACAGATGAGGGCTTTTTCGAAAAGGTGTGGTTGTGCTGAATCCAGCAATACGACATGTGTAAATATAGCATGCATGGTCAGTGAGTTACATCAGTAAATGTATGAGGTGTCCTAAATGAAAGAAAATTAAACATTGACATAATGAAGTCTTCAGTCCAAAGCCCATTATCAGTGGCGAGAAGCATGTTGACAAATTCAATGTTACTGCAAAGTAAGATCACTTGAGGTAATGTTCTGGTCTATAATGTTAATATATTTATGATACATTTAATAGATTATACATTTCATATGATACATTTGATGATACTTCATATGGAAACAAAGATCCAATTGAATCAGAATAGAACACCTTTATTTCAATCTACTGCGTTCTGAGCCCCCTGCTGTATTCACTGTACACACATGACTGTGTGGCCAGGTTCAGCTCGAACTCCATAGTGAAGTTTGCGGACGACACGGTGGTGGTGGGGCTGATCTCTAACAATGACGAGAAGGCCTATCGGGAGGAGGTTGATGAACTGGCACGCTGGTGCCAAGATAACAGCCTACTCCTGAACATTGGTAAAACTCCATAGTGAAGTTTGCGGACGACACAGTGGTGGTGGGGCTGATCTCTAACAATTTTAACTCCGTCATTATGTATTACTTACTATATCTAAACTATACTATACAAGAACCACATCTGTTCTTTCCTTTTGTGTTGTGTGTGTGTGTGTGTGTAGTCTCTCTGTGCTCATAGCGTGTGTACGTAGGCACTTGCTTGACCGCAGCAGCTTGAACAGGCTGTTGTTGGGGTGGTGGGGGTCTTTCATTATTCTGCAGGCTCTGGATTTGTACCTCCTGTTATATCAGTCCTGTAGGGGTGGTAGTGCAATACCCGTAGTACGCTCTGCTGAGTGCACCACTCTCTGGAGGGCCTTCCTGTTCTGTGCCGTGCTGTTTCCAAACCAGGCAGTGATGTTTCCAGTCAGAATGCTCTCTACAGCCCTGGAATAGAAGGAGTGGAGTATTTCCCCCGATATTCTGAACGTCCTTAACTGTCTCAGGTGATAGAGGCGCTGTTTCGCCTTTTTCACCACAGCATCTATGTGTGTTGACCATGTCAGGTCCTCTGTGATGTGGACTCACAGGTACTTGAAACTGCTCACCCTGTCCACAATAGCCCCATTTATCCGCAGTGACGTGTGTGTCCCCTGCTGTATTCTCCTAAAATCCACGATCAGCTCTTTGGTTTTACCAATGTTCAGGAGTAGGCTGTTATCCCGGCACCAGCGTGCCAGTTCATCAACCTCCTCCCGATAGGCCTTCTCGTCATTGTTAGAGATCAGCCCCACCACCACTGTATCGTCCGCAAACTTCACTATGGAGTTGGAGCTGAACCTGGCCACACAGTCTGGTGTGTACAGTGAATACAGCAGGGGGCTCAGAATGCAGTAGATTGAAATAAAGGTGTTCTATTTCAATTTCAACCTGATTCAATTGGATCTTTGTTTCCATATGAAGTATCATAAAATGTATCATATGAAATGTATAATTTATTAAATGTATCATAAATATATTAACATTATAGACCAGAACATTACCTCAAGTGACTTTACTTTGCAGTAACATTGAATTTGTCAACATGCTTCTCACCACTGATAATGGGCTTTGGACTGAAGACTTCATTATGTCAATGTTTAATTTTCTTTCATTTAGGACACATCATACATTTACTGATGTAACTCCCTGACCATGCATGCTATATTTACACATGTGGTATTGCTGGATTCAGCACAACCACACCTTTCTGAGAAAGCCCTCATATGTGTTTCTATGACAATCCATGGCAGAGCTACTACAAAGTAAATTAGAACATTCTGCATAGATATTCATTTTTTACATTTCCGCTTATTTTAAGTATGTGTACATAGGTATATATCTCCTACATGCATAAAGATATTCACATCCAGGTTTTTCTATTATGTTAAGCAATTGTCTGAATGCTAGCATGTCAAATTTGAAAGCTCTTGGAGCTTGTATTATTAATCTACATGAGTTTATATGTCTCAACTCCCATACGGCCAGGCTATATTTAGGTTATTTTTTCCTTTGGGGGTGTATAACAATATCTATCAATTTAACAAGTTTTGCAGTAAAATATTTTTATACAAGAATCCATTTCATATATGGGAGACCTTAGAGATGAGGAAAAACATGCTTGTGTTTTGTTCTACCTCCCGTAGGGGTATCTCAAAAACGAAAGCCCTTTTTGACAGTTTGTCACAGCACTATAAATAAATATGAGTTGATAAGAGTCGATAGGACTGGTCACTCCACAGAGACGGCCCTCATAGCAGTCACAGAGGCTCTTCACTTAGCAAAAGCAAAGGGCCTCTCCTCTGTCCTGATTCTTCTGGACCTGTTGGCAGCCAGTGGGTTTGAACACCAACGAGATAAAGTTTAACCTTCTCCACACCCACAAGAAAGAAGCTCGACTTGAGTCTCACGCAAAGACATTGAGCGAATAGGTGTTGTGCCAAAATCCTACCCCTTGCCATAATTTTACCCCACCCACTCAGTAGTCAGCGTTGGTTAATACTGCTGGAGCATTGGTTCATTTTGGTCCGATTTCCTTGCGCGATTTTGCGCGCCGCGTGGGAGTAAATTCGAGACACATAAAGGTGTCCCACGGTCTCCTCTATGGCCGTGAATATTTTCACGCGGATCGGAATCACGGCGCGCCCGTGGGACACTTTTCCGCTTCGACGAGTTTATTCCACGCTTTCGGCTTTCCTTTTCTAAGCATTTTTGGGGCTACATGTGAACGAGTAAAAGTTGCGGGACGCCCAGATGTACCCATGGTAGAAAGCTCGCGTGGAGCCCATAATAGGCTCACTTAATACAGCGTTTTTAAAATCACACGACATTTTCAGGGTCGCGAGCCGACCTTTTCCCCTCGTTTTCGATGATGGAAGTGATTTAGGAAAAGCTTCGGCACGTCGAGAGGTACCCATGGATTTAATCTCGCGAGGATCGGGGCAATATTCGGCCCGTGGGAGCAGTCACACGCAAGTTATTGAATTGGGGTGGGGTAAAATTATGGCAAGGGGTAAGATTTTGGCACCACACCGGTAAGATCCCCAGAGGCCTGAGGGTACATCTGGAACCGACCATCGGGAGAGAGAACCAAGAATTTTGCCAAAAATGGTGTGAGATACTCAACCACTGCTCAAAGGACTTGATGTTGCTCATCATCAGACACACCAGAGATGAGCTACCTGCAGTAAAATCCTCAATTGAACAGCAGCTTGAGGAAACCAAGGCCGCCTGCAACACAGCTGACTACGAAGCCCTTATCCAAGACATCGGGGCCCAGATGACCAAATACAAACAGGATATACTGGAGATGAAACTCTCAGAAGAGATGCCACCGACTACAAGAACGACTGCACCTACCCGTGGCTGACGCGCGGACCGTGCCCCCGCCCCACGAAAAACCATCCACCCAGCGACTGGTCAGACACCTCTGGCAGCGAGCGATCCCAGGGACAGGCTCCACAACAACGCAGTTTTTTCGGGAGGAGACAGCCCGGCCCTCCGACAAGATCCTCGCAGAGGCTACGCGACAGAGAACAGGAAGACCTGCACGACATGTGGCCCACACCCGGCGCGGAAAGAGGGGTAAGGGGAGGACGAGGGAGGAATTGGGGCCAACGCAGGTGGTGACACCACCACCCGACAACAACCTCATCTTCAACCTCTCTTCTCACGTTCTCACTGACACTGAGAAACAGGTACTTGATAGTTATTTTTAGTTCATTAACACTGAGTGCCAGCGACAAGATTTATCGTTAGTTCATGCCAACCGTTGAGTGCCAGCGACGATAAATCTTGCTTTTTTTTATTAGCGATTTGAATTCATATTTCATCAATCTAGTTTCACGTTAGTGCTGCAAACTCTCTCTGAGCTTCATTGGGAAAATACCGCCCCCTATCGTCTCTCCCTGTTGTACTGCACCCCATTGGATTAGACTGAATGAAACACATGGGGGGGGGGGGGGGGGGGGAATCCAGCGTCCTCATTTTACTTCTCCGGCAAGCCACCCGAGAGGATCAAAGTCATTGCCGAGCTGCAAAACAGCGTGGAATACATATTTCCAGTACCCAGCGCTGGATCAATAAATGCGATCGATATTTGGAATGGCGATCAGGAATTGGAATAATCTTTTTGGAGAACATCTGATCTGAGGTAAGGAATCTATTTTACCAGTCTTGGGATAATCAGAGCTATTTTCACAGATATCAGCGTGTGCCATATGTGTGTGTGTGCGATCAGGAAATAAGAGATTAGATTTTTCAGCCCGCTTATATAGCGTGCATAAGTACACATACTATCGATAATCTAGCGTTTATTTGAAAACGATTCATAAATAGGCCGAAAAATTACGTTTTGTGTATTCCAGAATATTCCAGTAAAGGGCGTTTATCACAGAATCTTTATATTTTCCTGAAACCTTCAAGAAAACGAGGGTTTTTCAAAATGGTATAAAACGGAAATGAACCGATTAAAAAAAACAATCCGTTTCGACAATGTTGACTGCAAACAAGTCATTGATAAGCGGCGGCCAGATTAGACACATAATTTAAGACATAGTTTATGCGTTCACAAATATGAGAGCGCTATCATTGAAGTGGGTGGTGGCATTCAAGGGGGGTAAGGCGCACCGCATGGCTGGTAATCAAAGTGTTGTGAAAAACGTCTCTCAAACCGAAAGGAATTGGCTGCAGACCAACCAGCCAAGAACAGAAATATCACCATTAAGGCTTGTGACAAAGGCGGTGGAATCTCTATAATGGATACATCTAGATACAGTGAATAAATCTAAGATGTTGATTGACACAAAATATTATGAGAGAATATTGCTGAATCCCAGGAATAACTACAACCTAGAATTGAAACAGATAATCAAAAGAGCTGAAGAAAATAAATGGGTCACTGCAAAAGAAGTAAGATTCCTGGTGGATGAGTTCCCCATCACACCTGGCAAAGGCACTAAAAACCAAATTACAAACATCTCAAAACAAACTAGTCAGACTACTGCTTGACCTGACTCCTAGAACCCACCTCACCCCTGCACACTTTGCCAATCTAGGATGGCTTAGAGTAGACGACAGAGTACAGCAACTTGCAATGGGCCTGGTCTACAAGATACACTACACGACCAAGGTACCCATGTACATGTCAAAATACTTCCCAAAGGTCACTGAATACCACGATCACAACACCAGAGGGAGCTCCACAAATCATGTAAAACCCAGATTCGGCTCAAACAAGGGACTAAACACGTTTCGCAATTATGCCACAACAATGTGGAACGCCCTACCCACAGCTGTAAAGGAATGTGAATCACTACCCACCTTCAAAAACACTCTCAAAGAACACCTACGGGAGACTGCAATTCAAAACTGGCCCCTACAAATGTCCTAACCCAGTTGTACAATAAAGACCAAGCATGGCTTTGTCAGTATTCCAATGTACCCAACCCCCCCCCCCCCCCACCTCCAATGTACAGCCCCACCCAACCCCACCCCACCTACCCAACCTCCTCCAATGTACAGTTTCTAGTACATTGGAGGTCAGTATTCCAATGTACAGTGTGTCCCCCCCTACCCAACCCCCCCCCCCCCCCCAATGTACAGCCCCACCCCACCTACCCAACCTCCCCCAATGCAGTTTCTATGTCAAATGTATATACACTCTTTTTCTGGATTTTTTTTTTTAGTATCACAAACAGTACTGTATTTGAAAATCTGGTATGTCATAAATGTATAGATGTAGCAGTACTGTCTATCTGTATGTCGTGTGTGTCATATGATGAATTGAAAATGGAGGACCCTGATGGAAACAAGACGAAAGTCTTTCTCAGGTCTGCATCCTCTTTAACAATTGTATGTATTGAGCTGTACTGTACTGTACCAATTCTGCAATCTGTTAATAAACTTTTCAATCAATCAATCAATGGCATCTATGGTTTAGCCAAGGTGCACAAATGTCCAAACGACCCTCCACTCTGACCGATAATCTCAGGGAGAGGGTCCCTCACAGAGAATGCTCAAGTTTGTAGACTATCACATCCAACCACTGGTTTGGAAACTTCCCTTGTATATAAAAGATACATCTGACTTTCTAACTAGATTTAGTCAGAAATATTGGCGACAGTGATATTCTCGTAACCCTAGACGTTACTTCGTTATATTCCAACATTAACCATAACCTTGGCATAGAAGCTTTGAACCATTTTCTAGGTAATCACCCAGACCAAACACCTCCGCATGAATTTATCATGGAACTGATGAAATTTACACTGAATAGAAATGTATTTATGTTTGAAAATACCTATTACCAACAGGAATATGATTCTGCTATGGGATCCCCATCCGCGTATATAGATCCCATATCAAATACTTTGTTCGATTTACCGATATTTTCATGGTCTGGTCAGGGAACGAGGTAGAACTGTCATCATTCTTGTCTCTTGTGTAGAATCCATCACTTTCAGCATGGAAAAGAGCAGAGAATCCATCCACTTCCTAGACGTAAAACTAACTAAAGTTAATAACTTAAACGCCACAACTATCTACAGAAAACCAACGGATAAAAACAACCTCCTACAGTTTTCTAGTCACCACCCAGTGCCTTTAAAGAAAAGCCTGCCTGTAAGTCAATTATACAGACTCAAACGTATACAGTATATGTAGCTCTCAGGAGGAGTTCCACTCCGAAAGTGAAAGTATGTTGGGAAGATTTGATGAAAAGGGCTACCCAAAGGAAAGCAGTGCCTTAACTCCGCCATGGCCACTGTAAATCAAATTGAAAGAAAACAACTATTCCGTAAGAAAGAAAGAAACCTTACTTATGATCCATTTAGTTCCGTTATTAAGTCCACAGTATTGAAACACTGGCACATTCTATTTTGATTTGATTTTTATTTGTCTCGAACATAGAAACACAAAACAAGTTCAAAAAACAAAAAGGTAAATAGTCAAAGACTATTTCCATACAATAAGTGATCGAGAAGGAACAGGGGGAAGTAAAACAACTTATCAAGCCCTGCCCCTTCCTTACAATATTTGACATTATAATTTAATAAAAATAAAATAAAAGTATTTTTTTATATATCCAAATATCCAAATGAGAAAAAAATAATAGGCAGTCACATTACTGCTCAAGCTCCTCTTATATGTGTCAACAAGTGCTTGTTTATAGCTACCTTTAAATGTATTGATATTTTTGCTTAATTTTATATTCGCATCCAGACCATTCCAGAGTGATACCCCACAAACTGCAATGCACATACTTTTAAGAGTTGTAGAACTTTAAATGACCGCTTCCAACACCCTCCACACTTTACGCATAAAAGGGCTACTAACCTGAAGGACCGCCTAGTTACAGCGGACTTGTATTCAAGGCCAGAGCCTTTTATTTATGGAAGCTTCCCATGTAGAGCATGTACATCTTGTAGCCACATGATCAAAACACACACATTTCACGACTCCCACACGGGAAGAATTACAAGATCAGATCGCTAATAGAAAAGAACAAAAAACAATAAAAATAAAATAAAAAAGAAAAGAAAAGAAAAGAAGAAAGAAATAACAGATCGCTAACACTGTCGCGTCCCTGACAAAGACGGACAGGAGCAAGTTTCTTTATTATTTATCACAATAAAATACAGATATTTTAGGATGAAATGCTCGTTTCTGTATGAGCCCCTGAGAGTGTGCTTCATACAGTAAAAAAAAAGAAAAAAGTAAGTAAAGACGAATATTCAATATACATATATACAATAGAGAGTAAAATGAGTAGCAGTGAGGTACAATGCAGAAATGAGGTACAAAACTTAGGGTAAGGTGCAAATGAGGTATGAATGTAGTGCAAATCTCTTTAACACATTAACTGCCACGCTTATATCCATCAATGTTTGATCACTGCCACCAGTCTAAGCCTATGGAGATGTTCACCTTCTTTGCAGGGCTATAACTTTTTAAATTGTATTGCTAAATTGACATTACTATGGCCCATTCAACATCGATTATCTATCGTTCAGGATGTAGGAACGTTTTACTTTTTCATTCACACATTCATACAAAAATACCGTCTAGAATATAAATATGTTTTTATCGTTTTCTGCAGTAATTCCTAGAACGTGAGATATAGGCATAAATGCATATATAGATGATCGATTGCAGTCTATTCCCTATACACGCTATATAAAAAATGTCAACTGTACATGGTCCTAAACGTTATGACTGATCATGCGCGGGTGAACGGAGGGGGGGGGGGGGGGGGTTATTGTTTATAATTCCTTGATCGTCGTTAAATGATTTATGTAGTATGGGTGATATATAGATCAGAGCAGTTTGCATGGATAATAATAAACAAAAATGCTGAAAGTCACGGCAGCCTCCTCTTACCGTTGGGCGATGACACTGGAGCAAAAAGATCCCAGTTATTTGATGGGGATCGAGGCGATCCATTTCCGGTTTGTATAATAATAATAACAGCCCAAATCATGTCGATTATTGAGTTATGGCAGCGATCGCTACACATGGACGTGTGTCTTGAGTCCCGCAACGCTAAACGAGTGGCCGGACCTATTTAGGAGACGCACCGATATCCAACCGGCATTTCCGGTTTGGCAACTCGCCGATCATCCACCAGGTGGCAGTAGTGAAGCGTTGCAGAGTTGTGCCGAGTCCCACAGCATCAGACAAGGCTCCGTGAGGGAAATATGAATACCATGGCGAAAATATGAAATATGATCAAAATAACGTTGTACGCCGTGATCTGTCAGAATTTGCATGAACTTGAAACCCGTTGTACGACGTTTTTGGCGCAGAAAGTGTTAATAATAGATAAATATAATGTAGTGTTAAAGCGTCTAAAGTGAGTAAAGTGAGTGTTTGTTTAAAGTGAGTGTGTACATGTGTTCTATGTGTGGATGTGTTCTGTGTGTGTATGTGTTCTATGTGTTGCCCATCTTGCATGTGTGTGTCGCTGCATGACGATGTAGCAATGTGCTACAAATAAAGACTCCAGTTTTTTTTTTTGAGCTCAGTGACTGTTTGAGCTCAGTGACTGTGTTTGAGCTCAGTGACTGACTGTGTTTGAGCTCAGTGGCTGACTGTTTATTTTTTTTTTTTTTTTAAACTTTTTCTGTATTTTTGCTCCCATCCCAATTTAGTCGTTATGCCAATTCCCTTCCTGGTCGTTGCGTGTATTGCCCCACTGTCGGCCTAGGGAGGGTGTAGAACTACCACATGCCTCTTCCGATACATGTGGAGTCAGCTAGTGGCTGACTGTGTTTGAGCTCAGTGGCTGACTGTGTTTGAGCTCAGTGGCTGACTGTGTTTGAGCTCAGTGGCTGACTGTGTTTGAGCTCAGTGGCTGACTGTGTTTGAGCTCAGTGGCTGACTGTGTTTGAGCTCAGTGGCTGACTGTGTTTGAGCTCAGTGGCTGACGGTGTTTGAGCTCAGTGGCTGACTGTTTGAGCTCAGTGGCTGACTGTGTTTGAGCTCAGTGGCTGACTGTTTGAGCTCAGTGGCTGACTGTGTTTGAGCTCAGTGGCTGACGGTGTTTGATCACACCAGGTCAAGAAAGGCCAGTCTCTTGGCCACGCCCTCCTGTCCATGTTTCTCCTCGAGCTGCTGGCGGTCTGCAGGGTCGGAGGAGAGCAGGAGGCCGTCGTCATGGCAACTCCAGCACGGGAGGCGGCGGCAGGGAGCTCGGAGGAGACGCAGCGCAACCAAGAAGTCTCCACTCGAGTTAAGCACAGCCTTGGTCACAGTCAGGAGGTCCTGAGAGAGAGCGAGAAAGAGAATTTTCAATATCATCAAAATACAGCAATAACCCCTGCTTCAACCATCTCTCACCTCCTCAATCTGATGCTGCTTCAACCGTCTCTCACCTCCTCAATCTGATGCTGCTTCAACCGTCTCTCACCTCCTCAATCTGATGCTGCTTCAACCATCTCTCACCTCCTCAATCTGATGCTGCTTCAACCGTCTCTCACCTCCTCAATCTGATGCTGCTTCAACCGTCTCTCACCTCCTCAATCTGATGCTGCTTCAACTGTCTCTCACCTCCTCAATCTTATGATGCTTCAAACGTCTCTCACTTCCTCAATCTGATGCTGCTTCAACCCTCTCTCACCTCCTCAATCTGATGCTGCTTCAACCGTCTCTCACCTCCTCAATCTGATGCTGCTTCAACCGTCTCTCACCTCCTCAATCTGATGCTGCTTCAACCCTCTCACCTCCTCAATCTGATGCTGCTTCAAACGTCTCTCACTTCCTCAATCTGATGCTGCTTCAACCCTCTCACCTCCTCAATCTGATGCTGCTTCAACTGTCTCTCACCTCCTCAATCTGATGCTGCTTCAACTGTCTCTCACCTCCTCAATCTGATGCTGCTTCAAGTATCTCTCACCTCCTCAATCTGATGCTGCTTCGCCTTCAACCATCTCTCACTAGCACCTCCTCAATCTAACGGTATGAAAATATAGATCCTGTCCAAGTGTCAGCACAATGTCAACAAACGCTCTCACCAGATTGGTCTGCTTCATCAGCCCTCTGATTCGCTCCTTGTCCTCCTCCAGCTGGGCCTGAGTTAGTGAAATGGCAGTGTCCTTGCTACTGATTGGCTGGGGGGACGAGGAGGCTGCAGTATCGTTGTTTGATACTGGCAGAGGCTCTTCTTCCTGAGAATCACTTTCAAATGCAAAGAGGTGAGAGGGAGCAGGCTCACTGGCTGCAGCCTCAGGACAAGCTGCCTTCACTGGGGGAACGTCCCTGGAAGCCTGGGCCTCTAAGCCCTTCTCCTGGAGGCCAGCAGCAGTAGAGGCAAGGCCAGGGGGAACGTCCCTGGAAGCCTGGGCCTCTAAGCCCTTCTCCTGGAGGTTAGCAGCAGAGGTAAGGCCAGGGGGAACGCCCCTGGAAGCCTGGGCCTCTAAGCTCTTCTCCTGGAAGCCAGCAGCAGAGGTAAGGCCAGGGGGAACGTCCCTGTAAGCCTGGGCATCTAAGCCCTTCTCCTGGAGGCCAGCAGCAGAGGTAAGGCCAGGGGGAACGTCCCTGGAAGCCTGGGCCTCTAAGCCCTTCTCCTGGAGGCCAGCAGCAGAGGTAAGGCCAGGGGGAATGTCCCTGTAAGCCTGGGCATCTAAGCCCTTCTCCTGGAAGTCAGCAGCAGAGGTAAGGCCAGGGGGAACGTCCCTGGAAGCCAGGGCCTCTAAGCCCTTCTCCTGGAGATTAGGAGCAGAGGTCAGGCCAGGGGGAATGTCCCTGGAGGCCTGGGCCTCTAAGCCCTTCTCCTGGAAGCCAGCAGCAGAGGTAAGGCCAGGGGGAATGTCCCTGGAAGCCTGGGCCTCTAAGCCCTTCTCCTGGAGGCCAGCAGCAGTAGAGGCAAGGCCAGGGGGAACCTCCCTGGAAGCCTGGGCCTCTAAGCCCTTCTCCTGGAGGCCAGCAGCAGTAGAGGCAAGGCCAGGGGGAACCTCCCTGGACGCCTGGGCCTCTAGGTCCTTCTCCTGGAGGCCAGCAGCAGTAGAGGCAAGGCCAGGGTGGAAGGTCTCCTCGTCAGACTGGGAGAGAGAAACACAGGCCAAACATTAAAGGAATACCTTGAGCCTTTAACCCTGCCAGGCCTCTCTGGTCATCTGATTCAGGTCTTTGTGTAGTTCCCAGGGTGCAGTAGGGTTGAACAATTAATCTAAATGTTATTAAAATCGCATTATGGACTAGTCTAGTGCAATATGCAAATCACAGGAGGTGCAAGCCCTAGCCATATTTTCTGAAAACCCATTTGCATGTTCTTGGTATCTAGGGACATATATGGACCTCACCTCAGGGAATGTATTCCCAGTGTCGGAAATAGTGTAAATGCTTGAGTAAATTGTAATGAACCAAAAGAGTATCAATTATTATTATTCAGTTTTTCTTTCGATCTTTTTTTTTTTTAATCCTCTCTTTCTCTGTTTTCTCCCCGTCCCAATTTAGTCGTTGTGCCAATTCCCCCCCCCCCCTACCTGGTTGTTCTCCTACCGGTCGGTACAAGGGAATCCTGAAGTCATCCGCTTGCTTCCTCCGACACACGCGGCGACAGCCAGTGACTCTTTTTTCACCTGGCAGCGAGGACTCTCATTGGTGAAGTGTAACGCGTGGGAGGTCACGCTGCCTTCATCAATTCCTGCCTCCGCTGAGCAGGCACCCAGACCTGACCTGTAGGGCAAGCCAGTTCACCACCCACGACTTGCCCTCCCCCTAACCCAGCCAAACGAGTTAGTATGACGATCAGCCCAAGCCTCAAGCAATGCTGACTCCGGGAGTCGAGACCGCAGCCTCTTGCATTGGTGACGAGCGCAATCTCCGCTACGCCACCTGACCGCCCTTTCTTTCCATCTTTGATGGTGAATAACACCATGCTAACATTGACCAAAAGTGAGAAATTGCCACTGAGCTCATTCAGCACCTTCCTGAAATCAAGTATACTAAGAATCTAAGCAAATTAACAAAGGGTAGATGATTTACATGGGTTTTTGTAGATACAGTATTGAATTTTTCCATCCGGACACATGCAATTTGAAATATGAATATAGAATATCAGGCCTATACATTACCTTATTATGGCCAATACATGTATAGATCAGTCCAAATCTCCTCTTTGCAATGGCAGAGTTAAATCTGGATTTAGTACCAGGCACCCGTTACAGGGCAGCAAAGACCGTTAATGAAATCTACTGTAAGTACAGTTACTTTTGTATAATGTCAATAGCTCCGCCATTTTTGATCGGATTGCGACACTTTTTTTTTCTTCTTCTAGATGTTCACAGAAAGGTAAAGAAACAATATACTTTGTATTCTAATAACAATTGGGTTTGTTCGACCCCTGAGATATAGTCAAGATTTTCACGCCAATATATATTTTTCACATCAAGCGGCTGCAGCTTTGACTGCGGCTGGTGTGAGCTTGATAGTGTAGTTTTATGAAATGTCGACGTCCATCGAAAGCCCCGGGTCTCCTCTTTCTTAAGGCGAGACACTGTAGGTGAATAGGCAAATATACTTTTTTTGTTGATTTTGAGATTGTTATATTTTGCTTCCTAAACATGTCTTCTATGAAACTAGTGACAATAAAACGTCAATAACACACATTTAGTAGTTTATTTTACTTCATTTTGCCTTATTGCATCCATAAATGTACACATTTAATGGGGAAGTGCCTCATTTGCATATATAAACATAAATTTCAGAAAACTTGAAATATATTTTTTCTTAGTTTATATGTACATAACAAACTGGGAAAGTTTCATAGTGATATCTATTCAAATATTTTCTTGCCTATTAGGGGGTACTACACTGTTTGTAGCCTGTGTGTAGTTCTGTTCAGTTCAATAACATCATTATTATTCAGTTATCAGGCATGTGTTTAGGTTGTCTATTACTAATGGTTTGATTAGGTTTTGTGTTTGTAAATATCTGTTTAAAAAAAAAAGTATGGCATTTTACAATACAGAACTTTGAAGGCGTTTTCCCAAAAATGAGTTTTAAGAGTTTTTCCTCATACTCTGAGCCAGAAATCTCCACTGCAGTAGCACTCACATACACCAAACCTTCCAGTTCTATTCATATCTATGTTCTGAAGGTATTTACAGAAGGGTTTGTTGATATCGCATTCATACCCTGATTTATATCACATTTCATTCCTAAAAACATGGCGAAATATGGAATTTTACCATAAAAATTTACTGAATGGAGTATTTTCTGATTTATGGAGTGATAAAAAGAGATATCCAAAATCCCCTCTGTAATAACCTTTGGCTCTAATATGTCAACAAAATGAAACTATAATTTTGAAAATGGCTTTATCCAATGTTCAGATTTCTGTCCTGGAATTATATGTAAATTAGTGCATATTTAAGTAGACAATGCCTCATTTGCATATTTAAACATACAATTTCAGAAAACTTGTAATACAAAACAGTCTTGTCTTAATATAAGTAATCAACTGGGGAAGTTTCATTGTGATATCTATTAGTTAATTATTTTACCCTATTCACCTGTAGTGTCTCCCCTTAACACTTTCCTGGCCAACCACGTATATATACGTTATTGAGATCTGACCTCTGGAGGCCAACCACGTATATATTAGGGGTGGAACGGTTCACAAAATCGACGGTTCGGTTCGTATCACGGTTTTCGGTTCGGTTCGATATACGTTGCTTTTTATTTAAAAAAAAATTTTACACTCAAAAAAAAAATTAAAATAAAAAAAAAAAAAAAGTTTACAGTGTTTACAGCCTTAAATAATGTTTGGCACAGAAAGACTGAACTGACTGAAAAATATAGGCTACATTTGTCAAAGTATTAACTTAGTGCAAACAAACAATATGCTCAGCCAGCACTAGACGTTCCTTTCTTTAATATAAACACAAAAAAACAATGTCAACAATGTTTAAATTCCCTGAATGTCAGTTCTTAATGGAAAGATTAGTTTTCCGCTTCAAATTAAAGTGCAGTATTTGAAATACAATGAAAGGAATATGGCTGGATTTCTTATCAAAGGGAAAAGTGTCAATGTTATTTAAAATAAATAAATAAACAAATTAGAAGGCCATCAATATAAATTGCAGCATACATCAAACTAACACACACACACTGTACTGTTTCAAAACAACACTGCTCTGTTCATTCTATTTTTAAAATACATACATTATCTGTCTACATTTATTTTGACTAACATTATTTAAATATTGAGTGCAACTGTGGTGGATTAACGTAATTCGGTGAGTTGGAACTATCTATGGGTTGGCGGGTCCCCACGGACATTTTAGCGTCACGGACCTTCAGCTCCGGTAACGTTAGGAGTTCATAACATGCAGTGGAAAAGCGGCAATAGTCCCGGTTGGAGTTAGTAGACACAGTTGTATGTTAGCCTTCTTGGATGTTGAATAAACGCCTATCATTGTCTTTAAACACCCCGCCTCTCAGACTCCCATTTTCTCCTCTGCTAGCTAGTAGCTACGATAACATTTCATTGACTGTATTAGCTGGCGGGCTACCAGAGTTAAAAGGTGCGTTGTGTTGTACAAACTGCTAACGTTATGGCAAGATGTGTGTAGGCCTATGTAATGTTAATGGCTATGTTTTTAAAGTCGTAATGAAGATTGATTTATATTGGGCTTGCCATTTACACAAACTGACTAGCACCTGCAGTGCTGCTGCTGCAGCCAGCGCTCACCTCTCCCGGCTCCATGCCAAATGAAGTTTTCTTTTTTTATTTGCGCATCCCCTGAACCGTACGATACACAGACGCCCCGAACCGTGGAGGTCGTATCGAACGGTGTACGGTTCGATTGCGTATCGTTCCACCCCTAGTATATATATGTTATTGACTCGTTTTAGCTTTTATTCCCTTTTAATATCCTACTCAATGTCACAGAGCTGTATGTTGGCTGGAAAATGCCTGTTGGGATTCAGAAAGTGCAGTACCGGACAGATCCTGGTAGTGGCGCTGTCTTGATAATGCAGTTTTCCTTGTTGCAGACAATAGTTTAGCGCCCTATAACTAGCTTTGCAGAAATTACCCTAGACCGATCCGATATAACGTTCGTATTCACGATGCTATAAAATGGGAACGTATTGATGAAAAAAATATTTCTTTATGGCATATTGAAGGGAAGGTTTATACTGTCAATTGACAATGACATTGACAATGGACACATAGCAATAATATAAAATATAGATTTAGCTCTACAAACAACCTCACGCACAGTGAAACGTTGTTATGAGAAGCTGGCCTCAGAGTGAGATTAGACGGCCCCCAATAGCCGGGAATGTGTTTAGACTACAACGAGTGCTTCTTCTTCTCGCGTCTAATTCATCCGTTTTCCGGTGCAATGCGGAGAGATTTTTATAAGCTCATATTTCGCTAATAACACTTAAAATCATTGGTAAGCAAACGTAGTGCTGAAAATATACACTTTGACTGCTGTTTTGATAGGGTTAGGGTCTTTACTCTTGGCTACATTTGAAAAAGAAACGCAACATTACATAACCCCTTAACTCATTCAACGCCAGACCCGATGATAGTCGGGTTAACTCGCCGACCGTTCAGCGCCAATCACGAGTATAGTCGGGTTTTAATCATTATTTCTTTTTTTTAGCGATATCCATTCATTTTCATCCATCCAGCCTGATGTTATCATTGGGAATGGGTCTGAGCTCGCAAAAGGGCAAATACAGCCGCCTACACTCCATTAGGAATGGTGTACCGGTAGTTTCTTTTCTGGGACGATCCGAGCAGTGCGGGCAGGGTTTAAATACTCAGGCGAGGTAGGCATATACAACGATGGCATGGAACAGTAACCCCGCCCGCCCGTTCGTGTGTAACGCTCGGTAATGTGCGACGGACCTCCACAAGCAGTAATTGGAATGGCGATCAGATAATTGGATTATTTCTTTTGCATTACATCAGATACCAGGTAGAACACTATATATAAAAGCTTGCGTTGATCTGATATGTGTTTCTACCCCGATCGAAGCTGTCTTTGTGTGTGTGTGTGTGTGTGTGTGTGTGTGTGTGTGTGTGTGTGTGTATGTGTATGTGTGTGTGTGTGTGTGTGTGTGTGTGTGTGTGTGTGTGTGTGTGTGTGTGTGTGTGTGTGTGTGCCGTTGGGTGGGAGGAGGTGGCGGGGGAGCCCCGTGGTCCAGGGCTCTTTTCATTCTTGCATGAGGAAGGATAATAATGATGATCTAGTGTTGATTTCAGGAATATTCGATAATCAGGCGAAAAATGACAACGTGTTTAGTGTATTCCACTAAAGGGCTATTATCGTGTCTTTTCCTGGAATTACTAAGAATCACCAAAACTATACTCATATTCAAAACGGTATAAAACGGAAATGTACAGATGAAAAAACAATCCGTTTTGTGCATGTTGACTGGAAGCAACTCACTGATAATCGACGGGTGTATTAGACCCATAGCTATAATTTAAGATATATTTTAAGCACTTGCAAATCTCGCAGTCCCCCCATTGATTAAAGCGGTGGCGTTCTAGCACCCTCTCGCGCATTAAGCGATGGTGCAGAATGAGTTAAGCATGAGCGGTATATGAGAAATATTCGTTTATAAATATCTTAGTGCATCCCGGCGGAAACCGGATGAATTAGATGGAAATAAAAGAAGACGTCATACGTGTGTGTGTGTAGTCCTATGAAAGAAGAGACCCAGGGCTTTCGATGGGCTTTCGAATTTCATATAACTACCCTACCCAGCTAACGCCAGCCCCTGTCAAACTTGGAGCCTAGCGTGAAATAATTTTTTTACTTTAGATTTTTGTACACTTGTGTTATTCAACGATACATTAACATATTACATTAACGATTAACGATTACATTAACGATATATGTAAAGTATCCAATATATTTAAATGTATTTTATTTGCGGATGACACTAATCTTTTTTTTTCTGGTGAGAATATCCAGCAGCTTTTAGAGGTCATCACATCTGAAATGAAGAAATAAAAAAAATGGTTTGATGGAAACAAATTATCATTGAATTTGAGCAAAACTAAAATTATGGTATTTGGAAACTGTAGATTAAATACTCAAGTACAAGTTAAAATAAATGTGATTATTGAAAGAGTTTATGAAAATAAATTCCTAGGTGTAATAATGGACCATAAGGGTGCTTTCACACCAGAGCTGTTTGGTCCAGGCCATTGGACCAGAGTTTGTTTTCTCGGATAGTCCGCTTTTTTTGGGGTGGTGTGAATGCTTAGTCGAACCCTGGTGCGGACCAAACACGCAAACTCTGGTCCGCCTGAAAACGTAGGTCTCGGTTCGCTTCATCGGACCAAACGCGGACCAAATATAGGAAGTGACCTGATAAACTGTGCATCGTGGGTAGAAGGAAAAAAACAAACACCGTGGCGGCATTCACTGCAAAACAAGCACACGGTAAACATGTCTCGTGGACAGACGTGGGCGAATGACGAGGTGAAAGCCCCGATAGACATTATGGGCAGAAGACCAAATTAAACAGCTACTTGTGGGCACCCATAAAAACAACGCGGTGTACAAGTTGTTTAGTGAGAGGATGGTGGTAATGGACTTCAATAGAACAATGGATCAATGCCACGTCAAAATAAAAAAACTGCGCCAGCAATATATTAATAAATAAGCAGAGAATTCAATTAGATGTCCATAACATTTGTGTTTTTAATTAGCATAGCCTAAATAAATATGAATTCAAGAAGTTAAATACTGAATTAACAAAACATTTATTAACAGGCTGAAAGTTAAAACGAATAACAGGCTGAAAAAACAATTAAACTATTTAATATAGGCTATGCGTGCGTAAAAGGCAACTTTGGCTATAGCCTTCTAAAACTATTGAATAGGCTAAACTTCTTTTTGGCTTCTTGGGTTCACATTTCTGTGGTTTGCAATGGTGCAGCTGCGGGCCAATGTTCCGAGACATATTACATTTAATTTGTTAGGCTATTTGAATACACCGTGGATTCAAATAGCCTAATAACAATTACAAATATATAAATATGTCTCGGAGCATTGGCTTGCAGTTGCGTTGTTGCAAACTAGAGAGATGTGAATTAAAGAAGTTAAAACGAATAACAGGCTGAAAAAACAATTAGCCTATTTAAAGTCTGTGACTTGCTTTGAAATAGTAGGAGTTCGGGGGACGAGAAAGACAAGTTCCCTTGGTATGATGACCTGGACATTATACTTGGCACAAGACCCACATCCAGCCCGAAACATGTCGTTGAGTCTTTCGAAGATGAGACCCATCAGACGGCAATCACGGCATCACCAGCACCGCCACAGACTGAAAATTGTGACGCCTCCGCTGATCTGGAGTCAGACACACACATCCAATAGACGAGCGCCCTTTTCGACCGCGTGACATTGTTCAGAAAGTTTGGTGCGCTTGACAAATTGCAATGTGAATGCAGACAAACCAAATGAAGAATGCAACAATGTTGCAACTTCACCCCCTGAACCGCACCGAGTCCGCACCGAGTCCACCAAAACTATATGTGAAAGCGCCCTAAAATCTGCTGGAAACCTCACATAAAACATGTCCAAACTGAACTGTCAAGAAGCATTTCAGTCATGAGTAAAGTAAAGCACATTCTGGATAAAAAATCACTCTACATTCATACATACATACTACTGTTCACTAGTTTTACCATATTTAAATTACTGTGCTGAAGTCTGGGGAAACACTTATAATTCTACACTACAACCACTTTAAAGGGCCATAAGGATAGTTCACATTGCAGGTTATCGTGATCACACAAACATTATTTTTAAAGTCAAAAACATTAAAGTTAAATGATCTTGTCGAATTTAAAACGGCACAATTAATGTATAAAGCAAAAGGTCATGTACTTCCAGGAAACATTCAAGAACTGTTCTTTGATAGGGAGGGGGGTTATAATCTGAGGGGAGAACTCAATTTAAAAGTTCTTAGTGTACGCACTACCATGAGAAGACACTGCATCTCAATATGTGGAGTGAAACTGTGGAACAGTCTGAATGTGGTGCTAAAGCAATGTCCAAATATGAGACAATTCAAACTGATTTATAAGGAAATGATGTTCACGAGGTACAGGGATGAGGAAGGGACTTGATATTCACAGGTGTTTACATTTTTATTTTATTTCTTTCATGTTTTACATATATCGTTTTTGTTTTTTTGTTTTGCATATATATATTTGTTTGAAATGTTTTAAATTAGTACACTCATTTGAGTAGTGGAAAAGGGGTAGGATTAAATAAGTGTATACTTCTTCCTACTCCTTTTCGAACATGTAAATTGAGTTATGTTTTGCTTTTGTTTAGTTATTAATTTTGTTTGTATTCATTTACATGTTCGAAATAAAGATTTCAAATCAAATCAAAATTCACCATCAAAGATGATTATTATTTTTTTTATAATAAAAATGTATATTGTCCTTTGGTTCATTACAATTTACTCAATCATAGTAACAGACACAATATTTCTGTCACTGGGAATACATTCCCTGAGATCCATAGATGTCCCTAGATACCAAGAACATGCAAATGGGCCTTGTAGAAGTGCAATCTTCCATTTACTTGAGTATGTACTTTTAGGCGAATTTTCTGAAAATGTGGCTGGGACTTAAGAGGTTAATACGGACTGTATTGATCTATGTGTGACGTAAAATAAATCTTGTACCGGTACCGGGCCGATCAGGCTTAAGAGATTAACTGTGCTATAGAAATAAAGCATGGCTTGACTTGACCTTTTAACCTTTAGGCTGCTAGAAATCCTGTCCTCAGGTAGAAACTAGACCCTGTCCTAGGTAGAAACTAGACACTGTCCTGACCTAGTTTTTTAATTAGAATCTAACCTAGAATGAACATAGACCCTACCAAGAGGCTGCCTCGAACCAATCATGAAGCCACTCCTCTCTGCTTACCTCTTCCAAGTTATCAAACTCCCTGCTAGCCATCTCCAGGATCCCCAGCTTCCTGTGTGTCTGCTCTCCGCCCTGCACCGCCACCTGCTGGACCAATGCTGCCACTGCCACTACTGTAAGACAACAAAACCCAACAAGACTGACACAGTAGAATACAATAGAAGACAAGTAGATTTGAACATAAATATAATAACCACATAAAAATCAATCACTATTAGCCGACTAAGAATTTCTTGAGGTGACGTCAACATTTACATTTTGTCATTTAGCTGACGCTTTTATCCAAAGCGACTTACAAGTTATGTACGACACATCATCAGGAAGGGCACAACTCTATCAGCTGGGTAACAATGTTCATCAAAGTGTTGAGTGCTACAGTGTAGGTTAGTATATTAGGACAAGTGCATGACAGTCAACCTTACCAGACTATCTGGGAACCAGTCTCTCTTTCATCAACAACTATCAAAAAGTGGACTTGAGCAAAACAATAAACCACCTAATGGCTCCAGTATCCTAGAGGCATGGCCAGGGGGAACGTCTCTGGAAGGTCATAATGAGTGAGTGAGTGAGTGAGTGAGTGAGTGAGTGAGTGAGTGAGTGAGTGAGTAGGTCTATTATGAAATGACAATTGCCTGTCATTGGAATTCGGATAATTTTGTACCTGGGCGGTAGAGCTGCCGCGGTATTGATTATTTCCTTACCGCACAAATTTGCAAAATATTTCCTACCGCCGCGGTTATTACCGCACGCACACAAAAAATAAAAAAAAAAAGTTTGAATGCATTTTTTTTTTTAGTAGTAGTAGTCTACTCTTTATAGCATATAGCCTGCCTCTAGTCTAAATGTCTATCTTTAGAGGATGACTTTGCAGCATGAATATTGTTTGGGATTCGGCAAGCACGCATTAGTTATTGAAAGTGAAACACGGATTCGAAGTTTCCCCTCTGGTCGTGCGCAGTTCACTCGGTGTCGCGGGCAGGGGTGGTTACCCCTAACCCCCCCGACCCTTTCTTATTATTATTACTATAAAGTTACTACTTTATAATAAAGGCATTCGTTTTGTGGCATTGACATTATATAGTTATACGTTCAATAACATCAGCGTATTTACCGGACCATAGCAAGGCAAGCAATACTCTATTCATATCTCAGTTCCTTTCTTTGCTCAGAGCGTGCTGAGTTGTCCCATTCTGCGGTCTGTTAATAAAGTTTTCAATCAGACAAGTGTATAGAACGAAGGGCTTTTATTATAACATTCGTTGCAGACAGTAAAATCATTATGTCTCGTTTAGTACTCCTGAGGAGCGATGGTAGTCCACTCCGGCGGAGAGTTAAAGCTAACGTTATTAGCCGTGTTGTGATGAGCTGACATTCAGGACGTAAAAAACTAATACGCGCTTGCCGATTGGTGGTAACACACTGCATGACGCTAAAACGTGTGACGCGTCTCTCTTCTGACCAATCAGTGGTCTGCAATGTTTCACGTGACTTTTCTGGTACCCAATAGGGTCGCTTGGAACCTCGATAGAGGAGTAGGGTATATTTGCAGAGCCGCAAGCCCAACGAGAGGAGGGTAATTTATTATTATTATTATAAAAAACAGTGGTGACGCGGTATTCAGCCTACTCTGCGGTGGCCGTGATGTAACAGCGATACCGCGGTAATCGCGGCAGCTCTACTGGGCGGGTCTTAATCCACCTGCTCTCAAGGTCTTAATCCACCTGCTCTCAAGGTCTTAATCCACCTGCTCTCAAGGTCTTAATCTACCTGCTCTCAAGGTCTTAATCTACCTGCTCTCAAGGTCTTAATCTACCTGCTCTCAAGGTCTTAATCTACCTGCTCTCAAGGTCTTAATCTACCTGCTCTCAAGGTACCAAAATGTGGCACCAATTGATCTAACGTGAATCGGTACTCGGTAGTATCGACGTAATTCGGCCGGTACCCTTAAAAGTACAGAGTTTGGGAACCAACCCTAACTCCTAGTGGTCAACAGTGTCAGACTGTGATTGTACTGGGCAGCTCCTAGTGGTCAACAGTGTCAGACTGTGGTTGTACTGGGCAGCTCCTAGTGGTCAACAGTGGTCAACAACTCCTATTACTATAATACAATGCTAGAGACTGAAAAATTGCTGACGTCAACAGTCAGACTGTGGTTGTACTGGGCAGCTCCTAGTGGTCAACAGTGTCAGACTGTGGTTGTACTGGGCAGCTCCTAGTGGTCAACAGTGTCAGACTGTGGTTGTACTGGGCAGCTCCTAGTGGTCAACAGTGTCAGACTGTGGTTGTACTGGGCAGCTCCTAGTGGTCAACAGTGTCAGACTGTGGTTGTACTGGGCAGCTCCTAGTGGTCAACAGTGTCAGACTGTGGTTGTACTGGGCAGCTCCTAGTGGTCAACAGTGTCAGACTGTGGTTGTACTGGGCAGCTCCTAGTGGTCAACAGTGTCAGACTGTGGTTGTACTGGGCAGCTCCTAGTGGTCAACAGAGTCAGACTGTGGTTGTACTGGGCAGCTCCTAGTGGTCAACAGTGTCAGACTGTGGTTGTACTGGGCAGCTCCTAGTGGTCAACAGTGTCAGACTGTGGTTGTACTGGGCAGCTCCTAGTGGTCAACAGTGTCAGACTGTGGTTGTACTGGGCAGCTCCTAGTGGTCAACAGTGTCAGACTGTGGTTGTACTGGGCAGATCCTAGTGGTCAACTGTGTCAGACTGTGGTTGTACTGGGCAGCTCCTAGTGGTCAACAGTGTCAGACTGTGGTTGTACTGGGCAGCTCCTAGTGATCAACAGTGTCAGACTGGTTGTACTGGACAGCTCCTAGTGGTCAACAGCGTCAGACTGGTTGTACTGGACAGCTCCTAGTGGTCAACAGAGTCAGACTGTGGTTGTACTGGGCAGCTCCTAGTGGTCAACAGTGTCAGACTGTGGTTGTACTGGGCAGCTCCTAGTGGTCAACAGTGTCAGACTGTGGTTGTACTGGGCAGCTCCTAGTGGTCAACAGAGTCAGACTGTGGTTGTACTGGGCAGCTCCTAGTGGTCAACAGTGTCAGACTGGTTGTACTGGGCAGCTCCTAGTGGTCAACAGTGTGAGACTGTGGTTGTACTGGGCAGCTCCTAGTGGTCAACAGTGTCAGACTGGTTGTACTGGGCAGCTCCTAGTGGTCAACAGTGTCAGACTGGTTGTACTGGGCAGCTCCTTTTTTTTTTTTTTTTTTTTTTTTTTTTTCTTCTAATTTTTACTATGTTTTTATTTCATACTTATCTTGTCATGCACAGTCTCTGGAGCGCAACAGTAAGAAGCATTTTGTACAAAAGTATTCTGTACTTCTGTATGACAACTATTAAAGAAAACTTGAAAACTAGTGGTCAACAGTGTGAGACTGTGGTTGTACTGGGCAGCTCCTAGTGGTCAACAGTGTCAGACTGGTTCAAGATTCAAGATTCAAGATTCAAGAGTTTTAATTGTCACGGCATACAGGTATACAATGAAATGCGGCTGGTCTTGCCCGCGACGATGTGCAATACAGTGGTACAACATATAATAGAATCCAATAAAATACAGTGGTACAACATATTAATAGAATCCAATAAAACAGTGCAATAAACAGGTACATGGTGTGCCATCTCGGTATCTGTACATTAGTATTTACAGAGCATATAGGACATGCTAGTTAGCTTTAGTAGTGCAATACACTGTTCCTGATGTTATACTACTTTAAGTGGCCTTTCCTCTGGCCATAAGTGTGCGTGTGTGCGTCATGAGTGTTAAAGTGGCTGCTAGTGTGTGAGCGTGCTCAGCGTGCGTGTCGTGTATGTACTTGTGTGTGGATAGTTCAGTGTGTGGTTGTACTGGGCAGCTCCTAGTGGTCAACAGTGTCAGACTGGTTGTACTGGGCAGCTCCTAGTGGTCAACAGTGTCAGACTGTGGTTGTACTGGGCAGCTCCTAGTAGTCAACAGTGTCAGACTGTGGTTGTACTGGGCAGCTCCTAGTGGTCAACAGTGTCAGACTGGTTGTACTGGGCAGCTCCCAGGTGTGAAGCTAAACGTTCCCATGGTAAATATAACTAACCTGAGGTGGTAGCTGGTTCCTCCTCCAGTCTGGCTCTCTTGGGACTGGGCTGCTCTGACTCAGCATCAGATGGTGACTCAGCATTCTCAGCATCAGATGGTGACTCATCATTCTCGGCATCAGATGGTGACTCATCATTCTCGGCATCAGATGGTGACTCAGCATTATCTGCATCAGATGGTGACTCAGCATTCTCGGCATCAGATGGTGACTCATCATTCTCGGCATCAGATGGTGACTCAGCATTCTCGGCGTCAGATGGTGACTCAGCATTCTCGGCGTCAGATGGTGACTCTGCATTCTCGGCGTCAGATGGTGACTCTACATTCTCGGCATCAGATGGTGACTCAGCATTCTGAGCAGGAGACTCTGTTGATGGTCTGGTCACCTTGAACACAGGTGATGATGAAGGAGACTCCTCAGCATGAGGCAGCTTCTGGGGAGGAGTGTCCAGCTGGGACTCAGGCTGGGCTGGCAGAGGGTCCTCTGGCACCTCCTGGAGGAGGTTTATATATGATGTTAAAGGACAGGTAGAGAAAGTGTTAACCCTCTAAAGCCTACATAGACAAAGGTTCGCCTGGACAGAGTGTTATATATTTGCCAATTCTGAGCATTATTCTTTGAGTCAATATCAAACATTATACATTTTATGATTCAGGGGAACCTAAACTTTATAACTTTATTTCTGGTGCAGTGTAAAGTCACCATCATACATTACCTTTGATTGATTGATTGAACATTTGCAGATTGCAGAATGGGTACAATACAGTACAATTGTTAATGGGATGCAGACCAGAGAAAGACTTTCGTCTTGTTTACATCAGGGTCCCCCCATTTTCAATTCATCATAACATACAGGTAGACAGTACTGTTACATCTAGACATTTATGACATACCAGATCAACAAATATACAGTACTGTTTGAGTACAAAAAGAGTCTAAAAAAGAGAGTATAATTTGAGGGGGAAGAAATTGTGCATTGGAGGAGGTTGGGTAGGTGGGGGGGGGAGGGGAACTGTACATTGGAGGGGGTTTGGGTTTAGACATTTACAGGGGCCAGTTTAGAATACTTTACATAAAAATAAAAAATAAACTGCAGTAAAAAAAAAACATAGTTTACCAGGGAATTATTGTTCTTTTTCACCATGGAAAGTTATATTTAGGTGTTTTGAACCTCCATGTGAAATTTGGTGCAAATACACCTTTTCCTCCACCGTTTTTTAGCAGACAATGTGAAAATACATACATTTTGGTGTTGCCTTCATATTTGGACCAGTATCTCCCTGCAATTTACCCCCCCCCCCCCCCCCACACACACAAAAGGCCCATCCATCACCGATGTAGCTCTCCTCGTCGTCTGTTGTGGCTCCTATCAATGTCCCTCTCTGCATCTTATTCAAATAGCATAGTTACACACATGAATCATCAACAGGTGATTTTAATTCAAGCTGCACAATAAATTAGTATATAGTTGTCAAACCACTTCAACCCAAAGCTTCAAACACATCAAATCCTTCACTATGATTGTCATCATCACTGTCCCTGCATTCTGGCTCAGAGTCCTTTTCATTTATATTATCTGGAGCATCCTCAACAAGTTCCAATGCTTGATGAACATTATACCTCTTTGTCATTTTGCCATTCTATTATAAAACCAGGGACAAGCGCCTCTCTCTATCCTCTGTTACGCACAAGCAGTGCCTGTCTGTCTGTCTGACAGCCCGATCTGCGGAGCGCACTGTACTATTGAGAAACTATAGGAATTTTCCATTGGTTCTCCCAGCCCATGTGACCATTTCTAGCATTTCCATTGGCTATAGTGACACTGACACATATAGATATGATAGATAGATACAGCGGATTAGATGCAGTCTAAGATAAAACTACCAATCTAGATATTTCAAGATTCTATGCCTTACTCACTGCCAGATCTGTGGGCGAGATATACACTTAAAATTTCGAGGGAGAGAGAAGAAATTCCCGATTCAGATACAATCAGATACAAACAGATCCAAATATATTTAATGTTTTGCAAAACATGTTTAGTGTCGCATGGGCTTTAGAGGGTTAAAGGACAGTTTAAGAAAGTGTTAAATGAGTGCGGCTACGTGGTGCAGTGGGCAAGGCGCTCACCACGAATGCTGGAGACGCTGGGTTCGCCTGTTCGAGCCCAGCGCTCCACATTGCTTTCAGTTTAGCTGGTCGTCCGTACTAATACACATTGGCAGTATTAGGGGGAGGGAAACTGATGGGTGGGGATCGGGCGTTGTGAACAGCGACTCCTACAGGTCGGTTGGTGCGCCTGCGCAGTAGAATCAGGAAGCGATGGGGGCGGGGCCCCTCCAAAGCCCAGACCCCTGACGCTAAAAGATCGCGCCGCGCAGGTGGAAAGATGCGACTGCTGTTACCTCGAGTATCAGAGGGGACTCGTGCTATGTATGACTTAGTCCACATTGCAGCCGGCTTGTGGGAGGCAAGAAACAGCGTACGAGACAGGGGAGGGTTGAATTGGATGATACGAAATTGGGATGGGAGAAAAATAGAAAATGGGAGAAAAAGTGGATAAAAAAAAAGAAAGTGTTAAATGACAAGAAGGAAAACTCCATTCCTTAACTCATTCTGTGCCAATCACGGAAAAAGACGGGTTAACTCGCCAACCGTTCAGCGCCAATCACGAGAAAACTCGGGTTCTAATCGTTATTTCTTTTATTAGCTATATCCATACATTTTTCATTCATCCAGCCTGATGTTATCATTGGGAATGGGTCTGAGCTTGCAAAAGGGCAAATACCGCCGCCTAGGCCTTCCAGCCGGTATTGCACTCCATTCGAAATTATGTAGTTTCTTTTCTGGGCCGATCTGAGCCGCGCGGGCGGGGTTTAAATACTCCGGCAGGATGAGTGTTTACAACGATACATCTGCAAGGCTGCCCCCCCCCCCCCCCCCCCCCGGCATTGCATATGAAGGGGGGGGGGGGGGGGGTGAGCGCCCAGCTACAAACCCTGTTTCATTCTTGCATGAGGAAGGATAATAACAATAATCTAGCATTGATTTCAGGAAGATTCGATAATCAGGCGAAAAATGACAACATGATAAGTGCATTCCACTAAAAACGCTATTATCGCGTCTTTTCCTGGGATTACTAAGAATCATCAAAACTATACTCATATTCAAAACGGTATAAAACGGAAATGTACGGATGAAAAAAACAATCAGTTTTTTGCATGTTGACCAGAAGCAACTCACTGACAATCGACGGTGTTATTAGACCCATAGCTATAATATAAGACATATTTTAACACTATGATCGCCGGGGACGAGTTAAGACGTCATTCCTAGCCATGCTCATTCTGCCGAAGACGCCGTAACTCGTCTTTGATGTCAATATTTCAAAAATCTGTGATCGAAATCATATTTCCCCTCCGGAGCCCTGAGACACACTGCTGATCTCCTCTCAACTCTCTAGCGGTTCAAGAGCGCCATCTGGTGGCCGATCGGCAGATCGCCAACCGGAAATGAACCTTTGAACCGGAAGTGCTCATCCATATGTGGTCCGGGCACTCGCTATCGTTAGAGAGACTCCGTCTTGATACAGTGAACATCGATCGGTGCAAATAACTCGAAAAAACAACATGATTTGGACGTATATACTATTATACAACCTGGAAATGGATCGGGCATTTCTCCATCCCATAATAGAAAAAATTCTGTTCCACGCTCATCTGCCAGCGGCGCGAGGAAGCCACGGTAAGATCCAGCGTTATTTTCTAACGTCTTCTATACCAACAGATCTGATGAACATATGACCCACTCTGGATGAATCATCTAACGCTGCCCACGGAATTATAAACGATCCCCCGCCCATCCGTTCATCATCAGATGATACGTAGAAACTTCTAGAATCACGTCCAGTTGAAATTTTTTATCTTGCGCCGATTGCTATCAAACTGTATTTCATCATCAATATAATGCATTTGGAGCTATAAATCAAGTTCTGGAGAAAGCTGCAGAAAACGATAAAAAACATACTTATACTTTAGACCATATTTTAGTATGAATATGTGAATGAAAAAGTTTAACGTTGCTACACCCTGAACAATACATATAGGACATTGAATGGGCCATAATAATGGCAATTTAGCAATAGAATTTAAAAAGTTATAGCCCTGCAAAGAAGGGGAACTTCTCCATAGACAAATAGAGCTGGCGAGGGATGGTAAATTATGAATTTAACCCCCGGCGATCAAAGTGTTAAGCACTCGCAAATTTCACAGTCTCCCCATTGATTAAAGCCCTGGTGTTCTAGCGAGAAAGAAGGTAGACAGCTACCCCTGGCGCCGATTGGGTTAACCTCTTAACTCATTGAGCGCCAAAAACGAGATTTCTTGTTTTTCAAAGCCAGAGGGTGAGTGCCAAAACGAAAAATGTTCCCCCTTTTTTTGAATATTATTATTCTAAACAATCACGCTGACCTTGGTGTGTGTTCCTCTGAGTAAGTTAGAATTGAAATGACGATCGAATCCCAATAGGTGGCAGTATCGCCTACCTTTTGAACTGGGCTAGTTTAGTCTGGGTCCCCCCCACGCCGCAGTTGAGAGCACTAGAGAGGGAGCACCAGTGAGTAGAGAGGTACCAATGGCGATCGCGACTTTGAGATTATTATGAAGAGGACAAAACAATCACACTTATGGATGATAACATGCATTTTCACCAGACTACATTGGACTCAGCACTCCTGGTAAATCATAAAAATACTATAGTCAAACTGGCCGAGGAGGTAACATTATCTGTCGCAGAGTTGAGAGCACCAGACTAGAGCCAACTAACGTTCGGCAATGGCGATCGCCTAGAGCAGTGGTTCCCAAAGTCGGGGTCGCGACCCAAAGGTGGGCCGCGAGCAGCCACGGATGGGCCGCGAGATGATTAAAAAAAAAAAAAAAATGTTTTTTATTTATTTATTTTTTTATTTAAATTTTTTTTGTCAGGTCACTGAACTTAGAAGCAGGCCAGGACAGTGTTTCTAGTTGTATTCTAAAATTCTATTCTATTGTATTCTAAAATGTGACTATATGGTTTTATATTAACTTAATAAATAAACAAAAACGAAAAATCTACTTATTTCAACGAACATTTCAAACTAAACAGATTATGCACATAAAACGCTGAAAACAACCGAAGCAACAATAGTATTTTAATGAGGCTATTATTATTATCATTATTATTTTGCAACAAGTTAGCCCTCTCATAAATAGCACATATAAATGAATAACTAACTTGAACTAACTTAATAGGATTGAAGTGATATTTGGCTTAAAAAATCGGTCGCCTGGCAAAAAAAAAAAAAAGGCCAGACGATGTGCATTGGGCCGCGGCTCTCTGACGCCTTATTTTCTGGGCCCCGGCCTGAAAAGTTTGGGAACCCCTGGCCTAGAGCAGGGGTCAGCAACCTTTTTGACATGGAGTGCCTGTTTGAAATATAGTTGTAACTAGTGTGCCTCAACAATATTCCATGCATCGTAATTTTTTTTTCTCATAATCAGGTCTTTTTAATGATAATTTTTACATTATTACATCATTATTGTTATTGTTATTATTAACACTATTATTATGATGGTTGTATCAACCCTAAATCTGAGTTGGGGGGGGGGGAATGCAATGCAGACAAACAGCTGCATACAGTGCGACCATTTCACTCACATTTGCCCATTCATTTTTGGACACATCACACACCATCGGTGTGTGTACTGTACGTGTGCTGTCATAGCTCCACCTACAGGCCTAATGGAGAACACCAGGAGAACACCAGGATGTGAATGGAGGGTGAATGTGAGGTATATCGTGTAAATAAGTTTTGATTGATCGCAAGACTACACTGTAAAAAAAAAATTATTAGTTACCAGAACTTAAAAATATTGAGTTCAGTTACTGTGCATTAAGGTTTTCAGTTTTCAATCCATAATAAGTTAACAGAAAAATATGTACACAACCACATTATTTCAACCTAATAAAACTATGTTTATTGTCATTGTTTTAAGAACACAAGTTGACTTGGTAATACTCACATTTTGAGTAAAAAAATGGCTTTTAACATGTGCAATGTTCAATGAAATAGAAAAATAAATAATACAATTTGTTGATTAATCCCACTGGTCACAATGGTGACCGTAATAATGTTTTTGTTATAAGGCTCTGCAAATGTTACTGAATGATGTAGCAATGTATTTCCAGCTAAATTGAAATAATAAACAAATAAAGGGTCTCAATTAAATATGTGGAAGTAAAAAGAACATGTGGGAGGATTTCAACAAGATAAATGCGACAACAGTGCAAAATAGTTCACTATAATATTTCAAAGCAAAAAAAAAAATTAAAAAGAAATTCTTTTTTTTTTTTTTTAGTGCTGCCCCCTGTGCCTATGCAAATGCCCCCGCGTGCCTATGCAGGCACGCGTGCCTAGGGTTGGCTACCCCTGGCCTAGAGCGAACTATTGGAGATTATTATGAAGAGGACAAACGGTGATGATCCATCCATAACATAAGGTGCATTTTCACCGGACTATGTTGGATTCTATTATTTTCAAACATGCTGTTTGGATGTACGTTCCTGGATGTAACGTTACCCTGGCGCTGCTAACGGGCCAACTAACGTTATATTTATTGATCCTGTTCTGATCCAAGACACTTGGAACAAGAATTGACGAGGTTTTGGTGGACCTGTGAAAAGGTAACGTCTATTTTACCGAACCCCATCATAAAACATGCCTTTGTAATTATCCCAGCGTTTTTAGCATGGGATAGTGCACGGACGAAGGCATGTAGAAATAAACGTTTTTGTATACGATGGGTCTGCAAACATCGTGAAAATGGTCAAAAAAGCTGGCTCCAGGGAGTAAAGATGGAAAAACAACGTGGAGGTCAAAGAGTTAACATGCTAAATACATTCCTTAACCTCTTAACGGGCTAGGGGTGTAACAATGCATCGATTAATAAAAATGCATCGATTCTAATGTGACGATTCAACTGCATCGATTTGAAAATGTTAGAATCGATTATAATCTAAATGAATTGTGTGTGCGTGGAAAGACGATGAAGTCAGGAGTATATTATATTGATAGTAAATTTACTGAGGATGGACAGATAATGTTGATATTTAAACATAAAAAATACAATACATAATAAATGTATTCATGATCATCATGCAACATAAAACAATTGTAGGAACAGTTTGGGAGAGGAAGGGGTTTTAGGTTGCGTGTTGTGAGTTCCAAAAGAATTTACTTAAAGTTTAAAGCTCAATATATCAAAATGTGGCACTTTACAGTGAACAGGAGGTCTATTTGCATTAAAAACAATAGATAGATTGTTTTTCATTTAAATGTCTGGAAGAGCTCAAAAATGTAAATGTCAAATGATATTTCCGTTGCCTTTTTTTTTTTTTTTTTTTTTTTTTCCCCTCCATTTTCCTCCGATTTTCTCCCATCCCAATGTTTAGTCGTATGCCAATTCCCAGTCCCTTCCTGATCGCTGCGCACTTACCCCCCACAGTCAGATCATCTGGGAGAGTGGAGGCTACCACGTGCTTCCTCCGACACACGTCCAGCCAATCACCGCTTCTTTTCACCTGGCAGCGCGGATTCTCATTGAGAGGGCGTAGCGTGTGGGAGGACCACACTATCCCCCTCACGTCCAATCCGCGCTTAGCAGGCGCCCCGACCGAACTGTAGGAGTCGCTGTTTACAACGACCCGGACCCACCCTGCCAGCTTCTCCCACCCTCTGATACAGCCAATTGTATCAGTGCAGACGGCCAGCCAAGCTGGTGACAACCCCGGAGCTTTCCGTTGCCTTTTTTGAGTTGATCTAAATGTTACCGATTCTGTTAAATGGGCATATAATATAGTCTCATATCAATCGCAGGCACACAGGCACCTGAATCGAATCGTACCATATAATCGTGGCAGACGTTGTGATAGGCAAATATCGTATCTTTGTCCAAATAATCGATATTGTATCGTATCGTGATGAAACTGGTGATTCCCACCCCTACTAGAGAACAGATGACATGTTACAATGGCAGAGGATTTATCAATATTTTGGATTTAAACACAGTAGCAGCAAATGGAGAGGAGCTCAGATGATCAGTCTGAAAACGTGCTGTGTAGTGCTTTTTATTTATTTATTATCAGCTGTGAGAAAGTCCGCGGGAGAAACTAAAAACTGTAACATTTTAATGACCCTGCTGTGTTACAAACATATAATTCATTCATGGTTTTGGCTGTAGTAAACGGGAGGGGGGAGGGGAGAAACAGCAGAGTGCAGAGTGTCAGTGCGCATTGTTAATTTGTTATGTCCGCTTGTCATTGTGCCTTTACAAGCTTCAACGTTTTATTCATCATCTACATTTGGCAATACAAGCTTAATATTCAATGTTAAAGATCAATGTAAGCCAGGGCGGCTAGGTGGTGCAGTGGGCAAGGCACTCACCACCAATGCTGGAGATGCTGGGTTCAAGCCCAGCTCTCCACATTGTTTTCAGTTTGGCTGGTCATCCGTACTAATACAATTGGCAGTATTAGGGGGAGGGAAAACTGAGGGGTGGGGATCGGACGTTGTGGACAGCGACTCCTACAGGTCGGTTGGTGCGCGTGCACAGTAGAATCAAGAAGCGATGGGGGCGGCGCCCCTCCAAAGCGCAGACCCCTGACGCTGAAAGATCGCGCCGCACAGGTGAAAAGATGCGACGGCTGCTACCTCGAGTATCGGAGGGGACTCGTGCTATGTATGGCTTCGTCCACATTGCAGCCGGCTTGTGGGAGGCAAGAAACAGCGTTCGAGACAGGGGAGGGTTGAATTGGACGATACGAAATTGGGATGGGAGAAAAAGTGGATAAAAAAAAAAGATCAATGTAAGCCAGTGTAAAGTAAAGAAAAAATATTGAGCATAGATTTGTAAAATGTGCAACCCTAGTTTCACCTAGTGGTATGAGACGTATTCTTCGTATGGCTGTGCGTACCGCATCGTGACGCCCGTACAATAAATTCGCGGGACGAATACACGTACCGCTACACCTACTCATTTCTGAATGGATTTGTATGAAATTTGGACATGTACTACATAAGACTTCAGGCTATGGATGCAGTGTTTTCCAGTTCATACCAATTTTTTTGGATATACTATTTCTGGATATTGCAACTACTACAGAAAAACATGAGTAACAAGTTTTTCTACAACTCAAGTTCAGACCTTTATGTTACTCTATTTCGTTAGCACTAAAAGACCAGGCATATGCATGTGGTATAAGTATAAAGTATAGTATTTGTTTGCAAAAAGAGTATGCAGTCCTCAAACTAAAACAAAAATTGCCACTTTTCTGCCCGCATGTTAAGAGGTTAAATTAATACAATATAAAGTGTTAAGGAGGACATATGTGACACAGCAGGTGTACTATTGTTTCTAGGTGTGGGAACTGGAGCTTGTGATTGGAAGCATCAAGTGTTGAACATCACAGTGAGGATAAATAAATAAATTTGTCTTTTTGCAGGTTTGAGCTTAAGCAGTTGTTGCTATGGTAACAGGGTTAGGGTTAGACCCACCTCCTCCACCACCAGTCTGGGAAACAGGTGTTTAATATAACGGTCTTTCATTGACTGCCAGCTGTGATTGGTCACACGCTTCCTCTCCATTTCCTGCCACACCTGGTTCCCGCCCACCTTAGACCTGCACTTGGAGATGATCTTCAAAATGGCAGCGTCCTCCTCAAGGGTGCAGGAAAGACCGCCTACCGGGACATTCAGAGAAGCATGGTTACCAAAGACATTCAGAGAAGCATGGTTACTGTTGTGAAGGGCCAGATTAAACCGAATATATATATTTATTATATATATATATTTAATTGTATTTGTATATTCTCTAATATTCCTTGATATCCCTTGTATATTCCTTGTACAATATGCATTGAATATCCATTCTAGCCTACTGAACATCCCATAATAGTCTCCATTCTACTATTGGTCGAGACCTTGGTGCCAGGCTGCCATACCCCCCAGACCCAGTTCAAACGTACCGCTCAACATGTACGAACAAGTCCTAGTTCCGCGTAGGAATCTGGCTACCGCACCACTAACGGTACTATTTGTTCATAGTGCGTATATATACTGCGCTACTAAAGTAGGACTTCCTTTTTTAGTCCAGTTTCTTACCCTCCAATAGAGTGACAGACGTAAAGCCTCCCCGCGACGCCACGTGTGGGAGTAAGGCCAAGTTCGGCCTACCATCGGTATTGAGACATCGTGTATATTAATATTTGAATAGTCATATTTGGCACTATATCGTCGAGTTGGACGTAGTCTATTAAGCTAATAATAGTCTATTCATATGTAGTGCTTCGTGCGGTGAGAATACTATCGTAGTCAGTACCCCATCGTTTCGGGCAGAGAACTGGCTGCTTATCCAGGGTGGCCGACCCCATGTGAGGCTGCACCCGAGGAGCCCCAGAGCCGACGAGCGAGTGGACCTGCATACCGGATTATTCTACCGACGACAGCCCGCCTTCCCAGGCACGGATTATGCTTTGTATACAGTGATTATTCTATGGATAAAGACCAACACTGCCGTGTGTTGGAAACCCCCCCCCCGGAGAGGACGACAGGTGAGGAGACGCTCTACACGACGAGGTCGCTTCACGTCTCTCCATCGTGGACCGAAGGAAGCCGGCCCACAGAGAGTCCAACTGCTTTCATCTGTGGATCGAGGATCGCTGAGGCACCGAGCCGCACAACCGTGGGTTCTCCCAGGATACCCTCGGCCAGACGGATACAGCCAGACTCTAACCCCCCCCCTTCTCCAGTTGTCTTACAAGCGACCGGAATTCCCCCCTAGTGTATCCAGTTCTATAATCATTAAAGTATCATTGCTATTATTCCTTAAATATTCCAGGTTGTATATTTACCGCCTGCGCCACCAGAGATTGGACGTTCTCTATTGATATACCAACGAATACTCATTTGCCATAAAAGTGCATCCTATTTCAAATCATAAATGTAATTAAGTGATTGCTCTACATACCTTTTGCTATGTATTAATTATTATTAAACGCAGACTTTCGACTTGGTACATTTGTGTTGGATCGTTTCATCTACGTGGGAGTGTTTACCATAATTATTTATGCCTAGTACTGGGTGGCCAGAGTCTAAAGTACAAGAGGTAGTGGTAGTAAGTATCATATCTAACAATACAGTCAGGGAATTGTACCCCTCAGTTACAGTTACCAAAGACATTCAGAGAAGCCTCGTTAACCTGTTAATCTGTAGACCGTTTTCGCCTAAAGGTACATGCCTAAGTAAATGGAAGATTGCTCCACTTCTGCAAGGTCAATTTGCATGTTCTTGGTATCTAGGAACATCTAGGGACCTGGGGGTATGTATTTCCAGTGTCAGAAATATTGTGTCTGATACTAGTAATTATTCAATTGTAATGAATAAATTAATTATGATTAATTATGATTTAGATGATGATCAAAAATTGATACGGGTAGGAGAAAATGCTCACTGAGCTCATTCACCACCTTATTGAGATCATGTGTACAAAAAATCTAAGCAAATGAACCGCGGGAAAATGATTAAACAGAAGAATTTGTAGGTACAGTAATTAATGATAATCGACTTTAATTATAAATTCATATTTGACCTTGAACTTGACCATGACCTTATTATGGCCAAATCATGCATCTATGGATAGGGAAAATGCTCCTCTTTCCAATGGCAGGGTTGAATCTGGATTTAGTCATTTCTTGCGGTTTTTACGATAATTAGCAAAATCCGTTCAGCGGTTCTCGAGTTACATGCCGATATGTGAGGCGTGCCCCAAAGTACGCAAAAGTACACATTACCACCCCCGACTCCCGGGACTCTAGCTCAGTCAATCATTTGGCGATCTCGAAAATCTTTGCACAGGGTTGTAGCCAATGAGTGTGGCTTTCCAACGATACCCCATGATATGATAATTGGGGATCTAATACGGTCTCTATTGATCGATTTATGATACAGAAAAGCAGGGTCCCCCTATAGGGGGACCTTAAGGCTTAACAGGTTAAGTACTCCTGCTGGGAGCGTTATTTTTTTTCGTAGCCGCATTTCTGGCAAGACGCTCTCTGATTGGCCGACGCCTGTTTCTACACTGGTTAAGCTTAGGCACTCTTTCGAAGTTGGTTAAGGTTAGAGTTTGTCTTAGAGCATGGCGATAGAACGCCAGGTAGTTTGCAGGCTGTTTGACGCGGAAATGGGCAAAGACACAGCTCGTCACGCGATTGGGCAAAAACACGTCAGTGGCCAATCAGAGAGCGTCAGTCAGTGGCCAATCAGAGAGCGTCTGCCAGAAATACGGCTACGAAAAAAAATAACGCCTGCTGGGCACATGTAGGACCAAAGATGGTGGATATAAAAGAAGATGGGAACATAATAAATGTGACAATAATAATATGATATGATAATGTAATTATTATATACAATACTGTGCATAACATAAGAATCTGAGTTATTACAGTGTGTGCGCATGTCCCCGATTGCTTGGCCCCTGGTATTGCTGCTTGCAGTGTTGTCTAGAACTACGGTATTGCTGCTTGCAGTGTTGTCTAGAACCACAGTATTGCTGCTTGCAGTGTTATTGAGCGTGTACACTCAACAGTGTATGCTCTCCACCACACATCTATAGAAGGATCTGAGGATGTTGGTGTCAAGCCCCACCCCTTTCAGTTTCCTCAGGAAGTACAGGCGTTGATGAGCTGTTTTGACGAGGCTCAGGATGTTGTCGTGCCACGTGAGGGTGTTGGAAATGTGCACCCCACGATATTTTATACTGGGAGTCACGTCTACAACTGTGCCATCGATGTAGAGAGGGAGGTGGGGCGTGCTGGTCTTGCGGAAGTCTATGATCACCTCTTTAATTTTTTTTACGTTTAGGATGAGGTTGTTCTCCTTGCACCACAGTCCCAGTCCATCTACCTCCTCCCTGTATGCTGACTCATCCCCTTTTGTGATGAGCCCCACCACTGCGGTGTCATCCGCGAACTTCACTATGAAGTTGCTGTCAAGTTCAAGTTTCTTTCAAGTTTCTTTAATAGTTGTCATACAGAAGTACAGAATACTTTTATACAAAATTATTCTTACTGTTACGCTCCAGAGACTGTGCAAGACAAGATAAGTATGAAATAAAATAACATAGTATAGCATGTAAATTAGAAGTAAAAAAAATGAGGTCACAGTGTTCATTATAGACATATGTACAATGTTCGATGCAGAATAGACGTAACTGAGTTACCATATAATATACAATACTATGCAGTGTACTAATATACAATACTATATAGTGCAAGGCAGAAATGGGATGAGGTGCAATTTAGGTACAATTTACAGTAGGTGTACGAGTTGTAGTGCAAATCCTTTATCAATAAATATAAAGTGTGTTTGTGTGATCTAAAGTGTGGAGTGGGCTCTGCAGTCATGTGTGAGCAGGGTGTAAAGTAGTGGGCTAAGGACACAGCCCTGGGGGGAGCCAGTGTTGAGGATGATGGCGGAGGATACGGTGTTATTGATCCTAACAGATTGGGGTCTATTTGTCAGGAAGTCCAAAGTATTGTAGGCTGTGAAGACAAGCAAAAACGGCGAACAGCAGAGGTTCTGCATTGCACTCAATCGATCCATTCAACAGGAAGCGATTTGGGACTGATCTCAAAATGAGATTAGATTCAAATGTATTTGTTATTATACAGCACAATACACACACAAGTACAATACACGATCCAACCAGAGTGGATAAATAAATGCTCCAGAAATAAATAAATGCGTGAAGGCTTAACACTTTCAGTGCCAGCCATTAGACGAAGCCGTCTGTAGCGACGCCAACACTAGATAGATAGGGATCCGTCACCTTGCTTGTAGAGCTATAACTATATTCTATATTATAGCTATGGATACAATACTATGGCCCATTTGACATCACCTATCCATCGTTCACTATGTGAAAAATAATACATTTTTCCATCCATACGTTCCCGTGTTATACCGTGGTGAATATAAGTATGGTTTTAGATCGGTCTAGGGTAATTCATGAAATGCTGAGTTATATAGTGCGGCCAGGTAGCGCAGTGGACTAAGCGTCTGTCTACCACCGCAGAGACACTGGTATCGAATCCGGCTGTCAGCGGTCCCTCCGGCTTTGGCGGTCGTCATACTGACACAATTGGCACTGTCAGCGGGTGGGAAGCCGGTGGGTAATATTCTGGTTGTTGTAAACAGCGACTCCTACAGGTCGGTCAGGGCGCCTGCACGGTGTTGGAAGGAACTGGGTAAGGTAGTGTGATCCTCCCACGCGTTACACTTCCCCAGTGAGAGTCCTCGCTGTCAGGTGAAAAGAGGCTGCTGGCTGTCTCCTATGTATCGGAGGAAGCATCTGATAAGACTTCAGGGCTCCCTAGACTGACCAGTGGGGGGCACATGCACGCAACGACCAGGAAGGGGAGGGGGGAATTGGCATAACGACTAAATTAAAAATACAGACAAATAGGAGAAAAAGTGGATCAAAAAAATAAATGCCGAGTTATAGCCGTATTAGTCAATTCCACTATAGACGTTGCCATTTCTTGCCTGTATGCGCTATTATCCCGAAATCAAATCTATTTCATAGGTATTATGTTCCATCATGAATGCATGAAAGGGGGGGGGTAGTTTCTGATTATTTGATTGTCAGTAATAGCATTCGTATTGAACACTAAAAACAGTTATCAGCCCGATCGGTATGAAAGCATTGCAGGATCAAGCTAAAATTGACGTCAGATCGCTCTTACCTGTGATCGGGAATAATATTCCAATTGTTTGATCGCCATCTGGTACAGGTACATCCAATGTCCATTTGGCCCACGGCATAATCCACAACAAAATATCGATCGGGGATATTTGACGAGCGTCAATGGAACCGGGACCACCGTTCGCCTCGGCCGACAAGGAAAAATTAAACCAGAGACATTTGGCCATCCCACAGAGGAAGATACAAGGGTGCTCGATAACCGCCGTCTAGCGGGATTCGGCCGGTATTGCACCTTGGGGACCTCAGACTCATTCCATATGGTAAACTAGGGCTGACCTTCGAAGCTTTTTTTGGCAATCGAAGCTTCGGGGCCGAGCTTCGATTTTAATTCGAAGCTTCGAATTTTTTAATTTTTTATTAATTATTATTATTATTTTTTATTTTATTTTTTATCTTATGTTGTGGGACTTGTACAGCACTTTGGTAAACTTTGTTGTTTTTAAATGTGCTCTATAAAGAAAGTGGATTGGATTAATGAATTAAGTAGCCCCTTTCGTGACTGTGACACAGCCAACAAGGTTTCACTCGGCTGTGTGATTTAATTCAAGGTGGATCGCTGTTGTCGTTTGAACAACTTCAGATTTCATGGGATCTACCAATCCCCCAAATCAAGAATGTTTAAGATGAATGAAGTAAGATTTTGATTATTTGAAATATGGCCTGTGTAGACTAAACTATGCACAGAATTATGTCAGTCTACAAGGTCCGGATTCTACATGGTCCGGCAATGTAGACCTTGTAGACTCCACTACAGACCAATTATCAGTGAATGTTCATGCATTTTTAAGAAGGGCTACTTCCACAAAAAAACAAAGAACTCACCAAAACATCTCAGTAGCACCTTATCTAAATGTTCTATTTCATATGGAGATTCATATTTATTTATGTATTGCATGCATTTCTACATTTTATTTCCTATTTTGTTTATTCATCCCAGTATCTTTTTTTCTTATGTGTGGAATTCTACAAGGCATGTAGGTGTATATGTGTTTGAGGATGATATCCTTCAAACAGGCAATAGTGATGATATAATTTGGGCAGTGCTGAGCTGGGTTACTTTCCTCCAGTGTATTTGTCCCCCGGCCCCACCCAATGGCCCCATGCACGCACGCGCACACACACACATCGAAGTAAAAAAAAATATATAAAAAAAAATATGTTTGAAAAATTATTTATATTTTTTTTTAACTTCGATTTTTTTTCATGTTCGAAGCTTGTGCCATCGAACGAAGCTTCGAAGCTTCGAAGTATTTAAGACAGCCCTAGACTAACAACAGGCTCCCTGGGTGGATAATGAATAAAAACATCGAGAAAAAAAAGGAAAAACTACCCACTCGTTTTTGACACACACACACACACACATGCTAAATTAATCGTTCCAGCAAAGTAGGCTTCTATTATTCTAATTACTTGTTTTATTGGGTATTATAGTAGTAAGTCCTACCGTAGAACATGACATATTAGCATGACATCTCATTTAAGTGTCAATACTGAACGGCTACACAATTGGCTCTTGACAAGTGTAAACTATGGATTAGTCTGTCGCAGTCAACCAGCACCTGCTAAGCTGAACTGGTTAGTGCGGCTGCCTGTGGATCCTATTGTCACAGGTTCAAATCTCTCGGTTACACAATTTTCTTTATTTTTATTTAATTCATTTATGCATTTATTTATCCACTCTGTTGGATGGTGAATTTTACTTGTGCTGTATAATGACAATACATTTGAATCTAATAAAATGTTGAGATCAGTCGCACATTGTTTCAGCGCTACCTGTTGTGTGGATCAGCATGGTGCAGATGCAATGCCGAACCTTTGAAGCTGTTTTGCACTCGGCACATTTTGCCACTGTTGTGTTGACTTCCGCCTGAGTAACGCCCCCGTTGATGACGGAGGAACGTTGGTTCTGCTTAAATAGGTGTAAACATGGGCTGGTTCGTCCGAAAGCACCAAGGTTTCAGAGGCTTCAGAACGGAGACGGAGCTTGAACCGGAGCCCTGCCAGTGTGAGAGGGCTAACAGTAAGAAGATTCTTGGTTCAAACCCCAGCAGTGGTTAGCACTGTTGTCTCACAGCAAGAAGGTTCTTGGTTCAAACCCCAGCAGTGGTTAACACTGTTGCCTCAGAGCAAGAGGGTTCTGGGTTCAAACCCCAGCGGTGGTCAGCAGTGTTGCCCCACAGCAAGAAGGTCCTGGGTTCAAACCCCAGCAGGGGGGCCTTTCTGTTTGGAGTTTGCATGTTCCCCCCATGTTTATGTGGCCCTGGCCCAGTAATAGGTAATAGCGATCTTTAAATACTTAACCTGCAAACACAAGACTGTTTGCTCTCTTTCTCTCAGTCATGGTGAATATGATGACTTATGGAGTTTATTGTGAGCTTGATTGTATTTTTCAGGTAATATCTGTAGGGTTATCGGTATGTATATTTAATAGGGCTATATATTTCATATAATATTTATAGAATATATTTAAAGCCACAGAAAATCTGTTGGAGTCATCTACCTGAAAGGGTGCTTGCTAATGTTGTGACTACGTGCACATTTGTTCCATTGTGGTTTGAATGGCGGTGAAGTAATGTGTACGATTAGATCATGGAAGGAACCCTATCAAGCAAAATGGAAGGTCTTACCTTTTGTTTCACATGACTGTCTCCTATCTTTCCACTTGTAACCTTCACTCGCAGAATGTCCTATGAAAAGAAACAAAGGTCCGGAACAAGAATTCAAAATAGATCAATCAAATATGATGAATTATTTACATTTTAATTGTCACTCATATTTCCTAGGGCTGTCAAAATTAACATTATACATATAAGATTAACATAATTTTTTATTATTTTAATTATTATTTAGTAGGGATGCTCGATATTGGCTTTTTTACCGATACCAATATACCGATATTGTCCAACTCTTCATTTCCGATACAGATATCAACCGATACCAATATATGCAGGGTTTCCCCCCCAAAAAACGGAATAATTTCAGGTAATTAACATTACATATCACTTGTTGTGTAATTAACACAACATTATGCATACTTTGACAATAAATAAAATAATAATTTGTTCTTACTTGCTTGCCTGGGTAAATAAAGGTTAAATAAATGTATATATTTTTTTTAAACAGATACCGATATTTTCCGATATCACATTTTTATGCCAATATCGGCCGATAATATCGGTAGACCGATAATATCGGACATCCCTATTATTTAGTAAACCTTTAAGATGCAGTAACTATTTTCGGACCACTACAGGGCCGCAAGTCGCCATGATAAACAAACCAAAATTAATCCTGTCACGTATAAACTATAAAAATGTGTTGTTGTTGTAACAGAGATTAATTGGAAAAAAGGAATTCTGTGCATGGATTATAACATACAACCTTCTCCTGGGCATTTCCTGGTTGTTAAAAGGTGCAATAAATAACATTCAGCCACAAGGTGTCGCACTAGAGCACCAGCATGTCATTTATCCAATCAGATGCAGAAGGAGGGGATAGACCACTGCACTTAGGCATTACATTGAGCTCATGGGAGAGAGCTGGGGGAGAAAATGAATGAATGTGGATGAGAGCCATGACGTAAGTGTTGTAGCTACGGCTGTGGGTGTGCTGGAGACATGATCCAATAGTCTTTTATACACGCCCGAGTCTCCTGAACACGGAGAGACCAATCTCAAGTCGATCAGAACTTTCTCGGCCGAGCTATAGTAACTTTTTCAGCACCTACTCCCCATGCGCAGATTGCCAAAGGAGTCTGAAGGCTGGGTAGCCGCGTTGGAATGTTCCATCAGAGGGGGAAGCTTGTGGTGGGAATGTGAGTGGCAGGTTATGATACTTTAAAAATGGCTAGCTATCAATGGCCAGATGTGTCTTATGGCGACAATCTACAATTACTAATTGAGTCTCCAGGTAGACTAATGTTGATTTCGGTCATCTATGACCTTATATACGTCTATACATCCTAATCCCGTCCACTTTATATTGAAGTAATAATAGCCCTACACGAAACATATGACATAATTAAACCTATTAAACCAGCACCTGCTAGACTAGAATATGACTAGGCCTATGATGTAGCCTAAGCTACTGATTATTATCATTATTATTATCCTATTATCTTAATAAACTAACCTACACTGTAACACGCAACACTTTGATGAACATTGTGACTCAGCTGATAGAGTTGTACCCTTCCTGATGACTTGTCGTACAGAACTTGTAAGTCGCTTTGGATAAAAGAGTCAGCTAAATTACTAAATGTAAATGTAAATGCATCATGACGTATACAAATAATTAATGTGTGCACAGTGCCTCAACCTGACATTCATTTCCATGGTCTCATACAGGTGTACACATTCCCACCACAAGCTTCCCCCCTCTGATGGAACATTCCAACGCAGCTCCCCAGCCTCCAGACTCCTTTGGCAATCTGCGTACGGGGAGTAGGTGGTGAAAAAGTGTCTCTAGCTCGGCCAAGAAAGTTCCAATCGACTTGGGATTGGTCTCTCCGTGTTCAGGAGACTCAGGCGTATAAAAGACTATTGGATCATGTCTCCAGCACCCCCACAGCCGTAGCTACAACAACTTACGTCAAGGCTCTCATCCACATTAATTAATTTTCTCCCCCGGCTCTCTCCCATGATTTCAGATTACCGGAAGTGTTGTGGTGTTCTATACATGCCTGCTGCAACATTCATTTTGGACCCACAATTTGTTTTTAATGATAAATCTATTAACAAATTTCTTTTTTTGGGGAAAAGCAATAGATTTATTCCGCACCTTTCTAAAAGCTCTGTGGATGTATATATTTTTAAACGACTACTCTACATAACATTTTATCCATAGCACCTTTAAACAAGGTAAAAACGTTACCTACAAACATAATACTGTTCTGACAGCCCAATATTGATATAATTAACAGTCGCTGAAAATAATACTTTGTTTCAACCTTGAGGTGAATGGAGCAAGTCTGGACGTGGAGGGGCCTTCTCTGGAGGGCTTAGACAAGCCTTCTCTTGAAGACGGCAAACCTTCTCTTGAAGAGGCCAAACCTTCTCTCGAAGAGGCCAAGCCTTATCTTGAAGAGGCCAAGCCTTATCTTGAAGACGGCAAACCTTCTCTCGAAGAGGCCAGCATTCTCTTGAAGACGGCAAACCTTCTCTTGAAGACGGCAAACCTTCTCTTGAAGACGGCAAACCTTCTCTTGAAGAGGCAAAGCCTTCTCTGGAGGTTGATGGGCCTTTTCTGAACTCTGACAAACGTTTTCTAGAAGAGGACAAGTCTTTGCTATAATTGATGTTCTTCGCCTTTAGGAATCCGTCTAAAGAGTCGAACACCTCTATGTCAGAGGAGGGAGCTGCTAGTTTTGAGGTGGAGTCTTGCGCCTCACAAAGAGGAAGAATGACTACATTGTCTTCTTGGTTTTCTCTATTTCCAACATCCTGTGGCAGAACAGGGTCTCCATCTGTGGCTTCAAATGTAAGGTCCGACACGACCACACACATAACCATCCAGTCGTCATCCTTCTCCTCCGTCTCAGCTCTATATTGGAAGTCTTTGTCTCCCGTCACAGATGTCTGCTCACTTTGTGGAGATTCCTCCACCGTCAGTTCCCTCAGGTCTAGATCTATGGATTGTTCACGTTGTAAATCTTCATGTTTCAACCCTTGATCTTTAAGTGAAGCTTCAGTCTTGACCACACTTTCACACTGTGAGGAGTTAAAGATTGCAAGTTTAGTATGTTATAGGCTCATATCTCCGATTCATACGTCCCATGCATACTGATGTGGATACACAGATACTGATGCCGGTATTGAAGGGGATACCAGGCTAAAATAGTGCAGGTATTGAAGGTGATACCAGGCTAAAATACTGCAGGTACTGGGTGTTAGGGGTGGACGGTATGGTCTAAGATTTATATCACGGTATAATTTGAAGCATAGACGGTAACGGTATATATCACGGTATCATCGTTTTTGATAAAAAAATAAAAATAAATTTATATAATTTTTTTTTTTTTTATAAAATATATATATTATATAATTAGACTTGTACTTGTATTATCTGCGAGACATCGCCACCACGCAACAAGCTCCACTGTCTGTGTGTACTCTAGTAGCCTCCAGCTACGGCCAGGATTCTCCGGAGCTGCACCTGAACCTATACTCGAGTAGCCTCGAGCAGAGCTACGGCCAGGATTCTCCGGCGCTGCACCTGGACCCTATTGTATTGGTATAACGTTAGCAAGCCCTCAGCTCGAATACGCATCGAATCAGTGTTATAAGACATTGATATCAGGAGCTATCTGTAGCTACTGCTAGCCGGATATATAACGTTAATACAACGCCTCAGTGAATTATTTAGAGCACTCTCTCTGATAGACTGGCTGGTCTGATTTAGCTATGAAGAAAAGTAAAGTTAGTAGTAGGGATGGGAATCGATGGTTCCTAACTGGGTTTTGGCCATATGCTCCCGAAATTCTCCCGCTGTTTGGCTGCTTCTATGTGCAGTGAAAACTACTTGAAATGCTTTAGAACCTAGTCATTGATTTAGTTCAGGGTTAGCCGCGGAGCTAACGCTAGCTAACGTGAGCTAATCAAGCTCACAGAGAGAGATAAACAGCTGACAGCAGGTAGTACAGGTACAAATACAATAAAACAAGGGGTGGGGGCTGTTGTGTAAACCTTGTGTCGCGTCAATCTGGTCCACACGTTACTCGTTCATATCTCAGCCCGTGCTGAGATATGCCCATTCCACGGTCTGTTAATAAAGTTTTCAATCAGACAGATGTATGGAAAGGCTTTTATTATAACATTCGTTGAGGTAAAATCATTATGCCTCATTTAGTCATCCTGCAGAGCACTGGTCTCCTACTCGTGGGCCGCGGGGAGCTAATGTTAGTAGCTTTGTTGTTGTCAACACACGGGGCATTCAGGAAGTCAAAAACTAATGCGCTTGCCGATTGGTGCTAAGAACAGCAGGGCGGGTGCAAGCGTTGTGACGTAATTGGCAGACTCTACTGTCAATCAAAATTATTCTGTTTTCCGTCAGAATGAATGAATGAGAACTTTATTAACAGATTGCATAATGGGTACAATACAGTACAGGAGGATGAAGACCAGAGAAAGACTTTCGGCTTTTTTACATAAGGGTCCTCCATTTTCAATTCATCAAAACATTTAGAGACATACAAATATACAGTAGTTTCATAAAAATGCTAAAATGCTATTGATTGATTGATTTAAAACTTTATTAACATATTGCAGAATGGGTACAGTACAGCTCAATACATACAATTGTTAAGGGGATGCAGACCAGAGAAAGACTTTTGTCTTGTTTACATCAGGGTCCCCCATTTTCAATTCATCATATTTCATATCTAAATCATATAATATCTCATTGCTAAATATATGCAATATATAATCTAATAATCCAATAATCTAAATCTAATATATAATATAAAAATGCTAAATGCATGGGTATTTTATTTTGTCTTTAATGTTAGCTTGCAAACTCATACTGTCTTGGTAAACCTCATAATGAATTGTTTGGGGTAAAAAAGAAAAACATCGTGATGTGTATCGTGTATCGCCGAAAGGTCAGAAAATATCGTGATTTCATATTTAGGCCATATCGCCCAGCCCTAGTTGGTTCATTATAAAAGATACAAACCTGACAACAAAAGCACTTAAATGTTAAATAAAAGGACCACAGTAATGAGGCAGGAGGAACATATTTTTTTGCACTATAATGGTAAAATTGTTATTTAAAAATGTGCCCCTAAAACATATTTTTTGCCCCTAAATTTCTAATTTAGGGGCAAGTGTGCCCCTAGTGAAAAAGCTTAGCGTACAGCCCTGATCTATGCCAACGGGCTTTTGGATTAATAGCTATTAACCCTGCCATCGGGCGCTAGGATTACAAGGACCGGTTCCGTACGAGACCCCTTTTCTTCCAGCGACGACAGGATTATCCGACCAGTCTCCAATTCCTCCGGAGCTTGGAGCTCCCGAGGGAAACCATTGTCTCCAGCTACCCTTGCTTTCCCCGTATCGCCTCGTCTCTTCTCACTCCCTGCAGAGCTCCGGTCGAGTATTCGTAACCTAGGAACTATTCATTACCGCTGACTTTGATACTCTGACATTCTATTATTAAAGGAGAACCGTGATAATTCAGATGTATGTTGCTATGACGATTACAATGCTTATAAACCAGGTATCCTTGTCCCCGTGCCGTCAATTGAGTGTCCGCCATTTTGTCTAACTATACTGTCTGGCTATTAATATTCTTTAGTAGTGGTTTAATCTAAACAATCTTTAATACAGTCTGGGTTGTGTAGCCCCTTAGCTACAAGTACTGTATGTTTGCATATCGTATACCGGTATGTCACAAATGTAACAGTACTATATACCTGTATGTCATGTATGTCCCTATGCCATAAATGTCATGATGTTATATGTTGTGTATGTCATAAATGTCACTATGAAATAATTGAAAATGGGGGACCCTGATGTAAACAAGACAAACGTATTTCTCTGGTCTGCATCCCCTTAACAATTGTGTGTATTGAGCCGTACTGTATTGTACCCATTCTGCAATCTGTTAAATAAAGTTTTCATTCATTCATTCAGTAACTGTTAAGTACCGGTCGTAAACCGAGGTCAGATTGATTATCCCATAACTCATTGGTCCGAATCCCAGCTTCAAGCAGCGTCCTGCGAAGTTTGGGACGTCTAGGACTCAATTGTATCTATAAACTTCAGGGCTTAAACTCAGCCGACCTCGGCTCACACACAGGCACCCCCCCGTCCCCTCCAGTCATACAGATGATTGATTGGAGTTGCGGAGTTTACTTTTCTTTATTCTATTTTGCTTTAATCTACTCGGTTGGCCGTATTACTGCGAAGTGGTTGACATGCAGAACCAAACGAGTCTACAAAATGTTGTTGTTACTACTGACCGACAAGAGACAGCGAATGCACCGTTCCGACCCCCGTCAGTCATCGACCTTAGGTCGAGTGATTGAAGTTGCGGAATCTTTTATTTTATTTGCACTGGGAAGGACTCTCTTTATTCAGATGAGGTCCATTTCCCTTATCCGTTACACGTATTATCACTGTATGGCTTTACTTGATAATCCCATTATACAGTACACGTATTATCACTGTATGGCTTTACTTGATAATCCCATTATAGCTAGGGATAAAGCCACTTACACGTATTATCACTGTATGGCTTTACTTGATAATCCCATTATACAGTACACGTATTATCACTATATGGCTTTACTTGATAATCCCATTATAGCTAGGGATAAAGCCACTTATTCTATTTTGCTTTAATGCATAATCATATGTCTCCTTTTACTCCGTCTGGGGAAAGCCACACTCATGAGGTTTTTTACATCATAAATCAGGCACATTACTGGACCGCGTGGTTGACATATTTCTCTTTAGGCCTCCGTATGGATAAAGCCCCACTTCTAAAGTTTTTACATCATTAATCAAAACGCAAAGGGTGAAGTTACAATGCAGAACACATTTCAATGCTTACCCGGCCGTCTGGTCAGAAGAAAGGATACAAAGGATATTTATAAAGAGGTATTTTTAATTAGAAAAAGCTAGTTACAAGAAGAGACTGAAGTGGAAAATTTCCAATTCAGTTCAAATAAGCATAAAACAGAACATCTCATCATTGCACGGCTTGTGCCCCGTGTCTGGCAGCAGCATCTTCATCTCTCCCAAAAAGTCTGTCCCTTGAATGGGCAACCGTCCCTTTTATATCGACATTGTACCATATTTCCGATTGGTCTAAACACAGTGATGTCACAGGGATGTCATTTTTGTTTAGCAAACCAAAATACAATACATAATTCGTATGAGCTCCTCCTTCTTTGTACTAACGTTACTTCTCGTTACCTAGTGGTTTTAAGTAACAGAAAGTCCCTTATTCCTTCAGAACAGACAACTGCTTTGTCTGTGGGGACCACGTGACATGGTACCGGGCACGAGGCCATCCATAGGATTTCTTATCAAGCTTCCAGAAAACAGTTTTACACATCATTCTTTTAGTATAATTCTCTACTGACAGTTAATTATAAGCATGCCATTTATGAAAACTTTTACCTTACACATTAAACATTTAATTGTTATATAGTTTTTTTAAGATTTCCTCTATAGTTTCAGGACTCCCTGTCTTTCAACCCTCAACCTTTAATTCCCTTCCCGTCTGAAAGGGTTAACATTTTACAGCTCTCTCTCCTCTGCTGAGGCCCACATTCCGCAGGTTGACTCCCTTTTGCCTGTTGTCTGTGAAGAACTGTGAAGAACAGGCCCCTTCTATGGAGACATTAAAGGCTCAGTTTCATTTTTTAAGGTCCATAAAAGAATATACTGGTCATATAGGAACGACTCAGGATGTCATTGTCCAAAAGTGTCACTTGTTCTGTGGCACTTCACACCCACTCTGTCATCCTGGGAGGTCATTGTCCATCATCAATTGAATAATTGAATAATGAAGCATATAATTACATGTGAAAGCTATATTGCTATATGCTATATTGGAACGAATCAGGATGTCAATTTCCAAAAGTGTCACTTGTTCTGTGGCACTTCACACCCACTCTGTCATCCTGGGCGGTCATTTTCCATTGTCTTAATAGCGTCTGTACTGGGGGACAAGATGGCGATTGTGGGGTCACGTGGCAGTGACTCTCCACACCCCCTCTGCCATCTTGGTACCTTGTTACCCTGGTAGCCGGCGGGAAGACTTGCATATGTTGTTCCCTGGCTGGACGGCTCGACAGGATAGGGGTCACGTTGTTGCTTGGTATCCGGCGGGAAGACTTGCATCTGTTGTTCCTGGCCGATGTACCCAGGCTGTTGTCGTCTTGGTCATCTTGGTCATCTTGGTCATCGTGGTCATCTTGGTCATCTTGGTCATCTTGGGGTCGCCCCCTCTGACCTCTTGGATCTCTCCCATAGTTTGAGGTAGGTTGATTTGTCACTTCTCGGGCGACCCCCACGGGTCCCCGAGAATTGTAGCAGCAGTCCTCTATTGAAGTGTGGTTGGCCTGGTCGTGTGACCCTGTCCGTAGGCCTCGCAGGACATCACAGATACAGTCCACAGAGGACTCATTTCTTTTCTCTCTTTCAGGTCCATTCAGGGCTCTCGTCGCCCTGTAACCTGGGTCCAGGCCGATGTCTCTCTGTCCGGTCTGGGAGGTCTGGGAGGTCTAGATGAGGACCTTGAGGATGCTCTGGAGCTTGACCTATCGTGTGACCCTGTCCGTAGGCCTCGCAGGACATCACAGATACAGTCCACAGAGGACTCATTTCTTTTCTCTCTTTCAGGTCCATTCAGGGCTCTCGTCGCCCTGTAACCTGGGTCCAGGCCGATGTCTCTCTGTCCAGTCTGGGAGGTCTAGGAGGTCTGGGAGGTCTGGGAGGTCTGAGAGGTCTAGATGAGGACCTTGAGGATGCTCTGGAGCTTGACCTATCCCGGTCTTCCTCCAGTTCCGATTTCTGACCTGAGTCAGTATATTCCTTCTTGCCATCCGCTGCGTCGTCCGCTGACTCCGGGGGACAGCCCCCCCCCCCCGTCTAAGAGTGTGGCACTGGTTCAGGTTTTGTCCCTTTACCAGCGCACCTTTACCAGCGCACATTGTTCACAGGCCTTTCGGACTGTTATCGCTCTTTGTTTGGCTTTAGGTATGAGAATGTTGTTAGTTCTCAGGTATACCAACATCCTCTTACTTCCGGCATGTCCAAGGTTATCATATACCTGTCTGTTCATGTGAGTAGCCTCGTCCTGTTAGCAATGGACGAGGCGGCGTGGCTCAGGGGTAGAGCGGGTCGTCCAATGATCGAAGGATTGGTGGTTCGAATCCCGCTCAAGCCCATGTCCATCCCACTGCCGTTGTGTCCTTGGGCAAGACACTTAACCTACTTGCCTCGTATGAATGTGTATGCATGTGAATGAATGTTGGTGGTGGTCGGAGGGGCCGTAGGCGTTGATTATTCGCCACGCTTCCGTGAGTCTGCCTCAGGGCAGCTCTGGCTGCAATTGTAGCTTACCACCACCGGTATGACTGTGTATGAACGAATAATGGCCTCTGTAAGCGCTCTGGGGTCTCTGGGGTGTCACGAAGAGCGCTATATAAATCCAATCCATTATTATTTATTATTATTAATGGCTAGTTAGCCTGCTATTCGCTCCTATTCGCAATGGCTATTTCAGCCTGCTCGCAATGGCTATTTCAGCCTGCTATTCGCTCCTATTCGCAATGGCTATTTCAGCCTGCTCGCAATGGCTATTTCAGCCTGCTATTCGCAATGGCTATTTCAGCCTGCTATTCGCAATGGCTATTTCAGCCTGCTATTCACAAAGTAGAGTTTTTTCTACTTAAGTTCTGACTTTAAGTAAGCATTTAGTTACTTCAAGTCATGAGTAAACCTTTTTACCGTAATCACAAAAATATACTTTAAGTGTGATTCTTTCTTTGAGTAGAACCTTCTACGTTTTTGACTGTAAGAAAACATTACGTAACTTTTTAGTCATGAGTGATCTTTCACTGCAATCACAAAAATATACTTTAAGTGTGATTCTTTCTTTGAGTAGAACCTTCTACGTTTTTGACTGTAAGAAAACATTACGTAACTTTTTAGTCATGAGTAACCGCTACTTCAAGTCGTTACTTATCAACCCTCTCTTGTTCCTGATAGATTTTTTACCAATTTACTTTTGGCTGTCTGCTGCGCTCTGCAGACCATCTACGTCAACATTGTTCCAGATCTCGAACATTAGGAAGAGTCTTGGTTGGAGAGGTTCTGCCGATAAGACCAATCTTGAGTAAGGTTGACTCAAATCTGTAACTAATTCTACTCCAGAGACACCTGACAGCAGTTATTTCAGTTAATATTCTTTCGGCTGTTGATACCTATTTAATTAGTATACAGCCCAACTCACTTGAACTCATGTTCTAAGCCCCGGAACCTCCAATCCGTTTTGACAGACCTATAAACCAGTGACTTGGCCGCCTAAGCACCACAGCGTCCTGTATGCTGAGGCTTCCAAGTCTCCACAAATCTGATAGGCCCGTCGGATACAGAGACCCTGATGCTCGCTCTGTCCCCCCGCGTCAAGGTGCTAAGCTTGATGAGAGTTTGCAGAGTCTCAATTTGTTACCCATAGGCGCTGGTGAGTGTACATCTCATGCAGCTGATATGGTTGGTAGGGTGCTAACCTACCAAATGGTTGCTGTCAGGAAATCCCTTCTGAATGAAATAGATTACAAATTCACTTTACTTTACTCTGGGTTTAGAGCAAGGACGGACATCTTTACATATTATACTTAAAATATATACAAAATGCATGTAGTATTCCATGTTATGTTTCTTCCTAAATGACAACAACACTATATATTATTCCTCTTGACAGATGAGCGGTATGTCAAGTGCAGTTTGCACTTGCTTGAGTGTCATGTGTCAGGGCCCCAGAAGGTAATTTCTCCCTTTGTTGCCCTCATCTCTGCTTCCGGGATTTGAATTCCTCCCTTGTTGTCCTCACCTCTGCTTGCTGTTCTGGGGTTAGTGCGGCCCACTCGTCTGGAGGTAGGTATATGTAATTCTTCTTCCGGGATTTGAATTCCTCCCTTGTTGTCCTCACCTCTGCTTGCTGTTCTGGGGTTAGTGCGGCCCACTCGTCTGGAGGTAGGTATATGTAATTCTTCTTCCGGGATTTGGATTCCTCCCTTCTTGCCCTTGTCTCTGCTTGCTGTTCTGGGGTTAATGCCCCCCAGTCGTCTGCAGAGAGGTATTCGATGCCGGAAGGATCCTTTTTCCTTGTTCTCTCCTTGGTTGTTTTCGGGGGAGGCTCCTGGGAGGCCCCCCCTTTGTCAGATAGCATTATGACTTGGTCATACAGCCTACACTCGATACGTAGCTGGTCTTGTGACCATGCTGCGCATCGGGCTGCCAGTAGGTTACCCCCTGGGACTCCTCCGAATAGTTTTTCAAGCAGTAAGCATGATCCCTGCATGGGTGTTCCATTCATGACTGATTCGGCTGCAACACTGAGAGACATGCTCCCGTCTCGCACCTGTGGGATCAGTCTCTCCACCATGTTATCCCCTGGATCTTGACCGGGGGTCCTTACTCCTCTTTCCATCCGTTGCGCCATTGAGGCCCTTTCGGGGATCTCCAGTCTTTTGAGATGTCTCAACATGCGAACTAGCTTCTCTTGTGCTAGCTTTGGTTGTGCCAGCTCCTCCTGAGCTAGCATTGGTCACTAGCTCCGGCTACTTCGCCTGCTGTTAGCTCCTGGCTTTGTTAGCCTGTGGTGAGCTAGTTGGCTCTCGTCTGGCTAGGGCCAGCCCATGGGTGTTAGCACTGGCTTGTTGGCTGATGGCGAGCTAGTTAGCTTCCGTCTGGCTAGGGCCAGCTCATGGGTGTTAGTACTGGCTTGTTAGCCGATGGTGAGCTAGTTAGCTTCCGTCTGGCTAGGGCCAGCTCATGGGTGTTAGCACTTTGGGTAGTTGGCTCTCCAGTTCGCCTTTCTGTGAACGGTCGTTTTGACTTCGCTTCACATACAGTCTCCCCTCCTTGCATACAGTATCTTTGGGCTAGGAGCCATCCAGTTCGCCTTTCTGTGAACGGTCGTTTTGACTTCGCTTCACATACAGTATCTTTGGGCTAGGAGCCATCCAGTTCGCCTTTCTGTGAACGGTCGTTTTGACTTCGCTTCACATACAGTATCTTTGGGCTAGGAGCCATCCAGTTCGCCTTTCTGTGAACGGTCGTTTTGACTTCGCTTCACATACAGTCTCCCCTCCTTGCATACAGTATCTTTGGGCTAGGAGCCATCCAGTTCGCCTTTCTGTGAACGGTCGTTTTGACTTCGCTTCACATACAGTCTCCCCTCCTTGCATACAGTATCTTTGGGCTAGGAGCCATCCAGTTCGCCTTTCTGTGAACGGTCGTTTTGACTTCGCTTCACATACAGTCTCCCCTCCTTGCATACCGTATCTTTGGGCTAGGAGCCATCCAGTTCGCCTTTCTGTGAACGGTCGTTTTGACTTCGCTTCACATACTGTCTCCCCTCCTTGCATACAGTATCTTTGGGCTAGGAGCCATCCAGTTCGCCTTTCTGTGAACGGTCGTTTTGACTTCGCTTCACATACAGTCTCCCCTCCTTGCATACAGTATCTTTGGGCTAGGAGCCATCCAGTTCGCCTTTCTGTGAACGGTCGTTTTGACTTCGCTTCACATACAGTCTCCCCTCCTTGCATACAGTATCTTTGGGCTAGGAGCCATCCAGTTCGCCTTTCTGTGAACGGTCGTTTTGACTTCGCTTCACATACAGTCTCCCCTCCTCCTTGCATACAGTAGCTTTGGGTAGTTGGCTCTCCAGTTCGCCTTTCCGGCCGTCTGGTCAGAAGAAAGGATACAAAGGATATTTATAAAGAGGTATTTTTAATTAGAAAAAGCTAGTTACAAGAAGAGACTGAAGTGGAAAATTTCCAATTCAGTTTAAAATAAGCAGAAAACAGAACATCTCATCATTGCACGGCTTGTGCCCCGTGTCTGGCAGCAGCATCTTCATCTCTCAAAAAAGTCCGTCCCTTGAATGGGCAACCGTCCCTTTTATATCGACATTGTACCATATTTCCGATTGGTCTAAACACAGTGATGTCACAGGGATGTCATTTTTGTTTAGCAAACCAAAATACAATACATAATTCGTATGAGCTCCTCCTTCTTTGTACTAACGTTACTTCTCGTTACCTAGTGGTTTTAAGTAACAGAAAGTCCCTTATTCCTTCAGAACAGACAACTGCTTTGTCTGTGGGGACCACGTGACATGGTACCGGGCACGAGGCCATCCATAGGATTTCTTATCAAGCTTCCAGAAAACAGTTTTACACATCATTCTTTTAGTATAATTCTCTACTGACAGTTAATTATAAGCATGCCATTTATGAAAACTTTTACTGTACACATTAAACATTTAATTGTTATATAGTTTTTTTAAGATTTCCTCTATAGTTTCAGGACTCCCTGTCTTTCAACCCTCAACCTTTAATTCCCTTCCCGTCTGAAAGGGTTAACATTTTACAGCTCTCTCCTCTGCTGAGGCCCACATTCCGCAGGTTGACTCCCTTTTGCCTGTTGTCTGTGAAGAACTGTGAAGAACAGGCCCCTTCTATGGAGACATTAAAGGCTCAGTTTCATTTTTTAAGGTCCATAAAAGAATATACTGGTCATATAGGAACGACTCAGGATGTCATTGTCCAAAAGTGTCACTTGTTCTGTGGCACTTCACACCCACTCTGCCATCCTGGGAGGTCATTGTCCATCGTCAATTGAATAATGAAGCATATAATTACATGTGAAAGCTATATTGCTATATGCTATATTGGAACGAATCAGGATGTCAATTTCCAAAAGTGTCACTTGTTCTGTGGCACTTCACACCCACTCTGTCATCCTGGGCGGTCATTTTCCATTGTCTTAATAGCGTCTGTACTGGGGGACGAGATGGCGATTGTGGGGTCACGTGGCGGTGACTCTCCACAGTAACCCATACTGCATTCTGTTGAACACACACCTCAGAACCGTACCTAATGAAAATTGGCTCAATTGCAAGAAAAATAATAGACAGTTATGATATTACATTCTGCTCAGCATAATTTGTATGCAAAATATTGTGGTTCCCTGCTTTAGTCTGTTGACACATTTCTATACTAAATGCTTTTGTAGTCCTGCAGTCATACCTAAATGTCATATAAGTGAAACAACTCACCAAAAGTGACTATTACACAACTGATTTAACAAAAAAAATCCACCAACCCCCCTTCACCACCCCACCCTCCCTCGCTGGGAAATCTCCCTTCTTTTACAATCCCAATGTTGACAGCTATGTGCCTAATTTATGCAAATGACATGTCGTCAGCTTGTGACTGCAACTTGTTCCTGTTTGCGGACGACTCAGCCCTGCTAGTCTCTGACAAGAACAAGTTACAGGTTGAAAAAACCCTCAGCTCAGAACTAGGCAAAATCTGCATATGGCTCGCTGATAACAAACTCATTACACATGGGCAAAACAGAGTCCATTCTCTTTGGTTCAAATAACAAACTCAGCAAGACCGACGGCTTCTCAGTTACAGTGGGTGACAATATTGTCACAAGGAAAGAAGATATTACCTACCTGGGTTCCATCCTAGAGGCAAATCTTTCCTGTGACAAAATGGCATCCAATGTAATAAAAAAAAGTCAACCAACGAACTCGATTCTTGTACCGGATCTCCTCACTGGTAAACAAGAATACCCTGAAGACTCTGGCAGGAGCACTCATTCAAGGGTACTATGACTATGCTTGCACCATGGTACCAAAGCACCTCAAAGGTGCTAAAAACAAAATTACAAACATCTCAAAACAAACTGGTCAGACTACTGCTGACCTTACTCCTAGAACCCACCTCACCCCTGCCCACTTTGACAACCTAGGATGGCTTAGAGTAGACGACAGAGTACAGCAACTTGCAATGGGCCTGGTCTACAAGATACACTACACGACCAAGGTACCCATGTACATGTCAAAATACTTCCCAAAGGTCAGTGAATACCACGATCACAACACCAGAGGGAGCTCCACAAAACATGTTAAACCCAGATTCGGCTCAAACAAGGGACTAAACACGTTTCGCAATTATGCCACATCAATGTGGAACGCCCTACCCAAAGCTGTAAAGGAATGTGAATCACTACCCACTTTCAAAAACACTCAAAACACCTACGGGAGACTGCAATTCAAAACTGGCCCCTGTAAATGTCCTAACACAAGTACACAACCCCCTCCAATGTACAGTAAATTACCAAGTATGGTCTTGTCAATATTCCAATGTACAGTTTTGCTTGTACAGTTGTACAGTGTCCCCCACCCACCCCTCCTACCCAACCCCCCCCCCCCCCACCTCCAATGTACAGTCCCCCCCACCCCCCCCCCCCACCTACCCAACCTCCTCTAATGTACAGTTTCTACGTCAAATGTATATACTCTTTTTTCTGGACTCTTTTCGTATCACAAACAGTACTGTATTTGCAAATGGGCAATTCCATGCAAATGTCAACCATGAAAGAATTAAAATAACATGATCATAACCAAACCAATTTCAAATGTATCATCAAGGTCTATATTTTGTAGTACAAAATAGATTTGATCGTAATATTTATGAGAATGCATGTTTTTTCACACTACAGGAGGAGACACAATGATGTAATAAACATTTATTTTTCGATTAACCTAATTGTATGACTTTCTGAATGGCCAGAATGGCAAAAAAAATCAACAGATATTTTTCTAACCTCACCTTTGGTCATGAAGGGCTGTTGTATCAATATGTGAATCAATTATGTACTTTGTGTCTTTCCATTGGCAGGTGAAGCATGCTGTTATAATGCCCCTTTATGGGACAGCGAATGTAACATCCATAACGTTTTCCAGGAAAAGTTGTCATAAAACATGCATCTGGAATGCAATGTCAACCAAACTTCCTAAGCAAAGCTAACTTTTATTAGCAACAATTAGTCATTCTGGTCTTATTTTTTGTATTCTTTACAAGTGTTATGGATGTTACCGTTATGGATGTTACATTGCAAGTGACGGATGTTACATTGCGAATCTGTGTTGTTAAGTCCGATTATGACCCCTTTGTTTGAAGTATAATTTACACATTTTAGTTACACTTATTGAGATAAAGATGAGCCTGCAATAAGAAATGTTTTGACCAATAGGGGCGGCTACGTGGCGCAGTGGGCAAGGCGCTCGTAACGAATACTGGAGACTAGGCTCGAACAGGATGCCTCCCGTTCGAGCCCCGCTCTCCACATTGCTTTCAGTTTAGCTGGTCGTCCACAGTAATACACATTGGCCGTATTACGGGGAGGGAAACTAAAGGGTGGGGATCGGGCGTTGTGGACAGCGACTCCTACAGGTCGGTTGGTGCGCCTGCGCAGTAGAATCAAGAAGCGACGGGGGCGGGGCCCCTCCAAAGCCCAGACCCTCGACGCTGAAAGATCGAGCCGCGCAGGTGAAAAGATGCGACGGCTGTTACCTCGAGTATCGGAGGGGACTCGTGCTATGTATGACTTAGTCCACATTGCAGCCGGCTTGTGGGAGGCAAGAAACAACGTTCGAAGACAGGGGAGGGTTGAATTGGACGATATGAAAATTGGGATGGGAGAAAAATAGAAAATGGGAGAAAAAGTGGATAAAAAAAAAGAAATGTTTTGACCTTTTAGATAGGTGACAAAATACACAGCGTTATGGATGTTACGGAAATTGACAAGCTTTTCGGACTCACTGAACACATGATGAAAACTCTGTGAATATCTTTTTCAAAGAATAACATGTTTACTATCACTGTGCGGGAGCTTAGAGGACTGTATATAATTATCACCTTAGGGGGTGTGGTAGGATGCCTTAACTCTTAAACTAATTGTACCAAATACACAACTGAGTGAATAACTTAAAATGGAGTCACCTAAACTAGAAAGAGCGAGGAAACTGTTTGAATCATAATGCTTTTATATAAGCAAAAAAGGGGAAAAAAGATACATACAAAATATTGTTATCACGTTACACAATGCCTAATTAAATACTATTACTAAATTTAGATGGGCGCCCAAATAGTTCTATTAAAGTGTTCTGGCCAAACGTTGCCGCGGTTACCACTGTCAGAGGAACAATTCCCTCTGCAGGATGAGAGAGATGGAGAGAGTTAATAATCCTGGGGGTGAGAAAAGGACCCGGATGAGTTCTGTGATGAGGAGTAGTAGACCGCTGCGTGGTGATGAGGGCGGGAAGACGCTGCCCAGTCCAATAGGCGCCACCAGTCTGCTCCTGCAGACCAGATGCTCCGCTGTGGTGGATCCGAGTGTCTCGCTCCGCTCCGTGGTGCTGCACGGCACACGCCGACAGCTGCTGCAGACACGCTGGTCCCCTCTGTACCACAGGCTACTGCTATGGCTACTTCTTAGGACTAGTTGTGTCCTTTTACAGCGACACAGACCCTATCTAAATGTTCTCTGGTCTGTGTTATATATCGACTGATATGTCCAGTATAGAGCAGCTATCGAAGCATGAGCCGAAGCTACTTTAGGTATTAGCGCCGAGCTAGCTAGCTTCGGCTAACTGGTAACGATAGATGGGGAATACTATAGTCCGCTGTAATATGCTAATCCCAGACGTTTACTAAACATCGAATTAGCTGGGTACTAAACTCACTCTCTCTTGGTGGTATAATGTCCGCTTGGTAAGCCACTTTACATACTTGGTCACCGTCAAACTATAACAAGAGCAATGCTGGGTGTACGTTTGCTCTCTAACGTGTCCGGTCAAGTTCAACGTCAACAAGCTCATAGAGGAAGTGACGCAGATACGAGGGAACACTACCACCTCTGGCCCACTAGATGGCAGCACCGTCATATAACCTGAGATGCCATCAATAGGCAGACAGTGTAACATTATGTGGTAAATAATAACTTAACTCCCACATATTAACTTAAAGGGGGATTATTTTAGGTCTAATTTTACCTAATTGCAGACCCTTCAGCACAATCACTTTGTAGGGAAGGGTTTGAGGTACCCAAAAAGGACATTCAGGAAAACCTGGCATTTCCTCTCAAGGAATGAATCACAAAAAAGTGCCGTTATGGATGTTACATTTTTGCGTTATGGATGTTACACGTCTGAAATAGACAAAAAACACTATCAAAAATGTGTGTTGTTAAGTCCGATTATGACCCCTTTGTTTGATTTAAATCAGAAGTATTTTATGACTCCTTGTTTGATTAAAATCCAACATATTTCCAGACACAACTTTTTCACACATTGTTGGTCTAGGCAGAGCAGTGTCCACGTTAGCCTACTGCTAATCGGCTGCTGCCATCTCCCCCTCGCGTCTGCTCAGCCTACATGTGTATTTGTTATTGTTTTGCCGAGTATCGTGACAAGAAACCCACCCCAAAAAACACAGAAACCCCAAATGAAACCAAACAGAAAGTAAATGAGTATTATTCCAGGGACGACATTTCAAGACAGGCCCCAGGAATGAAGGATGCAGTGACCATAAGAGAAGGAGTCAAGCAGAGGGTTCAGAAATGCCACATGTAGAGCTGCCGCGATAACCGCATTACCGCGGTATCGCTGTTGCATCACGCTCACCGCAGAGTTAGGCTGAATACCACGTCACCGCTGTTTTTTATCATAATAATAAAGTTGGCTTGCGGCTTTGCAGATATACCCTACTCGGTTCCAAGCGACCCTATTGGGTAGAAGTGGTACCAGAAAAGTCATGTGAAACATTGCAGACCACTGACTGGTCAGAAGAGAGACGCGTCACAGTTTGGAAGCTCTGAACAAAAACAGAACGCCGCCATCTTTACTGCCTCGCTAAGGATGCATTTCATTCAGGATTTGTTTGCGACAGAACCAAGTGCAATAAACAAAAAAGAATGGATTCACTGTGTATTCTGCCTTATTTATTGATGAAACAAAACCGACATCAACCCAATTGACCACCGAGCGGAGAGTTTAGTGTCACAACAAGATCGCTGATGTGTTAAGTTTGTTGTTGTTATTAGCCTAATACTACCGTCAGCCGATATACACGAGAGGTAACGTTAAACCCGGGTTGCTTGGTAGAATACACAATGAGAGGTAACGTTAGCTTTGGCAGAATAGACGCAACGAGAGTATGGTTAATGTTGTTATCGATTGATTGATTGATTTAAACTGTGTTGAACTCTGGCTTGCTGCAAGCCCTCGGACATGGCTAATTGGCTATGCCCACGGAGCTTTCAGTGTACACAAGCGAGCGGCACCGCCTGCATCCCCACACGGAGACAAACGGAGTAGTACCTGGCTGCAGTGGAAAAGAAACGAAGTACCAGGTGCCTAAAGCGGGTCGAGTCAAGTAGGTACTATGCAGTGGAAAAGCGCCATTAGACTAGAGGCAGGCTATAAGAGTAGACTACTAAAAAAAAAAAAATGCGCACTGTGCGGTAATAACCGCGGCGGTAGGAAATATTTAGCAAATTTGTGCGGTAAGGAAAATATCAATACCGCGGCAGCTCTAGCCACATGTCCATGTCCCTTATGGAGGCTTACCGCTGCACTTCCAACCAAAGAGGACAAGTCCTGGGTCAGTTTTGATCAGATTCGTGAACACCTCAATCCTCACATGGATAACAGAGGGAGATACCATTTCTCTGAACCAGACCAGTCCAGGCAGAGTGAATTGGACTTGATTTTTTATAACTTTCTTTTTCATGGTGAGGTTGACATTTTCATGGAATTGCTCCAAAACTCATTTTCTGATTTAACCGATATTAACACTTTGATCGCCATGGTTAAATTCATAATTTACCATCCCTAGCCAGCTCTATTTGTCTATGGAGAAGTTCCCCTTCTTTGCAGGGCTATAACTTTTTAAATTCTATTGCTAAATTGCCATTATTATGGCCCATTCAATGTCCTATATCCATTGTTCAGGGTGTAGCAACGATATACTTTTTCATTCACATATTCATACTAAAATATGGTCTAAAGTAGAAGTATGTTTTTATCGTTTTCTGCAGCTTTCTCCAGAACTTGATTTATAGCTCCAAATTAGGGCTGGGCGATATGACGATATTATATAAATATCGGGTACAGTTCATTAACGATACACTTTTTAAACGTATCGTGGATATCGTGATGTTTTGCCCAAGAGGCTTGTGTCGCGTCAATCTGGTCCACACGTTGACACTTTTGAACAGCGCCGCCCCACACACACTACTGCATCAAAAGTGACTACTTATGATAACAAAGGCATTCGTTTTGTGGCATTAACGTTATAATAATAATAATGCAGGACCTGTTCAGAGGTCTCTATATAGTTACACTTTCAATAACATCAGCGTATTTACATAGTGCCGACCGAGGTCGACCTAGATATAGCAAGCTCGTTCATATCTCAGCCCGTGCTGACTCAGTTGTGCCCATTCTGCGGTCTGTTAATAAAGTTTTCAATCAGACAGATGTATGGAAAGGCTTTTATTATAACATCCATTGCAGTAAAATCATTATGCCTCCAGTCGTTTAGTCCTTCTGCGGAGCTAAAAGCTAAACGTCGGCCGCGGCGAGCTGCCATTGTTATTGTCATTGAGCTCTCCAATGGCGGAAGTAAAAAATAAATATGCGCTTTCCGATTGGTGCTAAGAACAGCAGGGCGGGTGCAAGCGATGTGACGTAATTGGCAGACGCGACTGTCAATCAAAATGATTCTGTTTGCCGACTGAATGAATGAGAACGTTATTAAAAGATTGCAGCATGGGTACAATACAGTACAGCTCAATACAACAACAGTCAACAGCGGACTGGAGGATGCAGACCAGAGAAAGACTTTCGTCTTGTTTACATCAGGGTCCCCCATTTTCAATTCATCATATTTCATATCTAAATCATATAATATCTCATTGCTAAATATATGCAATATATAATCTAATAATCCAATAATCTAAATCCAATATATAATATAAAAATGCTAAATGCATGGGTATTTTATTTTGTCTTTAATGTTAGCTTGCAAACTCAAATACTGTCTTGGTAAGCCTCATAATGAATTTTGGGGAAAAAAAGAAAAACATCGTGATGCGTATCGTGTATCGCCGAAAGGTCAGAAAATATCGTGATATCATATTTAGGCCATATCGCCCAGCCCTACTCCAAATGCATTATATTGATGATCAAATACAGTTTGGTAGCGATCGTTGCCAGATGAAAAATTTCAACTGGAGGTACTTCTAGAAGTTACTACGTATCATCTGATATTGCCCGGATGGGCGAGGGGGCGTTTATAATTCCGTGGGCAACGTTATACCATTCATCTAGTGTGGGTCATATGATCATCAGATCAGTTAGTATAGAATACGTTAGAAAATAACGTTGAAACTCACCGTATCTTCCTCGCACCGTTGGACGATCAGCGTGGAGTAGACAGTTTTCGATTATGGGATGTTGATCCTGATTAACCATTTCCAGGTTGTATAATACTATATACGTCCAAATAACGTTGTTTATTGAGTTAGGGCGAGCGATTGATTATCCAGTGTGTTGAGATAGAGTCCTGCTAATGATCGCGAGTGCCCGGACGATTTATGGATGAGCACTTCCTGTTTAACGAGTCACTTCCTGTTGGTGATCTGCCGATCGGCCACCAGATGGCGCTCTTGAACCGCTAGAGAGTTGAGTGGAGATCAGCAGTATATCTCAGGACCCCGGAGGAGAAATATGATTTCGATCACAGATTTTTGAAATATTGACATCAAAGACGAGTTACGGCGTCTTCGGCAGAATGAGCATGGCTAGGAATGACGTCTAAACACGTCATCGGCGATTAAAGTGTTAATATTGCTGTTCTCTGTATAGAAAACACTTTGTTAATCAAATAAAGAGCTATTTTCCAAAAACTTTGTAATTTATTATCAGAAGTGACTGATATTTTGAAACTATTTAAGACCAAAAAAAATAAAATTATATTTTTTTGTTTGTGATTTTTGTGATGTCACAGTATGATGTCATAATAGAACATTCTAGAACATTTGTGATGTCACAGTATGATGTCATAATAGAACATTCTAGAACATTTGTGATGTCACAGTATGTCATAATCAAACATTCTAGAACATTTGTGATGTCACAGTATAAGATTTATAAGATTTGTTTATTAAGGACAATGCAAATTAATGAACATCATTTACACGAGTGTATGCATAACATCACAGCATGATAAGGACGTAAATATGCCGGGAATAGCACAGGGCTTTTTTGTGATTCATTCCTTGAGAGGAAATGCCAGGTTTTCCTGAATGTGCTTTTTGGGTACCTCAAACCCTTCCCTACAAAGTGATAGTAAACATGTTATTCTTTGAAAAAGATAGTCACAGAGTTTTCATCGTGTTCAGTGAGTCCGAAAAGCTTGTAAATTTCCGTAACATCCATAACGCTGTGTATTTTGTCACCTATCTCAAAATCCAAAAGGTCAAAACATTTCTTACTGCAGGTTCATCTTTCTCAATAACGTGTAACTAAAATGTGTAAATTATACTTCCAATTCAAATCGATGCCTTGTCAATGTTAAGTTAAGTTTCCAATGTTCTCTCTGAATGTAACATCCATAACGCTGGAATTGCCCAAATCTCATAAATGTATGTAGCAGTACTCTCTATCTGTATGCCATGTATGTCATATAGGGATGCCCCGATCGATCGGCCACCGATCGTTATCGGCCGATAATCAGTATAAATATGCAATCGGTGATCGGTGATAATGCTTTATTTTCGCCGATCGTCAAAACCGATCTCACTCGCTGAGTTCTGTCTCAGACACCGGGAGCTGCACACACTCCCACACAGTGGTGCGGCGTCTGCTCCTCCCTCCAGCTCACTGTTCAAAACGAAATGTCCCACTGAACTAAATAGTTCACTGAGGCGCTGTATCAACGTTATATAGCCGGCCAGCAGTAGCCACAGATAGCTCCTGATATCAATGTTTTATAACACTCATTCGATGCGTATTCGGGCTGAGGGCATGTTGTTGAATGTGATCAATAGGGTCCAGCTGCAGCTCCGGAGAATCCTGGCCGTAGCTTCAGGCTACTCTAGTATAGGGTCCAGCTGCAGCTCCGGAGAATCCTGGCCGTAGCTGGAGGCTACTAGAGTACACACAGACAGTGGAGCTTGTTGCATGGTGGCGATGTCTCGCAGATAATACAAGTACAAGTCTAATTATATAATATATATATTTTATAAAAAAAAATTTAAAAAAATTATATAAAATAATTTTTTTAAAGTTTTTTATCAAAAACGATCGGTATCGGCCGATATGGCTTACGACGATCGGTGATCGGCATCGGTGGCAAAAAACGTGATCGGGGCATCCCTAATGTCATATATGTTAGGATGAATTGAAAATGGGGGACCCTGATGTAAACAAGACGAAAGTCTCTCTCTGGTCTGCATCCCCTTAACAATTGTAAGTATTGAGCTGTACTGTACCCATTCTGCAATTCATAGAGGCAATTAGGCACGGTCTTTAGTCTGTGCTCAAGGGAGGGGACATTTATGCGCATGCGCGGGAGCGCACGCACGCGCCGGGAGCGCGCGTGCACGTGGCGCCATTAGCGTGCGTGCAATCACAGGAATATCAGGAACGCACCGCTGATGCTATCCAGTGATGCAGTCGTAATATGGGAACTGCCCACACGCCACGTGCACGCATACATGTGCCCTCAGTTGCGCACAGAACAGATGATTATTATGCATAACAATGTTTTAAATGTAATAGTTACAATTTCTTTAATTGAATTAACTTAAACTAGAAAAGTAAATACAAACTAAATTAACAATGTAAGAGTTATTTTACAGAAGGACAGTTTCCTTCAGACTGAAGCACAACTTGTCTCATCCTTCCAGTCGGGAGATCAAGCAGCCCCCCACCAATTGGTAGCCTACAGCCAGGGCTTGTACTTTGGTTTGGCACTTCTCGTAGGTATCCTATTATTATGCAAAGTCTAGGTGATAAGTGCCGGTGTTGTGCCAAAATCCTACCCCTTGCATAATTTTACCGCACCCACTCAGTCAGCGTTGGTTAATACTGCTGGAGCATTGGTTCATTTTGGTCCGATTTCCTTGCGCGATTTTGCGCGCCGCGTGGGAGTAAATTCGAGACACATTCGGTTGCAAGAAGGTGTCCCGTGGGACACTTTTCCGTTTCGGCGAGTTTATTCCACGCTTTCGGCTTTCCTTTTCTAAGCATTTTCGGGGCTACATGTGAATGAGTAAAAGTTGCGGGACGCCCAGATGTACCCACGGTAGAAAGCTTGCGTGGAGCCCATAATAGGCTCACATAATACAGCGTTTTTAAAATCACGCAACATTTTCAGGGTCGCGAGCCGACCTTTTCCCCTCGTTTTCGATGATGGAAGTGATTTAGGAAAAGCTTCGGCACGCCGAGAGGTACCCGTGGATTTAATCTTGCGAGGATCGGGGCAATATTCGGCCCGTGGAAGCAGTCACACGCAAGTTATTGAATTGGGGTGAGGTAAAATTATGGCAAGGGGTAAGATTTTGGCACCGCACCGGCCGGGTAGCTTCATTGCTTTCTACAACGGCCGGGTACTTATCACACACGGCGCGACGAGTGCGCGCGTGCACATCATTGCGCGCACTTCTGCCCTGAGTGACCTACTAACAGTGGTGCAGTCGTAATATGGGAACTGGCTACACGCCACGTGCACGCGCGCTCCCGCGCATACATGTTCCCTCAGTTGCGCACAGAACAGATGATTATTATCAGGGGTGCAGTGCTGGGCATACGCGGTCAAACGACGTTTGGGCTTCGTCACTGAGGCAGAATTGCGCGCATCCTATTATTATGCAAAGTCTAGGTGATAAGTGCCGGCACTAGACTGTGTGTGCGTGTGTGTGTGTGTGCGTGTGCGTGTGGAGTGTTGCCTTGGGCGTGTGTTATGTGACAAAAGACCGCCCGTCTCGTCCCCAGCTCCGACTCATGAAAGAGGAGAGATACATGTATGCGCGTGCGCGCGGGAGCGTGCGTGCACATGGCGTTTGGCCTTGGCCCATATTACGACTGCACCACTGATTTTTTTTTGATTTTTTTTTATCCACTTTCTCCCATTTTTCTATATTTTCTCCCATCCCAATTTCGTATCATCCAATTCAACCCTCCCCTGTCACGAACGCTGTTTCTTGCCTCCCACAAGCCGGCTGCAATGTGGACTAAGTCATACATAGCACAAGTCCCCTCCGGCACTTGAGGTAACAGCAGTCGCATCTTTTCACCTGCGCAGCGCGATCTCTCAGTGTCGAGGAGTAACGCGTGGGAGGCTCACGCTGCCCCCGACACTTCCTGATTCTACTGCGCAGGCGCACCAACCGACCTGTAGGAGTCGCTGTCCACAACGCCCGATCCCCACCCTTCAGTTTCCCTCCCCGTAATACGGCCAATGTGTATTACTGTGGACGACCAGCTAAACTGAAAGCAAATGTGGAGCGCTGGGCTCGAACAGGCGAGCCCAGCGTCTCCAGATTTCGTGGCGAGCGCCTTGCCCACTACGCCACGTAGCCGCCCTGACTGCACCACTGATTATTATGCATAACAATGGAGATCAAGCAGCCCCCCACCTTCTCGTAGGTTCCTATTATTATGCAAAGTCTACTAGGTGAGAAGTGCCGGCCGCCGGCCGGGTAGCTTTCTACAACGGCCGGGTACTTATCATTGCGCGCAGTACAATCGAAAAGTACCTGGCGGAAAAAAATCTAATCTACGAATTCCAATCTGGCTTCAGAACGTCCCACTCCACTGACACATGCCTCCTCTATTTGAACGACCACATCAAACAAGAGGTGGACGCGGGCAAATACTGCGGCATGGTCATGCTGGACCTACAAAAGGCCTTTGACACTGTCAATCACTCCATTCTGATGGACAAGCTAAAAGCAATTGGTTTTGATAGCTTATCAGTGAGCTGGATGCAATCCTACCTGGAGGGGAGAGAACAGATGGTAGAGGTTAGAGCCATATGAAATCCGTTTTATTATTTTCCAAATTCCATTTTATTTTTTCCCAAATTCAGTTTTTTCCGTTTTAATATTTCAGAATTCTGTATTTTGCTTTTTATGCTCATTTTACCATCAGAAATTGTGTCTAATAAGTGGGAATGAATAAATGTCTACAATTGAATATGATATAACAGTCCATTTAATGTTTTTAAGTGCTGCAACTCAGAAATACAGTTACATTTTACACAATACTTTTCAAATAATATTGTGACAAAATAAAAATACACATTTCAAGTGTAAACAATAGATACAGCTAGCTACTACTGACATTATCACAATGTCAGTAGCCTAGCTATATCTATTTTATTGTGATGAAATATAGTAATGCATAATTTAGGCACCTTTAGTTTAGTTTATTTCGTTTATAAAGGACAGTGTATAATGACAATCGTTTGCATTAAACAAATGGATTGCACCAGATTTAGCAAGAAGCTATAATTTCCATCTATAGTCCTATGTACTGTAAAACGTTTCATAGCTATTTAAGTTTATTTCGATTATAAAGGGCAGTGTATAATGACTCGTTTGCATTAAACAAATGGATGGGTGCACTAGATTTAGCAAGAAGCGATCATGTCCTAACGTTATAGCTATTTAATCACAATAGTGTCGCAAGTGTTTTTGTGGCTCCAGTCCACGGAACGTTGACAGAATTAGCAAAACACCTTATCGCCGGAGGCATAAAAGTCATTAGGATACTGCTCTGCTCTGAATTGAGGGCTTATTGGGGAATTTATTAGCTTCTTGACGATGTAAACACCGAAGCAGCGAGACGCTTGGGAGACTGCCTGTGTTGTGTGTAACCCGCTCTAGCGTCCGCCTCCCCGGTCGCGTGTGCACCAAGCGTTCCACCCAAAAACGGAATTTCAGTCCAGATTAGGCCAAATTCTGCAATATTCCACGTTTTGCAGTTGATTCCATTTTTATTGGTCAATTCCGCGATTCCGTCCGCGATTCCGTGAACGCGGATTTCATATGGCTCTAGTAGAGGTAAACGGTACTCTATCCCCCCCCCTCACAGTGAGCTGTGGTGTTCCACAAGGAAGCATACTAGGACCGCTACTGTTCCTAATTTATGCAAATGACATGTCGTCAGCCTGTGACTGCAACTTGTTCCTGTTTGCGGACGACTCAGCCCTGCTGGTCTCTGACAAGAACAAGTTGCAGGTTGAAAAAACCCTCAGCACGGAACTAGGCAAAATCTGCATATGGCTCGCTGATAACAAACTTTATCATTACACATGGGCAAAACAGAGTCCATTCTCTTCGGTTCAAATAACAAACTCAGCAAGACCGACGGCTTCTCAGTTACAGTGGGTGACAATATTGTCACAAGGAAAGACGAAATTACCTACCTGGGTTCCATCCTAGAGGCAAATCTTTCCTGTGACAAAATGGCATCCAATGTAATAAAAAAAGTCAACCAACGAACTAGATTCTTGTACCGGATCTCCTCTCTGGTAAACAAGAATACCCTGAAGACTCTGGCAGGAGCACTCATTCAAGGGTACTACGACTATGCGTGCACCTCATGGTACCAAAGCACCTCAAAGGCGCTTAAAACAAAATTACAAACATCACAAAACAAACTGGTCAGACTACTACTTGACCTGAACCCCAGAACCCACCTCACCCCTGCCCACTTTGACAACCTAGGATGGCTTAGAGTAGACGACAGAGTACAGCAACTTGCAATGGGCCTGGTCTACAAGATACACTACACGACCAAGGTACCCATGTACATGACAAAATACTTCCCAAAGGTCAGTGAATACCACGATCACAACACCAGAGGGAGCTCCACAAATCATGTTAAACACAGATTCGGCTCAAATAAGGGACTAAACACGTTTTGCAATTATGCCACATCAATGTGGAACGCCCTACCCAAAGCTGTAAAGGAATGTGGATCACTACCCACTTTCAAAACCTCTCTCAAGGGACACCTACGGGAGACTGCAATTCAACACTGGCCCCTGTAAATATCCTAACCCAACCCCCTCCAATGTACAGTCATTTACCTAGTATGGTTGTCAATAGTCCAATGTACAATTTTGTTTGTTTGTACAGTGTCCCCCCCCCCCCCCCCCCCTCAATGTACAGTTTTGCTTGTTTATACAGTGTGCCCCCCCCCCCCCCCCCCCCCAACCACCTCCAATGTAGATTACCCAGTATGGTTGTCAATATCCCAGTGTACCCAACCCCCCCCCCCACCCAACCTCCTCCAATGTACAGTTTCTACGTCAAATGTATATACTCCGTTTTCCTGACTCCTTCTGTATCACAAACAGTACTGTATTTGCAAATCTGGTATGTCATAAATGTATAGATGTAGCAGTACTGACTATCTGTATGTCATGTATGTCATATATGTCCTGATGAATTGAAAATGGGGGACCCTGATGTAAACAAGACGAAAGTCTTTCTCTGGTCTGCAACATCCCCTTAACAATTGTGTGTATTGAGCTGTACTGTATTGTACCCATTCTGCAATCTGTTAATAAAGTTTTCAATCAATCAATCAATCAAACGCGCCGTGTAACGCGTGTGCACGACTGCATGCCTGATGCTATCCAAACAGGCAACTCGCTTTTACATTGAAATGAGCATTGCATTGGCATTTTCACAAACACTGCAACATGTACAAAGCAATAACAGTAGCAACCAAACGAAAACCCAAGTGTCTACTTCTTACCTGCATATAGGGGGAAGTGAAGAATTAATCAAACACAGGACACGCTGTTGCTCTCGTTCCGTCATGAATGAGAAGCAGGAAGCACGTTCAGACTCGTCACGGATTGGGCAAACGCGTCAGTGGCCAATCAGAGAGCGTCTCCGAGAAATGCGGCTCGGTTTGGTAATCACGCAGGAGGAACCATAGATATCTATAGAACACCTATAGATATCTATGGGAGGAACAGCTGGGGGAGTCGGGGGACGGTTCTCAGGTAGAGAGAGAGAGAGAGAGAGAGAGAGAGAGAGAGAGAGAGAGAGAGAGAGAGAGAGAGAGAGAGAGAGAGAGAGAGAGAGAGAGAGAAGTTGACAAAGCACTCACTTTTCAGGTGAGAAGCATCGGGAGCACCGGGAGTTTAAAAATAAAAATAAAAATAAAAAATTATATATATATTTTTTTTTATATATATATATTAGTGCTGTCAAACGATTAAAATATTTAACTCGATTAATCGCATGATTGTCCATAGTTAACTCGCGATTAATCGCAAATTAATCGCATTTTTATTTTTTTTATACCTTAAACAGATATATATTTTTTTTTTAGTTAATCTTGAGTTAAAAAAATTAGTGGCATTAATAGAATCGGGAGTTAACGCGATATTAACGCGATATATTTGACAGCCTTAATATATATATATATTTTTTTTTTGCCAGGCCATTGTTTCTAGTTGTGGCGGCGCAATAGTTAGATAGCCTAGGTGGGTGGGGAACAACCAGGATTTCACTGTCTGTGACAGAGTTGGAGAACTATCTGAGATCTCTCCCTCTCGAGGATCACACACACACAAATGGAGCCGTGCTGCCGCATGTGATTGGTGGAGGCGGGACCAGGCGATACAACTGATTGACAGCGGAGGCGGCAAATGGAATGGCAGATGGCACTCAGATGCAGAATAACAGCCAGGGAGTGAGCCAGGTAGTGAGGGACTCGGGAGAGATACAGTAGAGCGAAAGTCAATTAACGTTGATGTCAAGATGGACAGTGGAAGAAAGAAAAAGGGTGGAGCAGAGAGGGATAAAACAAAGAAAAAGAAAGGCCCTTACAGGAGATGCTGCTAAATCCGGCAACATTTATCAAATGTTTTCTTGCACCAAGGTCAAGGAACCAGCAGGTTAGTCAGTGATAAAAATAAACATGGATGTTAGCTAGCTAACGTTACCATGCATCATCTCCCCTGTCAAAAGCCCAATGTTAAATCTGCCAAGAAACAAATAAATAATTTAACCCTTGTGTCTGAAAACTAAAGTGTTATACTCTTACAATATTAGGGGACTAAATTGAAAAACGCCATAAAAAGATTATATGTTGAAATAATTTCCCACTTTCTTTTCCATAAATATTTTATTCAACTTCAGATTGAAAATTAAATACTCCCACTTTTCTGAAAGGAGTTGTTAAATCTGACATTACAAAAAACAATATGTGGTGGTTATGATCGGGGCTGAAGTTGAATAAACAATTTATGAAAGAGAAAGTCAAAATAATTCAATGATAATTCAAAGATTACACACCAAACATAATCACTGCAAAGTTATCAAAGAAATAAGAATCTGATCAGACACAAGGGTTAAGTTGTTGTTCCCTTTCTAATTTCCTCAAAAACATCTAGTCTAGTTAATGTGATCAATATTATTTGACAATTGATTCTTTTTGTTGGACATTTCAGTCAGTGAGCTCATACTTTGAGCTCATTTTATATTAAAATGATTGAGACAACGCAATCTTCTGTCTTCGTTGCACTTGAATCTTGAATCTTGAATCTTGAATCATGCATGCGTGTGCTCACCACACGCGATACATGTGTCACTATTCGGCAGTGGCTACTGTTATTATAGTATTGTATTGAAAGGTCTGTTATTTAATGTTTGTGTAAAGCGCTATTTTAACTGTTGATGGGTAGTGCATCAGTAAAGTGAATATGGTATTGTGCTCTGTCTCTGTTTGAATAGGTGGAGAGAGTGGTTAACTGTATTATAATTAGGGATGCTCGATATTGGCTTTTTTACCGATACCGATATTCCGATATTGTCCAACTCTTAATTTCGATACCGATACCGATATCAACCGATACCGATATATGCAGGGTTTCCCCCCAAAAAAACTGAATAATTTCAGGTAATTAATCATTTCACTGGATGCATTCAAAAGGCTTTCTAAATGTAAGCATTATCTGTGCAAAATAATGATAATTAAAAAAGTAAAAATTAACATTACATATCTCTTGTTGTTGAATTAAACCAACATGCATACTTTTGACAATAAATAAAATAAGAATTGGTTCTTACTTGCTTGCCTGGGTAAATAAAGGTTAAATAAATGTAAAAAAATAAAAAATACATTTTTTTTTTTACCGATACCGATATTTTCCGATATCACATTTTACTGCCGATATCGGCCGATAATATCGGTCGGCCGATAATATCGGACATCCCTAATTATAATAGTAAATAGAAAAATATGTTGTGCTCTTGCTTTTTTCTTTGTGAAGGTGGAGAGAGTAGCATTGCTAGTGCAGTTTTATTTGAGGTTCATAACAGTACATTGTACTAAGCAATTGTTGGCTCATTAGTGATTTAGTGAGCCTGTGATTCAATTTCACATGCACTAAAATTCACCAGAATGCAGGAAATTAAGTCTTTGTATTTTCCTGGTGGGGGACCCCCAGACCCCCCGCTTAAAAAGTGGCCTGACTGGGGCTATATTTCACGCTATATCTCCCGGTATGAATTATTTCCCCAGTCCGGCCCTGCTTCTGTGTGTGCTTCCTCTCTATGTGCCTTTTAAGTTTCTTTGTGTTCATATGAAGATGGCAGATAGGACATTGTTGTTTTGTTTGCGGATGATGAACCCTTTTCATCTGTCCACCCGGGGGGGTTGGCATTGTGGTCGCTGCAGCTGGTTTTAAGTGCTTTTTCTTGCAACATTCAAGGTGGTTGATAATGTCCGGTCGACGTAAAATAGTTGACTGGCAGTTGATGCAATGATAATGTAACTGTTGGATGCAATGATAATGTAACTGTTGGTTACATTGTAAGCCACATCTGTGAATGGTATACCCTATAACAGAAGTCAATGAAGGGGAAAAGTGCTCAACACATTGATTGTAATAGCATTTGTAATGATCATTTGTCAATTGAATATGCTACACAACATCTGAATCATATACCTGCCACAGATATCACAGGAGGGTTAGTTTTGATTAATTTCTCAAATGGAATTGGTCTCAGCTGTAAAGGAATGTGAATCACTACCCACTTTTAAAACCACTCTCAAGGAGCACCTACGGGCCTTGAAGCGGATATGTGCAGCAATGGGGAGCCAGTGCAGGTCCCTAAGAAGTGGGGTGACATGGGCCGACTTCGGTAGGTTTGAGATCAGGCGGGCCGCTGCGTTCTGAATGAGTTGAAGAGGCTTAGTGGCAGTGGCCGGGAGGCCAGCGAGCAGTGCGTTGCAGTAGTCGAGGCGGGAGATGACTGTTGATTGGACGAGGAGTTGGGTGGCTTCTTTTGTCAGGAAGGGGCGGATCCTTCTGACGTTGCTCAGGAGGAATCTGCAGGTTCTGGTTGTTGCTGCGATGTGAGCAGAGAAGTTCAACTGGTTGTCGAGGACAACACCAAGGTTCTTGGCGGTCGGGGACGCGGTCACAGCTGCAAGTTCATTGCAACGCAAGTATAATCGAGCACCTATTCATTGAACACTTCTCAGACCCAAGTAATAGAAAACGGCATAAATGGAAATAAATCGTTTGAAAAAAAACCTTTATTAACACTTTGGTTGCCTTGGGTTAAATTCATGATATACCATAGGTTGCCGGCTCTATTTGTCTATGGAGAAGTACCCCTTCTTTGCATGGCTATAACTTTTTAAATTCTATTGCTACATTGCCATTATTAGGGCCCATTCAAAGTCCTATATGTATTGTTCATTGTGTAGCAACGTTAAACTTTTTCATTCACATATTCATAGTAAAGTATGGTCTAATGTATAAGTATGTTTTCATCTCTTTCTGCAGCTTTCTCCAGAACGTGATCTATAGCCCCAAATGCATTATATTGATGATGCAATACAGTTTTATGGCAATCAGCGCGATATAAAAAATTCCAACTAGATGTACTTCTAGAAGTTACTACACGTCATCTGATGTTGACCGGATGGGCTAGGGGGCGTTTATAATTCCGTGGGCAGCGTTATACCAATCATCTAATGTGGGTAAAATGTTGATAATAGCAGTTAGTATCGAAGACGGTAACGTTACACGCTGAAACTCACCCCAGTCTCCGCGCGCCGTTGGGCGATCATCGTAGAGTAGACATTTTATCATTATGGGATGTAGATTTACCCGGTCCATCTCCAGCTTGTATAATGGTATATACGTCCAAATCATGTTGTTTATCGAGTTATTGGCAATCGATCGCTGTGTAGTGTGACGAGCTAGAATGCCGGGACCTATAGCGAGCGCCCGGAAGTAATACGGACGTCCAGCACAACCTCTATGGCACATCCTGTTAAGCGATTGCGCCGATCGGCCACCAGATGGCGCTCCTGAACCGCCAGAGAGCTCAGTGGGTCCTCCTGGTGGATCTCAGGCCAGCGGAGGGGCAATATGAATCCGGTCCCAGATTTTTGAAATATTGATATCAAAGACGCGTTAAAGCGTCTTCGGCACCTTGAGCATGGCCGGCAATGACGTCTTAACACGTTTTTAGGCAGTCAGTTAACAGTATGTATCCTGTATCTTAGTGTGTCTGCAGCCTCCTGTATCTTAGTGTCTGCAGCCTCCTGTATCTTAGTGTCTGCAGCCTCCTGTATCTTAGTGTCTGCAGCCTCCTGTATCTTAGTGTCTGCAGCCTCCTGTATCTTAGTGTCTGCAGCCTCCTGTATCTTAGTGTGTCTGTAGCCTCCTGTATCTGAGTGTGTCTGCAGCCTCCTGTATCTGAGTGTGTCTGCAGCCTCCTGTATCTTAGTGTCTGCAGCCTCCTGTATCTTAGTGTCTGCAGCGTCCTGTATCTTAGTGTGTCTGCAGCCTCCTGTATCTTAGTGTGTCTGCAGCCTCCTGTATCTTAGTGTCTGCAGCCTCCTGTATCTTAGTGTCTGCAGCCTCCTGTATCTTAGTGTGTCTGCAGCCTCCTGTATCTGAGTGTGTCTGCAGCCTCCTGTATCTTAGTGTCTGCAGCCTCCTGTATCTTAGTGTCTGCAGCCTCCTGTATCTTAGTGTCTGCAGCCTCCTGTATCTTAGTGTGTCTGCAGCCTCCTGTATCTTAGTGTCTGCAGCCTCCTGTATCTTAGTGTGTCTGCAGCCTCCTGTATCTTAGTGTGTCTGCAGCCTCCTGTATCTGAGTGTGTCTGCAGCCTCCTGTATCTTAGTGTCTGCAGCCTCCTGTATCTTAGTGTGTCTGCAGCCTCCTGTATCTTAGTGTGTCTGCAGCGTCCTGTATCTTAGTGTGTCTGCAGCCTCCTGTATCTTAGTGTCTGCAGCGTCCTGTATCTTAGTGTCTGCAGCCTCCTGTATCTTAGTGTCTGCAGCCTCCTGTATCTTAGTGTCTGCAGCGTCCTGTATCTTAGTGTCTGCAGCCTCCTGTATCTTAGTCTGCAGCCTCCTGTATCTTAGTGTCTGCAGCCTCCTGTATCTTAGTGTGTCTGCAGCCTCCTGTATCTTAGTGTCTGCAGCCTCCTGTATCTTAGTGTCTGCAGCCTCCTGTATCTTAGTGTGTCTGCAGCCTCCTGTATCTTAGTGTCTGCAGCGTCCTGTATCTTAGTGTCTGCAGCCTCCTGTATCTTAGTGTCTGCAGCCTCCTGTATCTTAGTGTCTGCAGCCTCCTGTATCTTAGTGTCTGCAGCGTCCTGTATCTTAGTGTCTGCAGCCTCCTGTATCTTAGTGTCTGCAGCGTCCTGTATCTTAGTGTCTGCAGCCTCCTGTATCTTAGTGTCTGCAGCCTCCTGTATCTTATGTGTCTGCAGCGTCCTGTATCTTAGTGTCTGCAGCCTCCTGTATCTTAGTGTCTGCAGCGTCCTGTATCTTAGTGTCTGCAGCCTCCTGTATCTTAGTGTCTGCAGCCTCCTGTATCTTATGTGTCTGCAGCCTCCTGTATTCCTCGACCATCAAACTCCTCCTCCTCCAGCACCAGACTCGCGACACCCATCTGTAATACGTTACATGTTTTTGAGTTTATCATTGTTGTGGAAAACTCTATTATCAAGTCCAGTGAGCTTAAAGAAATTGAGTCAAGCTATTCCAAAGAAAGTAGTTTATTTCTGTGATCACAGACGTTTCTCAGTTCAAAATCAGAGGAGCATGTGACCAGTCTGAACAGAAATGACAGAATTGTGGGTCACAACCGCTTTTATACAATTAGATGAACACAAGGTTTGCAGATTTTTTTTTTTAAAACACAGTAGTTCTCATGGAAATGCAGCGTGGGATGATAAGCTGCACCTGGGCCTAGCAGGACCTGAGACCCTAATAATAATAATAATGGATTGGATTTATATAGCAGCGCTCTTCTCTGACTCAGAGCGCTTCACAGAGTCCATTATTCGTTCATACACAGTCATACCGGTGGTGGTAAGCTACAATTGCAGCCAGAGCTGCCCTGATGCAGACTCACGGAAGCGTGGCGAATAATCATCGCCTACGGCCCCTCCGACCACCACCAACATTCATTCACATGCATACACATTCATACGAGGCAAGTAGGTTAAGTGTCTTGCCCAAGGACACAACAGCGATGGGATGGACATGTGCTTGAGCGGGATTCGAACCACCAACCCTTCGATCATTTGACACCCCGCTCTACCCCTGAGCCATAGCCGCCCCACAATCTTCTATTCTTCTGTTCTGGTCATTAACACTAGCACAGCCATGGAGAAAATGGAGCTCGACCGAGTGACGAGGATACATTTATTGAAAATGTCTAGGGGTCATGTGACCCCTTGTCGGCTGTGCTAGTGTTAAAGTGGTTCCAGACCAAACATGCTCACCGCATACTGTATATACCTATCCTGCCTGTACCTACCTGCACATAGTCCCTTACTATATCTATATCTGTACATATCCTACTCTTACTAGTTACGCTGCTGGCCAGTAGTAGTCATACTGTCTCTATTTATATAATACAACTCTGTACATACATTTGATTAAAACTACACTCAGTAGTACTAATTTGTATATTTGTACCCAGTTAACCACCTGTACATTGTATATTCGATTCAGACTCGCTAAAGGTTACGTGTAGAGTTCCAGAGGCCTCTGAGCTGGGTCCAATACTATTTATTATTATATAAATGATGTCTGTGATGTGTCTAAATTATTAAAATGTGTCTTGTTTGCCGACAACACAAGTTTGTATTGCTCTGGAAACAATTTGGAACAGCTCCTGAAGTGAGATCACAAAAAAAGTGGTTTGACATAAATAAGTTGTCACTGAATCTAAGAAAAACAAACTATATCATTTTTGGCAATCGAAAAACGAATAATCAGGTTAAATTAATGATTGATGTTGAAATTGAACGTGTATGAAAATACATTTTTGGGAGTGACAATTGACGAGAAACTAAACTAGAAATCACATAAAAAGTAAAATATCCAAAACCATTGCAATATTATATAAAATTAAAAACTCACTATTTGTTGTACTGTTCGCTGATAGTTCCATACATAACGTACTGTGTGGAGGTATGGGGAAACACATAAAACAAACACTAACCAAATTTTCATAATGCAGAAGAAAGCCATAAGAATTGTGAAACAAGCAGATGACTATGAACCGAAAAACGCACTTTTAAATTAAATGAAATCAAATACCTTAAAATTGGAAGATCTTCTCGATCTTAGCACTGCAATAATAATGTACAAAGCACATAATCACTCACTTCCAAGTTGCATTCAGGAGTTGTTCCAATAGAGAGCCGGTATAGACTTAGGGGAACTTGTGTATTCAATATCGCAAAGGCAAGGACAAATATAAAAAGTCGATGTATATCTGTTAAAAAATCTGGAGCAAAACTATGGAATAACTTTGACAAAGAAGTAAAAATGTGTAGTTCGCTACATACATTTAAGAAATTACTAAAATATAAGGTGATACATAAATATAAAACCGTATTATTATCCTAATTATATTTTATCTATAACATAACTGTATTCAAATAGAAGGGGAAAAAAGAAAAACGGATTAAAAAAAAAGAAATACATAAATAAATGTGTATACGTTTTGTACATAAAACTAAGAAACCTTTGTAACCTTTGCTAAATGTACTGAATTATGTTTCTTTTTTGTATTTTTTTGTGTGTAAATAATATAATGTAAAAAGGGTTGGCTTCAGCCTACACCTTTTCGGTAATTTTTTATTTTTTTTTAATGTTCTACTACTATGCTTTGTAAAAGACCGAAATAAAATCATTCATTCATTCATATTGCTGTTGCAATTTACTGCTACATTTGCACTCTGGTTGGATGTCAAACTGTTTTGTTCTATTGTACTTGTGCAGGATAATGACAATACATTTGAATAAAATCTAATCTAATCCATGTTACTGACCAAAACACAGTGATGGCTGTCGGAATGTAGAGCTATTATCATAAACATGTAGACCACTTATTTTAACAAATAAAATACCATATTTGTATAGTCGACTTTGATTATCCAAAATTAAATAATAATAAAAAAAGATTCCATTACAAATAAAATACCACTTACAGCAGCTTTAATTTTGTGCATTGTGGCTTTTCTGCAGTTCAGCTGTGACAAGAACCCTCCCTCTTGAAACCAGCCATTTAGAATTCCAGTCACGATCGCTGTGGTTAATAATGTGCGTGTGAAGATATTTGTATAAAATGCTTATGTACAAGATAAATAAATCTTCTATTTTCATGGAACCTCATTTTCATTTAACTTAAATTATGTTTCTGACAACATTTGTAATGACAGGATTGCTATGGTATTTGTGGATCTGGAGTCATATTTGATCTGCAGTCTAGTCTGAAAGTTGGATCCGAATTCCCTTTTGACGGTACAGGGTCACGCACCACTGCTAGATGTATGATCATTTGTACAATAAAAGCAGAAAATATATAAATGATGTAAAACCTACTGAGCAGGGTGTCATTGTATGTGATACAGCATCTGCCTCTCATGTAATGCTTCTTTAGGTGAGCTGACTGGACATTTCTTGGAGCATTGCGGGCAGGAGTGGGTGTACATGTGTCTTTTCAAATGATTCTAGTCTAGAAAGCCTTTCCCACAGTACGTGCACCTCTTCTCCCCGGTATGCCACCTCAGGTGTACATTAAGGTTTCACAGGTCTTGCTTTGTAGTGAAGGTCTTCCCACACTGGTCACAATGATAAGGCCTCTCTCCTGTGTGCATGTGATGGTCTCTTCATTGCCTTTGGTTTGTCCATGTTCTTCCGTTTGTTGGTGGAGAGAAGTCCAGGAACCATATCTGAGTTGGAGATGAGAGGGAGGAAAGAACATAGAGGGTGAAGCATAAACAGGGAGGATTAAAAAGGTTCAAAGTTACAATCTGGAAACCATTTGACAATCAAATGTTTTGTTGAATCCACAAAATTGAATACCTTTGCTTTTAGATTGAAAAAAAGCTTTGTGGAACTTTGTGAGTTCATTGGGACTCAAAATACAATTATTTTGTAAGTTTCCAAACATGACAAAAGTAAATAGAACTTTAACCGTTTCAAACAGGGTGAGCAGCCAGTAAACAAGCCTTCCTTGACACTTTCCTGAGCACTATACCAAACACACCTGTGAACATCAGCTGTTTATATGAAGGTAAACACGTAAAGCACATTGTATTTTGTAGGGCTGCTTGATTGTGGCAAAAAACAAAAATCTATTAATTTGGTCAATATTGAGATCATGATTATTTAACACAATTACTCATCGACTTTGGAAACATCATGTACTTATTGAACTTTATTTTACAGTGGATTTCCTTGAACTTTAAATATAATTAAAATGAAAAACAAAAGACTTCCGGTTTGACCGCGGAAGAAAATGGCAGCCTAACTCACGAGCTCCCCGACAGCAAAATGATATAGCCCCGGAAAACATTTATTAACAACACCAGGGTATATATTTAATAGGGATGAAAGAAGGGGCTATCACAAGACGTAGGGCGAACACGATTACAACTGGAAAAGACGATGGAATGGCAGAGAATGGCGATACAACGGGAGGAAAAGATGGCGACGATGAATCTGAACAAGAAGCCACGCTGTTGAACATCTACAGGGAGCTTAAAGAGTTCAGAAGAGATAATGAGCGTCAATTTCGGGAAATAAAAAATGAGATGAACAAAATGAACGACAGACTTGGTGAGGCGGAGGGGAGAATCAGAGAAAATGAAGATGTGCTTGATGCGGCGACGGTTTTGATCAAGAAGCTAATACAAAGACAGGCCGACACGGAGGCTAAACTGCTCGACCAGGAGGGCAGAGCGAGGAGGGAGAACCTACGAGTATATGGTATCCCAGAGGATAAAGAGGGAAAGGACATGCATGGATTTCTAGACGGCCTGTTTAAGGACGCACTCGGCCTGCCTCGTGACATGGACCTTCACATTGAACGAGCACACCGGGCATTAGCCCCAAGGCCTACCAGCCCGCAGCTGAAACCACGGTCAATCGTGGTTAAGTTTGGGAGCTACAAAATGAAGGAAGAGATAATACGCCGGACGTGGCAGAAGAAAAACGTCTCATGTGACAATGAACGTTTCTTTGTCAATCATGATTTCCCCACTGAAATACTGAAGAAACGAGGAGAATATGCCGAGGCCAAGAGAGTGATGAAGGAGAGGAATCTCAAGTTCCAGACACCGTATCCTGCGAAAATGAGGGTATTTTACGAAGATGGCACCCGCCTGTACCAGAACGCGGCGGAGGCGATGGCGGATATGGCAAGACGTGGCTTCAAGATCACCGTGGTGAACCCTACTGCCGACCCAGATCGAGAGGAGATACTGCGGCTGTCTACCTGGCAGACAGTGGGAAGAAAACGGGGACCGGGAGGCGGCATACAGGCGACGGAGAATGAAGGCCCCGCACAGCAGGGCAATGAACAGCACGGGTACCGGGAGAAACTCCAGGGATTCAGACGGGGACAGTCAGAGGCGGTCAATTAAGATAACGATCAAGAAGCACATGGATACAGATAAGTCGCAGGGGCATCGTCATAGAGTAACAAACATCGCAAAGTGCCAATTTGTATAAAAAATAATAATAAAAAAAAATATATATATATATATATATCCTGGATAGATAAAAAAGGGATGACGAAATGAACCACAGTCCAATATGGATATGACATAGAAGTTACAATGTACCAATATGTATCTAGGGGATATACAAATGTTAATTGTTGGAAGAGAAAAAACGTCACCACTTTGACAAGTTCAGTTGAATTGATCACACTGTATATAGACTACAGTGTGAGCCATACGTTACATTAGGCTATACAAAATAGTAGGGGCACAGTTTTGGGCAACCTGCCTTGTGCCAAATGCACTCCTCTGTTAGACGAGGGGGACCAAAGTGCACGGGTGAGTATCGATCTCACCCTCTGTACAATTGTTCTATCTGGGGTCATATCGAACGTAGCTTGGGTAAATGTGGGGGGGGAAATGTATTTATGTTTTTATGTGTTCCTTTTTATTTCATCATATACTATTCTGTTGTATGTATATCATCACAGTCTCAGGTCCTAGATATGGAAATATGGGATATAGCGCCCCAGACATAGAAGCACTACGTGCAGGAATGCACAGGGGAAATACATTACAAGGGATATGGGGCTGATTAAAATAGTATCGTGGAATATAGACGGATGTCATCATCCCATTAAGAGAAAAAAAATACTGACGTTCTTGAAACAAAAAAAGACGGATATTGCACTAATTCAAGAATCACACCTGAATGAGGAAGATTCGGCCAAGCTTAAGAGGGATTGGGTGGGACAAATATTCTATAGTACGTTCTCTTCTAGGAAGAGGGGGGTGGCAATATTAGTGAGAAAAAACATAGACATTAAGGTGCACAACAGTTTCTCACATGATGAGGGGAGATGGGTTATATTGGATGCTGATTTGGAGGGACAGAGAACTACATTAGCCAATATATATGCGCCCAACGTGTCGTCCTCAGACTTTTTTCATGAAGTATGTGAGGTGATTAGGAAGATAGGGAATAGCAACGTAATCATAGGGGGGGACTTCAACCTGGTTGGAAACACCTTGCTGGACAAGTCATCTCAACCCAGGACCGCTGACAACGCAGGGAGACTTGCGGTCGGTGTACTGGTAGAGGATTTGGGTCTAGTGGATATCTGGAGGGTTCTGAACCCACAGGAAAGAGACTACACGTTTTACTCTCACCCACATGCCTCATACTCTAGAATTGACTATTTCCTGATCTCTAGCGCACTGGTAGAACAAATAGCAGATAGTAGGATAGGGAACATTGTAATATCTGATCATGCTCCGGTTGATTTGGTAATCACATCCATAGAGGAGGGGCAACGGTCTCGGAGATGGCGATTCAATAACCTAATGTTGAATGATGAGGTGTCATGTGCATACATTAGAACTATATTTAAGGAATTCTGGAAACTTAATGAAGGGTCAATAGATGATAGTGGCATAATGTGGGACACATGTAAAGCATACATGAGAGGACAACTCATACAATACAGTGCAATACTAAAAAGGGCAGAGAAACAAAAAATGACAGCATTGGACGAGGAAATTAAAGCACTCTCGAAACAGCACAGTCAGAGACCAGACCCAGAAAGTGGAGAAATTTGAACAAATCGAAATATGAATTGAACAACATATACCAAAAAAAGGCTGAATATGCTTTATTTAGGACCAACCAAAGATATTATGAACAAGGGGAGAGAGCGGGTAAAATACTAGCAAATCGGGTTAAACAAATGCAAAATCAAAGTATTATATCCTCAATTCGTAATAAGAATGACAAAATTATTACGGACAAAAAGGAAATTAATAATGTTTTCAGGTGCTTTTACCAGGATTTATATACCCCACAGGCGGCGTTGGATCAGGTAAAAATGGACGCGTTCTTCAACAAGATTTAATTACCGTTGTTATCGAAACAACAAGTAAAGTCAATGGAGGGGGAGGTCTCGATAGAGGAAATACATGCGGCAATCAACAGCCTTAAATTAGGTAAAGCACCAGGAGACGATGGGTTTACTCCCGATTTCTACAAACAATTCAGTGATATAATCTCTCCAAGACTATTGAAAGTATATCAAGATTCACTGTTAAAAGGGAGCTTGCCCACTAGCCTGAGATCGGCCACTATTACGTTACTACAGAAAAAGGGCAAAGACCCTCAATACTGTGGGAACTATAGGCCTATATCACTGAGCAATTTGGAAGAAAAAGTATTGGCAAAAATACTAGCGAATAGAATAGAAGATGTACTACCAAGTTTGGTACACTCAGACCAAGTGGGTTTTGTGAAGGGGAGAAACTCAGCTGATAATATTCGCAGACTCCTTCACATAATGTGGAAGGTTAGGAATGATGTAGAGCCTACAGTGGCCTTCTCATTGGACGCCGAAAAGGCCTTTGATAAGGTGGAATTTGCATTCTTATTTCACACGCTAGAGCGCTTCGGATTTGGACCATCGTTTACTGGATGGGTAAAGCTGTTGTACACAAATCCGATGGCCTCTGTCTTGACTAACGGGATCGTATCCTCGCCCTTTAACCTAGGACGGGGGACGAGGCAAGGCTCTCCGCTTTCTCCCCAAATGTTCGCGCTTTTCCTGGAACCACTTGCTATCGCACTAGGGACTAATCAAGACATCAAAGGGGTAGTAGCGGGACAGGTGGAACATAAACTATTTTTATATGCGGATGATATCTTATTGGTGTCCAGCAATCCCCAAACAGCAGCTGGGGTCATTGGAACTGTTATCGAGTCCTTCTCCGAAATTTCTGGATACACAATCAACTGGAGCAAATCAGAAGCAATGCCTCTAAGTGCTGTCCCCCTGTGCTGTCCCCCTGCTATTAGGAGGGGATGGCAGTACAGATGGATGCCGTCAGGGTTGATATACCTAGGAATAAAGTTGATCCCAGGTCTGAAAGAGATAGTACAAGCCAATATTGCCCCTATAATCGAACACGTTAGTGCTCTGACCCAGAATTGGGCCAAGATGAATATGTCCCTCCTTGGGAAGATAAACTTAGTAAAAATGATATTGGCTCCCAAATTCAATTATATCATATATATGCTGCCGCTGACTCTCCCGACTCAGTTACTCAAACAGTATGACAAAGTCATTAATGTATATTTGTGGGGGGGCAAAAGGCCAATATTTGGTCGGGCCAAAATGTATGCAGCAAAGGAAAATGGCGGCTTATCCCTGCCTAAGCTAGACTGGTGTCACTATGCGTTCTCGCTCTCCCAGCTCTCCAAATTGAATCACTCGTCTGAGGAGGCACCTGCTTGGGTCAAGATAGAGGAGGAAATGGTGTATCCCTCGTCTCTGGAATCCTTCCTGACACAATCAGACAGACCTATACCTCTTAAGAACCCTCTAATGGCGTTTGCCAGGGAAACTTGGAATCAGTCGCACAGCCCATATCTGACTACAAGAGCCTCTATATGGTATAATAAAAAACTAAAGATTGGTAAGAAATCAGTCATATGGGACGACTGGATTAAAAGGGGGATACATGTACTAGGTGATATAGCCGGGGAAGATGGGGTTTTACCTTTTGAGGATATTAAAGAGGATTTTGGTATAGATAATAAAAACTTCTATAAATTCCTACAGATTAGACATTGTATATCGTCATCAATGGGAGGGCCAAAGTGTGGCCCGATTACTGCAATTCAAGAAATATTTTATAAAGGATGGCGTAGGAAAGGCGGTGCGTCAAGATTCTATGATGTTATAAGAGAATACAATGCACCCAAGTTGGCAGGTCTGAGGCTGAGCTGGGAGAACGATGTACGTGAGGATATTACTGAGGAAATGTGGGAGAAGCTGGTGTCCAAATGGGGAAAATTCTCTCGGGAGGCGCAATCACAACTTATTTTTTACAAAGTGTTGAACAGAAGCTATTGGACGCCTAGTAAACTGGCCAGACTGAAATTAAGGGACAGTGACATCTGCTGGAGATGTGAGAAGGAGACAGGCACTTTACTACACATGCTATACGAATGTGAGAAGGTCCGGAAAATGTGGGATCAAATTGTGATATTCCTAAGTAAGGTTCTGAATGTGAAGATAAATAACGCCCCAATGGCATGTGTTTTGGGTATAGTACCGAAAGGGATTAAACTGCCTAAATACTGGGGAATGTGGTATAGAATGGCCATGATATCAGGATGTAGAATTGCATTACGACATTGGAAATCACCTGTTGATATTACTTTTAAAGAATGGATGGAACTAATGTTCCGGACAGCATCATATGAAAGGGTGACATATAGAGTCGCAGGAAGAGAGGATATCTTCGCTGAGGTATGGGACAGTTTTCTACACCTGACTGAACGGTCTGGGGACGAATGATTAAGGTGGGGTTTCAGTATTATCAATGATGAAGGTGAAAAATGGGATCTGACCTGATGGTACCTATACTTTATATTGTATTATGTATGTATATGCATTAACGTATATGCATCTTGGTTATACATATAGTAATGTTTTTTTTTGTAAGTATTTTTTATAATTTCCATGTCTGTTTTTGGTATGTCTGTATAAGTCTTTTGTATGTTTTATGTCTATACGAAAAAGAAAAAAAACAAATCTTGGAATTTGCATATTATGCTGTTGAAAGATATCTTTGAATATTTGTAAGATTTGTGCAAAAAAAAAAAAAAAAAAAAAAAAAATGAAAAACAAAAACATGAACCGTTGTTCAAACCCCACTGCTGTGAGGCACTGTTGCCTCACAGCAAGAGGGTTCTGGGTTCAAACCCCAGCAGTGGTTAACACTGTTGTCTCACAGCAAGAAGGTTCTTGATTCAAACCCCAGCAGTGGTTAACAGTGTTGACCCACAGCAAGAAGGCCCTGGGTCCCGAGTGGCGCACCACGTAACGCACTGTAGTGCAACGCCACCGTCTCGGGTTCGACTCCCGGACCCGGCGACCTTTGCCGAATGTCTCCCCCATCTCTCCTCCCATACTTCCTCTCTGAAACTGTCCAATAAAGCAATACAAAAAATGCCAAAAAAAAAAAAAAAAGGCCCTGGGTTCAACTTCAAACCCAGGCAGGGGGGCTTTCTGTGTGTAGTTTGCATGTTCCCCCCTTGTTTATGTGGCCCTGGCCTAGTAATAGGTAATAGTGATCTTTAAATACTTAACCTGCAAATGCAACAGTTTTCTCTCTCTCTCTCTTTCTCTCAGTCATGGTGAATATGACGACTTAGAGTTTATTGTGAGCTTTTTTTTTTTTGCCACTTTTTCTCTTTATTTTTCTCCCATCCTAATTCTCCCCTCCCCTGTCTTGAACGTTGCTCGCATGTGCCACCCACTGGCCGGTTGTAGGGAGGATAGAAGCCTTGCATCACATGTCCCCTCCGATACATGTGGAGGCAGCCTGTCACATCTTTTCGCCTGCCAGCGCGGACTCTCATTTGGCGAGGTGTAACGTGTGGGAGGCTCACACTACACCCGCCATTTTCCTGTCTCTGCTGTGCAGGCGCCCCAACCGACCTGTAGGAGTAGCTGTTTACAACGTCCAGATTACCACCCATCGACTTCCACCCGCTAACTCTGCCAATTGAGTTAGTATGACAGCCGGCCCAAGCCGGAGGCAACGCCGACAGCCGGATTCGAACCCGGTGTCTCTTGCGTTGGTGACGAGCGCAATGTCCGCTGCGCCACCCAGTTTATTGTGAGCTTGATTATATTTTTTCAGGTAATATCTGTAGTGTTATGTATATTTAATAGGGCTATATATTTCATATAATTTAAAGCCACAAAAAATCTGTTGGAGTTATCTACCTGAAAGTGTGCTCGTTATTGTTGCGACTACGTGCAAATTTGTTCCATTGTGGTTTGAATAGCGGTGAGGTAATGTGTCCGATTAGAGCATGGAAGGAACCCTATCAAGCTAAATGGCAGGTCTTACCTTTTGTTTCACATGACTGTCTCCTATCTTTCCACTTGTAACCTTCACTCAGAGTGTCCTATGAAAAGAAACAAAGGTCCGGAACAAGAATTTAAATTAGATCTATCAAATATGATGAATTATTTACATTTTAATAGTCACTCATATTTCCTAGGGCTGTCAAAATTTAAATGTTCATTTTGTATTATTTTTTTGTATTATTTTGTAAACCTTTAAGATGCAGTAAATATTTTCGGACCACTACAGGGGCGCAAGTCGTCATGATAAACAAACTCCATTTACCCAAAATGAAACCGGTCGCGTATAAACTATAAAAATGCATTACTGTTACAATCTTGTTGTAACAGAGATTAACTGGAAAAAAAGGAATTCTGTGCATGGATTATAACATACAACACTTTCATACAACTTTCTCTTGGGCATTTCCTGGTTGTTAAAGGCCAACTTGCAGGTTAAACCCTACTGATCAATTATGGGTAGTTTACATCATTGGTATATAATTTCATTATTTATTTTTTTCCATTTGACGCCGGAAATGCCACTCAGAAATGGTTAAAAAGGTCCACGCACAAATAACATGCACGAGCAAATTAAAAAGCGTATCAGACGCTAGTAGGGCCGTCACGTCAGGAAACTTATGCCTTATGCCCGTCCGGGTCATAGTACTACTGGATATATGGCGCTGGCTAACGTTAGCATTATGTCTGCTGTCGTGAACGATTTTAGATCGGGGCATGTAGAGGAGTTTGGGGAACGAGTAAAATCATGTACAGGTCCTCTTCTCAGACCTGTGTGGCAAAGCACTGCACACGCATCATGCAAGCTACACGTCGCTGCATGTTGATCAATGGTGGCCCACTCGGTGCATCACAGTCAGTGACTGATGCACCGAGTGGGCTACTATTGTGCTAACAACGTGCTGCGGCATCTGGCTTGTTGGCCGGCATGAGTGCCCGATTTGGGGTGGTTCTCTCCTCTTTGTGTGCCTTTGTCCTCGCGGGTGTTCTGCCGGGGGAGCTTGTGGACGCGACAATAGTGGTGGTTGTACGGTGTTTGAGCTTGTAGCGTTAGTTAGCTCATAGCTATCGTTAGCTTCTAACGGTGTATACACAATATGTACAACGACACAATGATCAAACACCTTATAACTACTACTATTGTCATGTCCATAAGTTCCCTGGCAGAAAACTTGTGAGGACAAGGGTATACAAGGAGGAGAGAACCATTTTAAATCGGGCATTCATGCTGGCTAACAAGCTGGGTGTCGGGGTATGTTGTTAGCACAACAATAGCTACCAAGCTAAGCTATCGTTAGCTTCTAACGGTGTATACACAATATGTACAATGACACAATGATTTACATTATTACATATAGTAACGTGGTTGTGGCTTTTACAAATAGTGGTTAGCTTTAGAGATGGATGGCTATGATCACGGAGCATGTTGTTAGGTGAAAGTTTGAAACAGATACATTTTCATTCATCACTCGGCTAGTAGTAGCAAGGCTCTCTGCCTGCCACTAGCTGTGTGTGACTCTCAGCCCCCTGGTGCCTGTACCTGCCGTGACGGCATCATTTCGATTACACGCGCACGTTATGAACCATTGATTAAAATATCCACGTGCGTGGTGATTGTGTTGGGCAGACAAAATGTTTGATAAAAACGCTAAAACTGGGTCAATTTCAACAATTTTTTTTCTTTCTTCATGAAAGTCACCGTTGGCCTAGTCCACATTGTTTATTGAACAAAAATACAACCTGCAAGTTGGCCTTTAAGGTGCAATAAATAAAATTCAACCACAAGGTGTCGCACTAGAGCAGCAGCATGTAATTGATCTAATCAGGTGCATTACACATGGAGAAATGGGAAGTAGGGAGGGGATAGACCACTGCACTTCCACGTTACATTGAGCTCATGGGAGAGAGACAGGTTGCAGTGACTGTTCTACCCACACATTGGTTATGAGCACCATTGAGGTCATGGATCAGCTTCATACCGTCTTCTGTCCGACCTACAACATCTAAACCATGCCTGTTCTAGTTAATTTGCTGGGTTAATTACTTCTATTCTATTCACATATATGCTTACTACATGTATCTATTCTATTCACGTATATGCTTACTACATGCATCTATTGCTATGTCGGCCCACCACAAACACGCAAACTGTAATGCCTGTCCCGTCTCTCTGTGAGTGGATGTCTTGTGGTGATGGCCAAGATGATGCGATCCTCTCTACGTCGGCCCCATACTTCAAATGGATCTAAACGGAATACATACTCATGTGCAAACGGAATATGACTGATATTTTGAGCTGAGCCTTTATCCTATTTTCATACTAGCGCTCGTTTCCCTATGCTTTCTCTTTTGTTGTTCTTAGCTCTATTCTATTTAAATCGTACAAAAATGTTCGTATGTACCCCAGTTGCTATTGCATGTATATATTTGTGTTTTATTACACGTATATATACATACCAACTATTTTGCCTGTTTTATTCTCCACCCATCGATCATCCATAGCAACACTACCATCACAGACATTCAAGAAGGGGGATCCCCCCCTTGAACGGCCATTCTCTCCTCCACATTGCCTGTGGTGCTTTTTTCCTATTGCTAGGTTTTTAGTGAGTTTTTCCTTACCTTCACTGGTCTGGGAGTGTTGCATTTATTTATTTTGGATTTCATGGTGGGTTTTTTGTTCTTGATTCATTGTGATGTTTCTTCTGAGAAGACTCGTCCAGCCCATGGGGAGATTAACTTGTGATTGTGGGATTTACAAATAAATTTGATGGAACATTCCAACGTGGCTCCCCAGCCTTCAGACTCCTTTGGCAATCTGCTCATGCGCATGGGGAGTAGGTGCTGAAAAAGTGACTATAGCTCGGCCGCAGGGATGTGACGTCCATATAAGCAAGGTAAGCAGTGCTTACCCAAGAAAAAATTATAATAAAAACACTGAAATATTGAAAGAAAAGTATTATATAGTAAACTAATATAAACTGTTCATTCAGTCATTCATTTAGTTTTAGCCTTTTGGCGCCACCCGCAGGTGTAAGCACTGTCTCTGCTTTCTCTAGCGTCGATTCGAATGCAAGAATGCATTTCCTTTCCACCATGGGCATTGCATTTGTTCCCTCAGCCCGCTACTAATATGCCCAGGGTAAGCATGCTTACAAACCAATCAGTAGCTCTTTCGTTCCGGTACGTCATCTGTTACTAGGTAAATTAGGATGTATTTTTTAATCAACATCATCACGTACACGTTAATGCTTTCGAAACGTCAACAAGCGGGCGACTTTTACAGTAAAGTCACAGAGGTGTTCATTTGCAAGTAGAGACGCATGGATTCCGTGTTCAAGTAAAGGTAAGATAACATATTTCTATAACATAGGTTATGGCTGCTGGTTGATACAGTGGTGATGGCGATCCGAGTTAACTGCTGTGCTGCACTGGTTATAATTTATTCATTTAATTAAGACCGCCATGTCTAATTTACTTTTGAAGGTATGCCTTGTACTATGAAGTGGCGATCTGAGTTGACTGCTGTGCTGCACTGGTTTTACTTTAATTAACCTCTTAACGTTTGACGGCCCGCATACGGTTTCGCTTACTGTTTATTAGCGGGTTCTAGGGCATACATTTACGTGAATGGCATTTCCTTGACACTGCACTCACCCATAACATTTGTGCTTGGCACAATGTGTAATTAGGCGTATTAAAATATTTTTATGCTTAGCCAATCTCAAAGCTCACGGCACGAAAAAGTTACTATAGCTTGGCCGAGCAAAGTTCCGATCGACTTACGTCAAGGCTCTTATCAACATTCGTTAATTTTCTCCCCCCGCTCTCCCTCCCATGATTTCAGATTACCAGAAGTGTTGCGGTGGTCTATACATGCCTGCTGCAACATAAACACTTATTCTTTTATGATAAATCCATTAATCAATACTTTTTGGGGGGGGAAAGCAATACTTATTCCGCAACTTTCTAAAAGCTCTGTGGATGACGTATATATTTTTAAACGACTACTCTACATAACATTTTACCTATAGCACCTTTAAACAAGGTAAATACTCCACCTACACAGATAATACTGTTCTGACAGCCCAATATTGATGTAATTAACAGAATACTTTCTTTCAACCTTGAGGTGAAAGGAGCAAGTCTGGACGTGGAGGGGCCTTTTCTGGAGGGCTTACACAAGCCTTCTCTTGAAGAGGCCAAGTCTTCTCTTGAAGAGGCCAAGCCTTCTCTGGAGGTTGATGGGCCTTTTCTGAACTCTGACAAACGTTTTCTAGAAGAGGACAAGTCTTTCCTAGACACTGGAGTCATCAGAGCTGTCCTCAGTTTGCATTTCAGGCGAGAGGCTGGCTTGTTGAGGAGACCGCTCAGTTGCATGCCTCTTACAGAGTCTCCCTCTGGTGCAGTGTAGGTCAGTTTCCTCTTACGTGTGTTCTCACTGTACTGCTCAGGTTCTGAGTCAGATTCAGCAGTCGCCATGTGTTTGCCACTTGAAGTTGTTGGTGACCTGTGCTGAATGGCAGTTTTTGTTATCATACAATCGGACTCATCAGAGGTGTCCTCACTTTTGGTTGTGGTTGGAAGTCTCCCCTCTTGCCACTTGCGTACATTCTTATCAAAATCGCCATCGTCACTCTCCGAGTCAGACTCGGGTAACGGATGACTCTGCGATACGTCCGACGTGTCCTCGCCTTCTTCATCCTTACAATCGGACTTGGAGGGAGCTCTTCGGAAGCTTTTTGGAAGCTTTTTGGAAAACCTTTTGGACACCGTTAAATAGTTATATTTTGGTGAAGATGTTGAGTAATCAGAACTGTGTTCAGTTTCAGAGGTACTTAGCTGCCCATCACATTCAGGCTCAGATTCACATGCAGGTGTCATCTGTGGCCTCGGGTTCTGATCCCCGCTCTGAATCCCTTTGTCCTCCTCTGGGGCAGAAAAAATGTGACAGTGCGCATAATTGATGTTCTTCGCCTTTAGGAATCCGTCTAAAGAGTCAAACACCTCTATGTCAGAGGAGGGAGACGCCGCTGCTAGTTTTGAGGTGGAGTCTTGCGCCTCACAAAGAGGAAGAATGACTACATCGTCTTCTTGGTTTTCTCTATTTCCAACATCCTGTGGCAGAACAGGGTCTCCATCTGTGGCTTCAAATGTAAGGTCTGACACGACCACACACATAACCATCCGGTCATCCTTCTCAGCTCTATATTGGAAGTGTTTGTCTCCCGTCACAGATGTCTGCTCACTTTGTGGAGATTCCTCCACCGTCAGTTCCCTCTGGTCTAGATCTATGGATTGTTCACATTGCAAATCTTCATGTTTCAACCCTTGATCTTTAAGTGAAGCTTCAGTCTTGACCGCACTTTCACACTGTGAAGAGTTAAAGATTGCAAGTTTAGTATGTTATAGGCTCATATCTCCGATTCATACGTCCCATGCATCCTGATGTGGATACACAGATACTGATGCCGGTACTGAAGGTGATACCAGGCTAAAATACTGCAGGTACTGAAGGTGATACCAGGCTAAAATACTGCAGGTACTGGGTGTTATTTGTATATTTACAGTTATGAAGTTAATCTAACCTCACTTGGACTCAAACTCTCTCTATATATATATACACACTAGAGAATAGTTCAGTTAGCAAATATAAAGAACAGTCAGATTTAACTTCAGTTAGTAAATATAAACAGTCATATTTAACTTAATTTAGTAAATATAGAGAATAGCCATATTTAACTTCAGTTAGTAAATATAGAGAATAGTCATATTTAACTTCAGTTAGTAAATATAGAGAAGTCAAATTTAACTTAATTTTGTTAATATATAGAATAGCTACTGATGTCTATATGATATGGACCTATGACTCCTACAATGTGATTGTAAGGAGGAACATGTATTCACACTACCTTACATACACTATGTTCTCAGTCACTCTATAGCAGGGGTCTCAAACTCGCAGCCCGCTGGATATTTTGCGGCCCCCTACTTGACAAAGTTTAGTGTTAGTGCGGCCCGCGCGCAACTTCTTGCCGAGTCGTTGTGCGAGTTGGATGTTTTATTTATTTTATCACTTGTAGGCTACCATAGCGCAGGCTCATGACAGCAACGTTACATTAATGACTTGGTTGAAACGTGATTTCGGAGTGATACCAAGTGGAAGGAAAATATATCCAGTGCGTATGGCAGGCATTCTCGAAATTCTCCGCTGTCTCCTCTGCAAGCAGTGCTCTGCCTGTGTGTGTCTGTCTACTCTGGTCCAATCACATTCAGCGTCCTGTCAGCGTCCCCCCCCCCCCCCACCCACAGTCTGCGAATCAGAGCAGAGTAGGGCGGTTTTTCACGGAATAAGTGTTGTTTCTTTCAGCGGGTCCGAGTCAGAGTGAGAGTTGACAGCGCATCTACTGGTAGTCTAATCTGCAGGTACTGTAGCTAGTAACCTTGTTCCTAGTTTTACAGTATTTTTACAGAAAAATATGGCATGCTCATGCTGAATGGACTGAAAAATATGCGTGCATCCTCCCAGCACCAAACCAATGTGCCTAATATGCCAAGAAATGGTAGCTCTTGTGAAGAGAAACGCCACTACGAAACAAAACAGTTATTTTGATGCATCCTTTCCTCAAAATTCAGTGCTAAGAACCACAAAAATAAATGGAATGAAATCATCATATCAAGCTGCAAGCAGAATTATTGTTAAAGCTATGTCACAACGAGAAAAAGCAACCAAGTCCTCACTCAGTGGCATGGGTGTTGGCTAAACACAAGAAGTCATTCTCTGATGCATACATAATAAAATAATGTATGACTGAAGTGATGGAGACCATGTTTGAAGGCAAACAAAAGCAAATCCTCCTCAGATAGCACAGCAACCAGAATAACTGAAATACTGGCTGATGATTTGATTAAACAGCTTTGTGATAGAATAAAAAAAATGCACAGTGCATTTCCATAGCTGTGGATGAGTCCACTGACACCACTGAGAATGCTCAGTTGCTGGTGTTTGTGAGGTTTTAGTGAGTTTGTGAGAAGATTGGATCAGTTGTACTTTTTTTTGGAATACTTGAAACCCTTTTTTGTGGAATATTTGATGCGGCCCAGCCTCACCCAGACTCTACCTCCAGCGACCCCCAGGTAAATTGAGTTTGAGACCCCTGCTCTATAGCCATAAATGGACTCCCGTCTCTGCACAGTATCTGCTTCTGACACTATAATGTAAACGGCCTATGATATATAATCAGCAAAGGGAGATGTACCTTATGGACTAATATGAACATAGTCGAGACACAGTATATGCATCATGAGAACTTACAAGTCAGAATTTACATGTTAAATATGTAGGGCTGACCTAATCTTTTTTGGAATTCGAGGCTTCGTATGTATGTTGTGGGACTTGTACAGCACTTTTTTCAACTTTGTCAGTGCTTTAAAGTTTAAACCTTTTTAAATCTTAGACAAACGAAACACTTTGATTTCACGAAATATTGTAAGCCATCATTTGAGGCTTTATAAAAGCAGCACAATGAACACAAATCTGTCAGTGCCGAGTCCGACCTCATCTTAAATAACAAACAGCATTGCTTGGTGTAGTTAACAAAGAGAGGCAGAGTTGATTTTGCAAAAAATTAAAAATTAAATAATCTTTTTTATATTCAAATTTAATTTTCATATTCGAATCCCATGCCAATCGAACGAAGCTTCGAAGTATTTAAGACAGCCCCATAAATATGTATTAAGTAATATGACTCTTTGTCTGTGAGAGATATAAAAATTTCCATGTACACTGTGTCACTGTCTCTTACTTCTATCCTCTCTTCTTCGCCTCCATTCTTCCCCACTCCATTATAGAGTGGATCAAACCATATGGATCCATATTATAATAAACAATCTTATTGAACTTTAGGAATCGTTTCCTAATCATTTGGATATTAATTTCAATATTAGTATTCAGATTTCAATTCTTAATACCTGGGACCACGGATCTTGATTTAAATCAAAACACATCATTACAGTGATATAATCACCTGCATAAACAGTGGCTCAGGAGGTAGAGCGGTCGTCTGGTAATCAGAAGGTTCCCGGTTCGATTCCAGCTCCTCCAAGGCAGTGTGTTGAAGTGTCCTTGAGCAAGACACATAACCCCTAACTGCTCCAGATAAGCAGGTTGGCCCCTTGCACCTCCGCCGTCTGTGGTGTTGTTTAAGTTCTGCCTTTCTCTTGAAGCTTTTACCACACTGGTCACAGCAGTAAGGTTTCTCTCCTGTGTGTACCATGTGGTGACTTTTAAGTTCATCCTTTCTCTTGTAGCTCTCCCCACACTGGTCACAGCAGTAAGGTTTCTCTCCTGTGTGTACCACGTGGTGTCGTTTAAGTTCTTTATTTGTCTTGAAGGTCTCCCCACACTGGTCACAGCAGTAAGGTTTCTCTCCTGTGTGCACCACGTGGTGTTGTGTAAGTGCTACCTTTGTCTTGAAGCTCTTCCCACACTGGTCACAGCAGTAAGGTTTCTCTCCTGTGTGCACCACGTGGTGTTGTGTAAGTGCTACCGTTGTCTTGAAGCTCTTCCCACAGTGGCCACAGCAGTAAGGTCTCTCTCCTGTGTGTACCATGTGGTGATATCTAAGCTGTGCCTTTCTCTTGAAGCTCTCCCCACACTGGCCACAGCAGTAAGGTTTCTCTCCTGTGTGTACCATGTGGTGTCGTTTAAGTTTATCCTTGGTCTTGAAGCTCTTCCCACACTGGTCACAGCAGTAAGGTCTCTCTCCTGTGTGTACCATGTGGTGATATCTAAGCTGTGCCTTTCTCTTGAAGCTCTCCCCACACTGGTCACAGCAGTAAGGTTTCTCTCCTGTGTGTACCACGTGGTGACTTTTAAGTTCCGACTTTGTCTTGAAGCTCATATCACACTGGTCACAGCAGTAATGTTTCTCTCCAGTGTGTACCATGTTGTGTTTATTTAGCGCTGCCTTTCTCTTGAAGCTCATATCAGACTGGTCACAGTAGTAAGGTTTCTCTCCCATGTGGTGTTTTTTTCTTTAGATTTGCCTTTCTCTTGTAGCTCTCACCACACTGGTCACAGAGACATGGAGGAATTGAGGCGTCATTCGTATTGGTTGTCGGGCAGCAGGACAGGATTTGGATCTGGGGAACAGAGAGAGAAAGAAACATTCCAATGAAAAGATAGGTTTGTAAACTTGCAGTCTAAGGCTATGTATAGATCTATGCTTTAATACCTTCTGAGGAACCGTGCCTTACAGTGAAATTTCTGAGGCTCAGAAAGGTACGTGCCGCTTCAATCCCACCACCATGTGGGATGTTGGTGTATAGACTAGTCACATCTAAAGTGACAAAAGTAGCCTTGTCTGGTAGTACAGTGGCCTTTAGTTTGTTAATGAGATCAATGGAATCCTGTGTATATGAGGGAAGGGAGGTCACCCATGGCTTGAGACTGTGGTCCACAAAAGTGGAGATGTTGGTGGTCAGAGATCCGATACCACTAACAATGGGTCTGCCAGGAAGGGGGGTTGTTTGGGATTTGTGGATTTTGGGAAGTGTGTAAATGACAGGAGTCACAGGGTACTCGTTCTTCATGAATTCAAATTCGTTCTTTGTGATTTCCCCTTTCTCTAGCCAAAACAACAATTTATCACATTCATGGACAGACTGCTTAAATTGTGTGGTAGGGTCAGACAGTAACTTACTGTAAAACAACTGATCATTTAATTGTCTCATAATTTCATTTTCTGACCACCAACATCTCCACTTTTGTGGACCACAGTCTCAAGCCATGGGTGACCTCCCTTACCTCATATACACAGGATTCCATTGATCTCATTAACAAACTAAAGGCCACTGTACTACCAGACAAGGCTACTTTTGTCACTTTAGATGTGACTAGTCTATACACCAACATCCCACATGATGGTGGGATTGAAGCGGCACGTACCTTTCTGAGCCTCAGACCCGACACTGATAAACCCAGTACTACCTGCATATGTGACCTAATTGAAACTGTACTGACCAACAATTACTTTAAGTTCAAATCAGATCACTATCTTCAAACCAAGGGTACGGCCATGGGGAGTACTATGGCCCCCAACTATGCTAATCTGTACATGGGTCAGTTTGAGAATCAATACATATTGGACCCGGTTGTTAAAAAAAAATTCCCAGACATATTGTTATATCAGCGCTACATTGATGACATTTTCATTATTTGGACAGGGAGTGAAGAGGCACTGGAGGCATTTCATAAATATCTCAACGCAGCTAACTCCAATTTGAACTTCACTCAGGAGGCCAGCTCTAGCAGCATCAGCTTCTTAGATGTTTTGGTTATCAAGGAGGGGAATACTATACATACTGATTTATTTCGCAAACCTACTGACAGAAACACCTTACTACGGGGTGACAGTTTCCATCCCACCCACCTCATTAAGAGCCTCCCGGTCAGCCAGTTTCACCGAGCCAGGAGAATCTGTAGTCTCGATAGTCTATATCAGAGACAGTCCACAGACCTGAGCAGGAGATTCCAGGAGAGAGGATATCCTACAGAATGGATAGATAAAGCTGCTAACCGCTTTGATGTGGCCACACAGGACGAATGCCTACAACCTAGAATTAGACCCACTAAGGACCAGTCCCCACTGTGCTGCACTACATACTCTCCTGTAGGTTTTGAATTAAAAAAGATCCTACATAAACACTGGCACATCATCAACTCTGATCCCAAACTCCAAGCTGTTTTCAAGGAACCTCCTGCCGTAGTTTACAAACGCCCCCCCCAACCTGAAAAACCAACTAGTGAGATCCTACAGCCCACCCACGGCTCACAGACCCACGTTCCTAGATAACACCCCGGATGGGTGTGGTAACTGTGCACAGTGTGGCTATACTATTAAGAGTAATACCTACACACATCCACGTAATGGTAAAACCCTCAGAGTCCGTGGCTTCATCACCTGTAGCTCCACTCATGTCATCTACCTAATCAAATGCCCTTGTGGCCTGAGCTATGTATTGTAAAACCAACCGGCAACTCAAAATACGCATCAGCGAACACCGCAGCAACATCAGATGTGGTGATGAACATAACCCGGTTGCAGTACACTTTAGACAGGCAGGACACAATATCAGCACATTAAGATACACTGGCATTGAAAAGGTAGAGACCAGCGAGAGGAGGAGACCATGGCAAACTACTTTTGCAGAGAGAGACCTACCATATTCACACCCTGCAGACTATGGCCCCTCTTGGACTGAACGAAGAGTTTGACATCAAACCCTTCTTGTAAATACACACATTCTGTCCTGATTCTGTGTTTCTTTTATTCATTTTTCTGTTTTTTAAGTTTTCTTATTATATATTTTTTCTCAATTTTGGCATGTGAAGGTGTGTCACATTTAACTACTAAACTACCGTACTACTGTTATTGTTACTATGTACCGTATGTTCTAGGCACTTGAGCTGCAATATGGTCTGTAAATGTGTAGCCTATAGGCTAATTGATTTGAACTTTGACCTGGCTCAACCCTGACCTTTAATTTGTATATGTATATATACCCCACCCTTTTTCACATGTCGTTGACACTTGAAAAAGGCCACAGGCCGAAACGTTGTGTTCAAGTACATTAAAACTTGGGAACACTATAGACTGTGTGCAGACTTTTTTTTCCACAAACATTACAGATCTATTTAGAGTCTAGCACCCGTGACTACATTTGGGATGTGCGTGAGTCTTTTCTACTATGTGTATGGTTCTTCCACACGCTACTGAGGCTTCCGACTGTTTATTAAATTGTAAAATTGCCAATGTCTAGTTTCTTCCTTGTTATTGATAGACTTCAATCATCCAATGCACCAAACAACACCAAACAAGAGTCAATAGCAACAGCAGAATAAGCTGTTTGAATAAGATTTGTCACATTTTTCATGGGCGCAACCCACATACCCAGTAGCCCCTTTCGGGACTGTGATGCACGTCAGCATTGTTGGACGAGTGAATACACAGTCCCTTATATAGAGCCATATGAAATCCGTTTTATTTTTTCCCAAATTCCATTAAATTTTTTTCCAAATTCCGTTTTTTCCGTTTTAATATTTCAGAATTCTGTACGCTCATTTTACCATCAGAAATAGTGTCTAATAAGTGGGAATGAATAAATGTCCACAATTTAATAAGATATAACAGTCCATTTAATAGGGCTGTCTTAAATACTTCGAAGCTTCGTTCGATGGGCATGGGATTCGAATATGAAAATAAAATTTGATTATAAAAAAAAAATAAAAAAAAAATATATATATATATTTGCAAAATCAACTCTGCCTCTCTTTGTTAATTACAACAAGCAATGCTGTTTGTTATTTAAGATGAGGTCGGACTCGGCACTGACAGATTTGTGTTCATTGTGCTGCTTTTATAAGCCTCAAATGACGGCTTACAATATTTCATGAAAGCAAAGTGTTTTGTTTGTCTAAGATTTAAAAAGGTTTAAACTTTACAGCACTGACAAAGTTGAACAAAGTGCTGTACAAGTCCCACAACATAAAAGAAAGAAAGTAAAAAAATAAATAAAAAATTTATTTTTTTTTTTTTTTATAGTCGATTCCATTTTTATTGCTCAATTCCGCGATTCCGTCCGCGATTCCGTGATCGCGGATTCCATATGGCTCTACCCTCATACCACTGGTTCCCAAAGTGGGGGTCGCAAGCCACCGCAGGAGGGTCGCGAGATGATAACATTTTTTCTCTTTAATTTTTTTTTAGGATTTCCAAACAAATTAAAATATTTTTTTTAATGCAGTCAGGCCACTGAACTTAGAAGCAGGCCAGGCCAGTGTTTCTAGTTGCAGAGATAACTATCTCGACACACACACACACACACACACACACACACACACACACACACACACACACACACACACACACACACACACACACACACACACACACAGTGGAGGTGGGACCCTTACAAAAAACTAAAAGTCCATCAAAATCAAGATACGAGAGTTTTATTTGTCACGGCATACAGTCCCGCCCGCAATGATGTGCATAATACAATAGAACAACATTGTGTGTGTGAAAAGATCAGATGGAGTCAGGCGAGTATATTATATTGATAGTAAATGTACTGAGGGTGGACAGATAATGTTGATATTTAAACATAAAATACAATACATAATAAATGTATTCATGGTCATCATGCAACATAAAACAATTGTAGGAACGGTTTGGGAGAGGAAGGGGTTTTAGGTTGCGTGTTATGATTTCCAATTTTTTTTTTTAAGTTTAAAGCTCAATACTGTATATCAAAACGTGGCACTTTATAGTGAACAGGGGGTCTATTTGTATTCAAACAATAAATAGTTTTTCATTTAAATGTCTGGAAGAGCAAAATAATTTGCTTTTCAAATTATATTTTTTCGTTACCTTTTTTGAGTTGATCTAAATGTTACTGATTGTGTTAAATGGGCTTATGATATAGTCTCATATCGATTGCAGGCACCTGCATTGTATCGTATCGTGGCAGATATCGGCAAATATCGTATCGTTGTCCAAAGAATCGATATCGTATCGTGATGAAACTGGTGATTCCCACCCCTAGTAGAGTCCATACATCCAACACCAACACATCCCATAATTCCTTACATGTAACGTGTCTGGCTGTGTGACATCAACTTGTCAGCATGAAAATGACAGCCAAACATGGCACTGCAACTAAATAACACAAATACAATAGGCACATTTGTGACTGTTACAAATATAACACGTTTTATACTTGTGGCGTGCTACAAGATTTTGGCCTGTGCTACAAAACTATCAACCTCTGTAGCACCAGTGCTATGTGCAAAAAAGGTTTACGTACAGCCCTGATATGCCATCACACACACTGGCATTTAAAGGGTTAGAATTAATTGGAAATTAATTGGATATGTGGTGTTATGATCAGGGCTGAAGTTGAATAAAATATTTATGAAAGAAAAAGTGGTAAATTATTTCAACATATAGTGGCATATATTTTATGGCGTTTTTGAAGAGGACAATTTAGTCCCTTATGGTAAGAGTGAGTAGTTTTTTCAATCTGACATTACAAAAAAACTGAAAATCCATCAAAATCAGTGTTGTTGCTAATCATACATATGCTAGCCTGTTTAACAATAATTTGTGATGCCATCACAAACACTGGCATTTAAAGGGTACAAATAAAAAAAATGAGGAAATTAAGTCTTTGTAACAAAAAACTTCCTGGTGGGGGACCCCAAGACCCCCTGCTTAATTAAAAAGTGGCCGGACTGGGGCTATATTTTGCACTATATTTCCTGGCCTGAATGATTTCCCCAGTACGGCCCTGGTTAAAAGCCTCCAATGCTTATTAGTGTGTGTGCATTTGAACGTTTGCATGTTTCAACCATACATTTCAAAATCGATATTTTTTTGTCTTCCTATAATAGTGGGGGTTGCGGCTCTCCGACACCGTTATTTCGGGGGTCGCGGCCTGAAAACGTTGGGAATCCCTGCCTTATACGACCATTGAAAAATCTCACAATTAACTCTGAAGAACTGGTCCTCAGTAAAACACTCGTCGTACAAGTATCACAGAGAAATTTCAATGGTACTCTCACAGTTGCACAAGGGTTTCGGACAGACAAACGCTAGGGTTTGAAAGCTTGCCGTTGCTAATAAACATTTTAAATAATTGTTATAAACTGGTCAACACGGCTTTATTTCCGGCTTTGGGTGCCTGATGCTCACAGCGCAGGCGCGTCAGGCAGCCAAAGCCGCAAATAAAGCCGATTTGGGCTCTGTTGACCAGTTTATTAAAATTGTTTAAAATGTTTATTAGCAACGCCGAGCTTTCAATCCCTAGCGTTTGTCTGTCCGAAATCCTCATGCAACTGTGAGTACCTTTGAAATGTCTTTGCGACAGCTGTACGACAAGTGTTTTGATAGAGAAAAGCGAGACAGACTTAATTGTAGGATGTTTACATCATCGTAGAAGGGACTGTGTATTAGTCTCATCCAACAATGTTGGCGTGCATCACAGTCCCGAAAGAGGCTACATACCCAGCTGTGCTGCTCATCCCACAAATGCTTCTGTTACAGTGGGTGACAATATTGTCACAAGGAAAGATGAAATCACCTACCTGGGTTCCTGATCCTAGAGGCAAATCTTTCCTGTGACAAAATGGCAACCAATGTAAATTATCAAAAAAGTCAACCAACGAACAAAATTCTTGTACCGGATCTCCTCTAAACAAGAATACCTTGAAGACTCTAAAGGTGCTCCCATAGTCGAGCGGACCGTACACGGAGCGGACTCAAAGCGGACCCAAAGCGGACTCCAAGTGCGAAGCTCCAATTTTCTAATGCGCGGACGTCCCCGCCGCTCACTTGGTGTCACATATAAGGCTGCTCTGCGTTTTGGTTGACATCGACCTGCATTTTACTCTGACCACTTACTCCGTGCCAAGTGAGAGTAGGGCTTGAGATGTTTGAATGGCTTTTCAAAATGGTGTGTAAAACTGCCAGTTTTATTTCAAAATATTGGAAACAGAGATAACTCTTTATTTTTACATCGGATGACGACAACGACATGACAGTAATTGAACAGCGTGGGAAATATTGTGTAAACTGGCGCGAGACATGTAGGAAATTGGTCCGCGGAGGTCCGCTCGACTATGAAAGATCAAAGTGTCTGCGCGGACCTCGCAGAGTCCAGTGCGCGTACAGTCCGCTAGACTATGGGAGCACCTTAACTCTAACTCATTCAAGGCCCAGGCCAGGGTACTACGACTATGCTTGCACCTCATGGTACCAAAGCACCTCAAAGGCCCTAAAAAGACTACAAACATCACAAAACAAACTGGTCAGACTACTGCTTGACCCACCTCACCCCTGCCCATTTTGACAACCTAGGATGGCTTAGAGTAGACGACAGAGTACAGCAACTTGCAATGGGCCTGGTCTACAAGATACACTTCACCACTAAGATAAAGACTACAGCGATGGGCCCTAATATTAGCTGCTCACAACTACACGATTCAGTACAGGGGGGCGGCGGAACATGGCAATGCAGACGGCCTCTCACGCCTGCCACTGCCGGTTGAGCATAAGGACAAACCAGGTTCAGTCGTGGATACCGTACTGATACATCACCTTGAATCGCTGCCAGTATGCAGCACTGAGAATGCTGTCATCGATTACAGCTCAGCATTCAATACCATAGTCCCCTCCAAACTCATAGCCAAGCTCAGGGACCTGGGCTTGAACTATGACCTCTGCCAGTGGGTCTTGGACTTCCTGACGGGCAGACCCCAGGTGGTAAGAGCAGGCAACTGCACCTCCTCATCCATCACGCTCAACATAGGGGCCCCCCAGGGCTGTGTTCTGAGCCCCCTCCTCTACTCCCTGTACACACATGACTGCGTGGCACAGCGGAACAACAACACAATTGTCAAATTTGCTGATGACACAGTAGTGGTGGGCCTGATCTCTGCCAACGACGAGAGGGCCTACCTGGAAGAGGTAGAGAATCTGTCACAGTGGTGTCAGGAGAACTGCCTCTCCCTGAACGTCAGCAAAACAAAAGAGATGATTGTGGACTTCAGGAGGTCGGGGGTCAAGGACTACAGCCCCCTCAGCATCGACGGGGCACCAGTTTCAAGTACCTCGGAGCCCACATATCCGAGGACTTGACATGGACCACACACATTGACAGTGTTGTGAAGAAGGCACGACAACGCCTCTACTTCCTCAGGCGCCTAAGGAAGTTCCAAGTCAGTCAGAAGATCCTTAAGAACTTCTACTCATGTACAATAGAGAGCATCCTGACTGGCAACATCACCTCCTGGTTTGGGAATAGCACTGCACAAGACCGTAGCAGACTATAAAGAGTGACACGTTCAGCCGAACGCACAATTGGAGGGGGGCTTCCCACCCTCCAGAACATTTACAACAAGCGGTGCAGGGGGAAGGCTAAGAGAATTATTAAGGACTCGAGCCACCCGAACAACTGCCTCTTTGAACTGCTGCGGTCAGGCAAGCGATACCGGAGTCTTAAGGCGAGCACAGAAAGACTCAGAAGAAGCTTCTATCCCCAGGCCATCAGGCTGCTAAACGAACAATAAACACTATGCAACAACCATCAAATGCACACAGCACACACACCCACACGCACACACTCACTTAAACAAACAACACACTGCAGCACCCACTCTCCACACTTTAGATCACACAAACACACTTTATATTTATTGATAAAGGATTTGCACTACAACTCGTACACCTACTGTAAATTGTACCTCATCCCATTTCTGCCTTGCACTATATAGTATTGTATATTAGTACACTGCATAGTATTGTATATTATATGGTAACTCAGTTACGTCTATTCTGCATCGAACATTGTACATATGTGACATATGTCTATACTATACACTGACCTCATTTTTTTTTTTACTTCTAATTTACATGCTATATTATGTTATTTTATTTCATACTTATCTTGTCTTGCACAGTCTCTGGAGCGTAACAGTAAGAAGCATTTTGTATAAAAGTATTCTGTACTTCTGTATGACAACTATTAAAGAAACTTGAAACTTGACATTCGTAAGGAAACGAGATATGATCCAGTGCTCGCTCAGGTGATGGACATGAGTTTGTCAGGACACTTTCCTGTGGCACAAGGGCAGGACAGTGCACTGACTCCCTATTACACAAGAAGAGATGAACTCTCAGTGGTACAGGGGTGTTTGTTGTGGGGAAATCGGGTGATTGTGCCTCCAAAATTAAGACCCCAATTGCTACAGGAGCTGCATGCAGGCCATCCGGGAGTAGTTAAAATGAAAGCTGTGGCTCGTAGTTACATCTGGTGGCCGGGGATTGACGCTCAAATAGAACAACAGGCCAGAGTGTGTCAGTCATGATGTCAGCGCAACCAGAAATCTCCCGGTCTCTCCCCACTTCACTCCTGGCCATGGCCAGGCACTCCGTGGCAGAGGATACATGTGGACTTTGCAGGGCCCTTTGAGGGTCATATGTTTATGGTGGTGGTGGATGCTCACTCCAAGTGGCCAGAAGTGAAGCTGATGGGCTCCACCACAACCACTAAGACTATTCAAGTGCTGCGGGGGTTGTTCAGTCGCCATGGACTGCCAGAGGTTCTGGTCAGCGACAATGGGCCGCAGTTTATTTCATGAGTTAGCGTCTTTTCTCAAGGGAAATGGAGTGAAGCACATGCGCTCTGCTCCTTTTCACCCGGCCATGAATGGTCAAGCGGAGTGCTTTGTACAGACGCTAAAACGATCATTGAAAGCGTCCCGAGGATCAACGACAATGCAGAACAGACTGGATATGCGGCACGGTGGTGTAGTGGTTAACACTGTCGCCTCACAGCAAGAAGGTCCAGGGTTCGATTCCCGCTTGGGGACCAGGTTTCCATGATGCCAGTTACCCAGGTGGGGTATCTCCCAGGCCTTTCTGTGTGGAGTTTGCATGTTCTCCCCGTGCTCGCAAGGGTTTCCCCCCCGATAAGATAAACCCAATGGAAAAACATGCACAACAACAAGATCGCTAACGCTGTGGCGTCCTTGACGAAGACGGACAGGAGCACTTGGATTGGTCCCCTGGCGCGGCTCACGTTGACGCCTGTCTGCTCCCGGCTGCCCTTGGGGGGGAAGGATGACGGGATGGGTTAATCGCAGATACGAATTGCATGCATGCATCGCATGTGTGCCAATTGATGACCTCGGAGCAGGTCCTAAATTTATTATTTTATTTTATTCGTTTCTGCTCAGTTACAGAAATGCTCCCCATGCCACGACTAATGAGTCTCCTGCGGTGCTTTTCCTTTGCCGCCGACTCCGCTACCGCCTTGACCTCCTCAAACCCAGTGTGGCGGCGGTGGTGGATCAGGCTCAGCCAGTCCAGCAGGGTAGCAGAGCCCAGTTCACCAGAGACAAGGACTTTGCATCGGGAGACCCGGTGCTGGTCCGTGATTATAGACGGGGGGAGGATAAGTGGATGCCAGGGGTAATAATAATAATAATGACTTGGATTTATATAGCGCTCTTCACTGACCCAGAGCGCTTCACAGAGTCCATTATTCGTTCATACACAGTCATACCGGTGGTGGTAAGCTACACTTGCAGCCAGAGCTGCCCTGAGGCAGACTCACGGAAGCGTGGCAAATAATCAACGCCTACGGTAGGGCTGGGCGATATGACGATATTATATAAATATCGGGTACAGTTCATTAACAATACACTTTTTAAACGTATCGTGGATATCGTGATGTTTTGCCCTCGCGTTAGAGGCCGCCGCGGCTGAGATGAGACAAGCGCAGTGCTAAATGCTTTCCTCTCCCTCTCACAGGAAAAAAAAAGTCAGTCACACACACACTTGCCCAAATTATGTCATCTACACGCACATACACGCACGCAAGCGCACACACCTAGCCAGAGACAAGAGAGGCAGTGGCTCGGTGCTAGGGATGCCCCCTGAAACCCAGGAGTAAGCTCCGACGTTACGGTACTGCAATCGGTAAGTTAATCTATGAGCGGATTAGCTACGGAGCTAACAGTGTACCAACCATCCATCTGCGACGCAACAGTGGCAGCAACAGTGGACACGGAGTAATGTTAACGTTATGTCGAGTTCATACTACACTACACGTATGAACTCGACATAACGTTAACATGACTCCGTTTCCATGAAGTGTTTAATTAGCAGCAATCTGTTGTTGAAAATGTAACGTTAACCGGAAAACCGGAAATGGAATGAGAGTAGGGCTGGGCGATATGGCCTAAATATGATATCACGATATTTTCTGACCTTTCGGCGATACACGATACACATCACGATGTTTTTCTTTTTTACCCCAAACAATTCATTATGAGGCTTACCAAGACAGTATTTGAGTTTGCAAGCTAACATTAAAGACAAAATAAAATACCCATGCATTTAGCATTTTTATATTAGATTTAGATTATTAGATTATATATTGCATATGAGATATTATATGATTTAGATATGAAATATGATTAATTGAAAATGGGGGACCCTGATGTAAACAAGACTAAAGTCTTTCTCTGGTCTGCATCCCCTTAACAATTGTATGTATTGAGCTGTACTGTACCCATTCTGCAATATGTTAAAGTTTTAAATCAATCAATCAATAAATAGCATTTTAGCATTTTTATGAAACTACTGTATATATGTATGTCTCTAAATGTTTTGATGAATTGAAAATGGAGGACCCTTATGTAAAAAAGCCGAAAGTCTTTTTCTGGTCTTCATCCTCCTGTACTGTATTGTACCCATTCTGCAACCTTTTAATACAGTTTTCATTCATTCATTCTGACGGAAACATAATCATTTTGATTGACAGTCGAGTCTGCCAATGACGTCACACCGCTTGCACCCGCCCTGCTGTTCTTAGCACCAATCGGCAAGCGTTATTATTTTTTGACTTCCTGAATGTCCCGTGTGCTGAAGTGAACACTGAACATCAACAGAGCTACTAACGTTAGCTCCCCGCGGCCGTCGAGTAGGAGACCAGTGCTTCACAGGATGACTAAATGAGGCATAATGATTTTACTACAACGAATGTTATAATAAAAGCCTTTCCATACATCTGTCTGATTGAAAACTTTATTAACAGACCGCGGAATGGGCATATCTCAGCACAGGCTGAGATATGAACGAGTAACGTGTGGACAGATTGACGCGACACAATCCTCTTGGGCAAAACATCACGATATCCACGATACGTTGAAAAGGTGTATCGTTAATGAACTGTACCCGATATTTATATAATATCGTCATATCGCCCAGCCCTAAATGAGAGGACAGGAAGCCGTCATGAAGTCGGCTTCTGGCCCTTGTAGTCATATATATTGTAGTCTTTTAGTCTTATTAACTAAAAGATTTTAACAAAATAAAAAGCAGCAGCACTATTGGATAACTGAGTCATGTTTGCTATGTATTTCTTTCTTTAGGAGAGTAGGACATTTGTTTCAGTTTTAGCATGAACACAGGTTTTTGTTTTTAAGAGGGGGGGGTTTGATTTGATTTGATTGAAGTTTATTTCAAGTATGCAACACAACAAACAAACATCAAGTACAGATATAGCCTTAAGCCGTTCAAATAATAAATATATACATACATGTAAATAAATAAATAGTTACAATATGTAATCTAATCATCTAAATCTAATCTAATATATAATCTAAAAAAACGAAAGGCTAAAATGCTAAATATATAATCTAAGAATCCAATAATCTAAATCTAATATATAATATAAAAATGCTAAATGCATGAGTCTTTTGTCTTTAATGTTCGCTTGCAAACTCAAATACTGTCTTGGTAAGCCTCATAATGAATTGTTTGGGGAAAAAAGGAAAAACATCGTGATGTGTATCGTGTATCGCCGAAAGGTCAGAAAATATCGTGATATCATATTTAGGCCATATCGCCCAGCCCTAGCCTACGGCCCCTCCGACCACCACCAACATTCATTCACATGCATACACATTCATACGAGGCAAGTAGGTTAAGTGTCTTGCCCAAGGACACAACGGCAGTGGGATGGACATGAGCGGGATTCGAACCACCAACCCTTGGATCATTGGACAACCCGCTCTACCCCTGAGCCACACCGCCCCTGGGGTGGTGGTCTCCCAGGAGGGGCCAGTGTCCTACACAGTCGGGGTCGGCTCGGGGCATTGGAAACGCCACACAGAACAGATGCAGGCCTGTGACCCGATGCTACTCACTTCAGGGGAGCCAATACCACCAGCCCCATTGGCACAAACTACGACAGTCCTTATGCCAGATCCAGTGACCGTTTCCCCAGCGGGCGGACAAGAGTCCTCCCTAACCGGTCCCTCAGTCACGCACACTGAGGCAACTGACTCAGAGCCAACCAGAACATCCACAGAGACTAGTAGGAGGTACCCGGTGAGGGTAACCAGGCCCCCTGATCGCCTCACATTGTGAGTGGGACGTTCTGACAGACTCAGTTGGGCTATGGGGGTTATTTTATTGCACTATGGTATTTTGGTGTTATATTATGAGGGGTCATTCCGGGGCACTGATTGATTGATTGAAAAGTTTATTAACAGATTGCAGAATGGGTACAGTACAGTACAGCTCAATACATACAATTGTTAAGGGGATGCAGACCAGAGAAAGACTTTCGTCTTGTTTACATCAGGGTCCCCCATTTTCAATTCATCATAACATATATGACATACATGACATACAGATAGACAGTACTGCTACATCTATACATTTATGACATATCAGATTTGCAAATACAGTACTGTTTGTGATACAAAAGTGTCCAGAAAAAGAGTGTATATACATTTGGCGTAGAAACTGTACATTGGAGGAGGTTGGGTGGGGTGGGGTTGGGTGGGTGGGTGAGGGCTGTACATTGGAGGTGGGGGGGGTTGGGTAGGGGACACACATTTTACACTGTACATTGGAATACTGACAAAGCCTTACTTGGTAATTTACTGTACAACTAGGTTAGGACATTTATAGGGGCCAGTTTCGAATTGCAGTCTCACGTAGGTGTTTTTTGAGAGTGTTTTTGAAAGTGGGTAGTGATTCACATTCTTTTACAGCTTTAGGTAGGGCGTTCCACATTGATGTGGCATAATTGCGAAACGTGTTTAGTCCCTTGTTTGAGCCGAATCTGGGTTTTACATGATTTGTGGAGCTCCCTCTGGTGTTGTGATCGTGGTATTCACTGACCTTTGGGAAGTATTTTGACATGTACATGGGTACCTTGGTCACGTAGTGTATCTTGTAGACCAGGCCCATTGCAAGTTGCTGTACTCTGTTGTCTACTCTAAGCCATCCTAGGTTGTCAAAGTGGGCAGGGGTGAGGTGGGTTCTAGGAGTCAGGTCAAGCAGTAGTCTGACTAGCTTGTTTTGAGATGTTTGTAATTTGTTTTTTAGTGCCTTTGAGGTGCTTTGGTACCATGAGGTGCAAGCATAGTCGTAGTACCCTTGAATGAGTGCTCCTGCTAGAGTCTTCAGGGTATTCTTGTTTACCAGAGAGGAGATCCGGTACAAGAATCGCGTTCGTTGGTTGACTTTTTTTTTATTACATTGGATGCCATTTTGTCACAGGAAAGATTAGCCTCTAGGATGGAACCCAGGTAGGTAATTTCATCTTTCCTTGTGATAATATTGTCACCCACTGTAACCAAGAAGCCGTCGGTCTTGCTGAGTTTGTTATTTGAACCGAAGAGAATGGACTCTGTTTTGCCCATGTGTAATGATAGTTTGTTGTCGGCGAGCCATATGCAGATTTTGCCTAGTTCCGAGCTGAGGTCTGAGGGCACTTTATCACTATATTAGGTACCGGGTTTGGAAGTGGGGACAGCAATACAATTAAGAGGGGATGAGTGTGATGTATGTGGCTGTGGGTGTTTGACTACCTCACCATTCCTACTCCTGCCCTCTAGGGGGAGGGCAGCTCAGGCCGCTTTGGGCGTTGTTGTTATGGCAATAAAGCTAGCTACAGCCATGGTCTGTGGTACCTGTGAACAGCGTATTCCGTGTGATTAATATGCTACCATGGTCCGGGATCACATATATAATATCATATATGTTGTGCATGTCATAAATGTCACTATGAATTGAAAATGGGGGACCCTGATGTAAACAAGACAAACGTCTTTCTCTGGTCTGCATCCCCGCCGTACTGTCTGTACCCATTCTGCAATCTGTTAAATAAAGTTTTCATTCATTCATTCATTCATTCCGTTGCTCCTGCTAGGCTAACTGCATCAGCCATACAGCTAACGCAGCTAACTAGTATGTATGTTGGTTAGCCTGTCGGCTAAGTAGGCTACTGATGGTAAACAATTAGAAGGTTGTATGCTGCTTATTGTGGATGACACGTGGAAAGATAGGCTGTATAGTGTTCGTGTCTGCATTGAGTGTCGTGTTTATGTAGCCTACTCACCCACCAGGACAAGAAGTGAAAGATTAACAGCTTCCGAGTGACATCGATAGTCCATACTAGGTTAGCTGGCTCAGCTATACAGCGCGAGCGTGATTTTTTCCCGTAGCCTATGTGTGCGAAGACGCTCTCTGATTGGCTAGCCGTGTAAAGCGAAGACCCTCTCTGATTGGTTTAGCGCCGAATGGTCTCTTCCGCCTTGTACATATATAATTCTCTGCTTCAAAGTGGTTATGCTTTGGCACTCTTTCGAAGTGGGTTATGCTTAGAGTTAGGATTAACCCTAACCCTAACCCTAATACTAACTCTAAGCATAACCCACTTCGAAAGAGGGCCAAACCGTTCCTTCTCTGTATGTTCTAGCAGCTTCCACGCGCTTTCCTGAACTTTTCTGTAGTTTAGACATCCTAAAATCCGAAAAAGTTTACTTAAATCAAACATTCAGTGTGCAATCCATTCTAATGTTTAAATCCCAGTATCGCCGTAATGTCCGCGCATCCGGGTTACTGACCAAATCGTGAAGACGGTGCAAACACTGTAGTGTATTGAGCTATGCGGGTACCCGTACTGGGAGTAACCCGGATGTGGGACGAGAGACTGCATTCTGTATATGCATGAAGCTGGAGAAGAGACATTAAATGAGGGAGTCGATGTTAGACTAAGTCTGGTCGTCCTGTCAAGTTATTACATAACACAAGACAAACATCACATGGTGTCAGAAGAAACTTGGGAAACTCGGCAAGAATGGCACACTTTAAGCCACCGCCGAATTTGAGTCTGGAGGGGAATCTCACGGAGAATTGGCGAACGTGGCTGCAGCGTTATGAGCTTTTCTGTGTCGCTACGGGAGTAGCTGTAGCAGAGAAGTCAGAAACAGTGCAGTGCGCGACATTCCTACATGTGGCGGGAGACGAAGCCATAAAAGTGAGTAACACGTTTGTGTTCGCGGACGGGCAGAGGAACCAGATTGCCATATTGAAACGGAAGTTCAAAGAATACTGTGAGCCTCGGAAGAATATGCCATACATAAGGCATATGTTTTTCACCCGTGTACAAGGTCCGTCAGAAACTATAGATGCATATGTCACAGACCTGAAAAATAAAGCAAGAGACTGTGAATTTGGCAACCTATACAACTCATTGATACGTGACAGAATTGTCTGTGGGATACGTGACGATCAAGTAAGAGCCAGATTGCTCAGAGAGGCGGATCTCACGTTAGAAAAAGCTCTTGATGTGTGCCGTGCCAGTGAAATAACATTCACCCAGATGAAAGCGTTACATGAGGAAGTTGAAGTGCACAAAGTTAGCACAGCAAGGCCATACAGAAAAGGAGGAAACTTCACAAAAGAAAGCCCAATGAGTAGTGAAAGGAAAGTGGACTGTGACCGATGTGGATACAAACATGAACAAGGGAAGTGCCCAGCCTATGGACAGACATGCAGGAAATGTGATAAGAAAAATCACTTTGCAAAAACGTGTCGTGCAAACAGTCAACTCAGAAATAAGAAAATGCATGTTGTGGAACAGAATCAGGAGGACAGTGACAGTGAGACAGAGGAAATGTTCGTTGGAACAGTAGAGATGAGAAGCATTAAAGAAATTGAAAAGGAAAAAAGGGACCAAGACAGATGGTCTGAAGAGCTGCTAATAAACAAGAAAAGAGTCACATTTCGAATTGACACAGGAGCTGACTGTAACGTCATGTCAGCCAAAACGTTTCACACGTTACATGTTCACGACAAGTTGCATGCATCCAAGTGCAAGTTAGTGACTTATTCAGGCCACAAGATGGAGCCCTTGGGCAAAACATCAGTCACATGTCTGTATAAAGGTAAAACACACAGGATTGACTTTGAAATGATAGAGAAAGATGCTTCAGCGATTCTAGGAAGAGAGACCAGCACAAAGCTGAAAATGGTCAAAAGGCTATATAGCATGGAGAAAGGAGAGAAAGAAGACAAAATGCAGAAAGACTATGAGCATCTCTTCTCTGGACTTGGCTGCTTACCAGGTGAACACAGCATCAAGATAGACCCTGACATAAAGCCAGTGATACACGCACCTAGGAGGATACCAGTTGCTCTGAGGGACAGAGTGATTGAACAGCTTCACAAAATGGAGCAGTCAGATGTAATCATAAGGCAATCTGAGCCAACACAGTGGGTCAACAGCATGGTGACAGTAGTCACGCCCAAGAAGATAAGGATTTGTATGGATCCTAAAGATCTGAACACAGCAATACGAAGAGAACACTATCCACTCCTCACAGTGGAGGAAGTGGTGTCACGCATGCCAAATGCAAAATATTTTTCTGTGTTAGATGCAAACCAAGGATTTTATCAAATAAAACTGGATGAAGAGAGCTCCAAACTGTGCACGTTTAACACACCCATTGGGAGGTACCGTTTCAAGAGGCTTCCCTTTGGCATCTCGTCGGCGAGCGAGGTGTTCCAGAGAGCTGTAGCCCAGATGATTGAGGGGTTAGATGGTGTGGTCAACATCATTGATGATCTGCTGGTGTGGGGGGACACCTTAGAGCAACACGATCAGAGGCTGGTGAAGCTGCTGCAGAGAGCAGATGAGAACGGCCTGAGATTCAATAGAAGCAAGTGCAAGTTCAGGATGCCAGAGGTCAAGTACATTGGCCATACACTCAGCGCAGATGGACTAAAGCCTGATGATGAGAAGATAAGAGCCATTGTACAAATACCTCCACCTGCTGACAAGCCAGCATTAATGAGGTTCATGGGAATGATTCAATATCTAGCTAAATTCATTCCTAATCTGTCTGAAATCTCTGCACCTCTAAGGACGCTGTTGCAGGGAGAAACAGAATGGCACTGGGAGGAACCTCAACGTCAGAGCTTTGAAAAGCTGAAGCAGCTGATCACAGGAGCTCCCACTCTGAAATACTATGATGTAAACAAGGCTGTGACGCTGTCTGTGGATGCCAGCTCGGAGGGCATCGGGGCTGTGATACTGCAGGATGAACGACCTGTGGCATACGGCTCAAGGGCACTCACAGATTGTCAATGCAGGTACGCGCAGATCGAGAAGGAGCTGCTAGCCATAGTGTACGGATGTGAGAAGTTCCATCAATATCTATATGGCAGAGAGGTCAAGGTCGAAAGCGATCACAAGCCTCTAGAAAGCATTTTCAAGAAGCCACTGCATCAGGCTCCCCTGAGACTGCAAAGAATGCTGCTGCGGCTTCAAAAGTACAACATTGCAGTATCATACAAGCCAGGAAAGGAGCTTCACATTGCAGATGCATTGAGCCGTGCTTATCTACGTGAGCAGAAAGAGGATCTTCTGGAAGAGGAACTGCATGTGAACTGGATCACACCACAGTTGCCCATATCAGAGGAAAAGCAGGAGATGTTCAGGAATGCAACTGCACAAGACCCAGTACTGCAGGAACTAAAGAACATGACAATGCACGGATGGCCTAAGGACAGGTCTGCTGTGTCAGATAAGGTGCAGCCGTTTGACATTCAGAGAGGAGATCAGTTTTGCCTCAGGTCTACTGTTCAAATCAGAGAAACTCATTGTACCACAGCAACTGAGACCACAGATGCTGGACAAGATACACGAGTCACACTTGGGAGTGGTCAAATGTAAAGAAAGGGCCAGAGATGTGCTTTATTGGCCAGGCATGTCTGCACAAATTGAACTAGTTGTAGCACAGTGTGCTGTCTGCAATGAGCACAGGAGCAGCAATCAAAAAGAGCCACTGATCTCACATCCACTGCCAAATAGACCATGGGAGAAGGTTGGCACCGACATGTTTCATAGCAAGGGCTCAGAATATCTGCTATGTGTCGACTACTTCTCAAAGTACACAGAGATAATGAGGCTGACCGACACCACCAGTAAGGGTGTTATAACTGCCATGAAGTCCATATTCGCCAGCCACGGGATTCCAGATATTCTGGTCAGTGACAATGCCCCTCAGTACGCCAGTGCAGAATTCAAGAGCTTTGTAGAGAGCTGGGAGTTCAGTCATGTCACCTCAAGTCCACACTATGCTCAGTCAAATGGACAGGCAGAAAAAGCTGTGCAAACTGTTAAAAGGATGCTCAAAAAGTCTGGTGACCCTTACATAGCGCTTCTGGAATACAGAAATACACCACTGGAAGGTGTGGGCCTGTCACCTGCCCAGATGCTGATGGGGCGTCGGTTGAAGTCAAAACTGCCAGCGTCCACCTCACTGCTCACCCCTGAAGGTGTACTTAATGTTCACAACAAGTTGAAAGAAAAGCAAGCTAAACAAAAAAGCTACTATGATCGCCACGCTAAACACCTACCTGTGCTGCGTGCTGGAGAGAATGTGAGGATGCAGTCTGGAGACTCTTGGAGGCCAGCTGTAGTTCTGAGGGAGCACGAACAACAACGTTCCTATGTGGTGCGTACACCTGAAGGAAGGATGTTCAGAAGGAACAGGAGACATCTCAGGGAGACTGCTGAGAGAGAGTTTCCATCTGCTGCTAAGAAGCAAGATGTGAATGGGGATATGAACTGTGACAACCCAAGGTTTGTTGATCAGGACAGTTCACATGCACAGACCCCAGCGCACACTCCACAGGGAAGCAGTGACACTACTGACTCTATCGCACAACCGTTTCGCACTAGATCAGGGAGACTGGTCAAAACTCCAACAAGGTTTAGAGAGTAGGGAAACAAAAAGGGGACTCTGCTCATTTATGGTGCACTGTAACTGATTCATTTAATGTTCACTGGATGACTTTGTGGTTACAAAAACTACAGTTTGTGTTGTTTTAAATGCAGGAGGCACCTTTGGTTGTTTATGTGCCGTATAGGCCCACAGTGCTTAGTTTTATTATTTTCTTTCCAAGAACTATTTCTCACTATGTTCTGTGATTATTCAGTTGTTGACAACTTGTTAAAAAAAAAAAATAATAATAATGTCTGAAGAATGTGGAACTTAAGAAGGGAGATGTAGTGTATTGAGCTATGCGGGTACCCGTACTGGAAGTAACCCGGATGTGGGACGAGAGACGGCATTCTGTATATGCATGAAGCTGGAGAAGAGACATTAAATGAGGGAGTCGATGTTAGACTAAGTCTGGTCGTCCTGTCAAGTTATTACATAACACAAGACAAACATCACAAACACTATTGTGCAGAGAAATGGCTCAAACATGAGAGCAGAGATTAAACAAAAGGGCTGAGGAGCGGCTGGGTGGCGCAGTGGACTAAGCGCTCTACCACCGCAGAGACTCTGGGATCGAATCAGGGAGGGGATCTGGGGGAAATAGCATGAGACTCTCTCACGCGTTACGTTCTCCCAGGGAAACTCCTCGCTGTCGGGTGAAAAGAAGCGGCTGGCGACTCCACATGTATCGGAGGAGGCAATGTGATAGTCTACACACCCTCCCCAGACCGACAGTGGGGCAATGCACGCAACAACCAGGAAGGGAATTGGCATAACGACTACAATTGGGGATGGGTGAAAAATACAGAAAAAAAAGAAGGGTTGAGGTTTTCTCCCAAGATGCTTGTGACATTTTCAGTGGCAGCTTGTCCCCAAACGTTCTTAACTCATTCTGCGGCAATGGCGAAAAAAGTCTGGTTATCTCGCCGGTAGTTGAGCGCCAATCACGAGAAAAGTCGGGTTTTAATCGCTATTTCTTTTATTAGCTATATCCATTCATTTTTCATCCAGCCTGATGTTATCATTGGGAATGGGTCTGAGCTCGCAAAAGGCCAATACCGCAGCCGGTATTGCACATCATTGGAATCCCTCTGGTTTGGGCTGTGCATCGATCTAAGAAGTCCGGTCCGGGTTTTCCTTCTCGGGCATAACTAACGTTATAACACGGATTGGGGACACTGGGAGCACCGTGGATTCATGTGTTTTGGTTGATAAACGTTGGACAGGCGGCCGCGATCAATATTTGGAATGGCGATCAGGAATTGGATTATTCTTTTTGCAGTACATCAGATGTGAGGTTAGGACTCTATGTTACCAATCTTGGGTTAATCCGATGTTTTTTTCGTAACGATCACAACGTGTCTTGTGTGTGTGTGTGCGTGCCGTTGGCGCCGACCAAAGCACGGAGGGGCGACTTTTCCTCCCCCCGCTTTCGTGCGTGCATGATGAAACATAATACAGACAATCTAGCGTTTATTTCAGAATGATTCATAAATCAAGCGACAAATGGCACGATTTCTAAGGAAATACATTGAAGCGCCGTTTGCTGGAGTTTATTGGGATTCGACAGGATCACTCTAAAACTATACTCATATTCACCACGGTATAAAACGGAAATGTATGTATGAAAAAATTATGTTTTTTGCATGTTGACCGGAAGAAACTCACTGACATGTTTATTAGATCCATAGCTATAATATTTAATATAGTTTTAGCACTTGCAAACACCGACATTATCCCCATTGAACAGAGTGCTGGCCTTCTTACCACACGGTAAACAGCGACCTCTAGGCGCTGAATGAGTTAATGCAAAAATGTCTGGCTGTCCACACAGTCATTCTTTACATATCATAGCTTGCCCCATCAGTTTCCCAGGCCCTGAAGAGAAAAGGAAAAGGAAAAATACATTATTTGACACGGCAATAAAAGAGGGTCACCATAGGGATTTGATTCAGAAATGCTATTCATAGTTCAAGTTTAGTTCAAGTTTCTTTATTAGTTTTTTATTTATATATTATATATATGTAGCACCCTGAATATTCGACTATTATTCAGAAGTGCTGACTTGCCTTTTATCTCCCCTTTGTGCACAAAGACATGTTGACTAGTTTCCATTGATATTCTCTCGAACAATGACGCGAGTTTCTCCTTCTCTCACCGGCTGGAATATGGATTATAAACAGTAATCAATCAATCTAGTCTCACGTTAGTGCTGCAAACTCTCTCTGAGCTCCATTGGGAAAATACCGCCCCCTATCGTCTCTCCCTGTTGTACTGCACCCCATTGGATTAGACTGAATGAAACACATGGGGGGCCGGGGAATCCAGCGTCCTCATTTTACTTCTCCGGCAAGCCACCCGAGGGGATCAAAGTCATTGCCGAGCTGCAAAACAGCGTGGAATACATATTTCCAGTACCCAGCGCTGGATCAATAAACGCGATCGATATTTGGAATGGCGATCAGGAATTGGAATAATCTTTTGAGAACATCTGATCTGAGGTAAGGAATCTATTTTACCAGTCTTGGGATAATCGGAGCTATTTTCACAGATATATCAGCGTGTGCCATATGTGTGTGTGTGTGTGTGCAATCAGGAAATAAGAGATTCGATTTTTCAGCCCGCTTATATAGCGTGCATAAGTACACATATACTATCCATAATCTAGCGTTTATTTGAAAACTATTCATAAATAGGCCGAAAAATTACAACGTTTTTTGTGTATTCCAGAATATTCCAGTAAAGGGCGTTTATCACAGAATCTTTATATTTTCCTGAAACTTAAGAAAACGAGGGTTTTTCAAAATGGTATAAAACGGAAATGAACCGATTAAAAAAAACAATCCGTTTCGACAATGTTGACTGCAAACAAGTCATTGATAAGCGACGGCCAGATTAGACACATATAATAATTTAAGACATAGTTTATGCGTTCACAAATATGAGAGCGCTATCATTGAAGTGGGTGGTGGCATTCAAGGGGGGTAAGGCGCACCGCATGGCTGGTAATCAAAGTGTTAATAGCGAGAGAGAAAAACGTCTCTCAAACCGAAAAGAATTGGCTGCAGACCAACCAGCCAAGAACAGAAATATCACCATTAAGGCTTGTGACAAAGGCGGTGGAATCTCTATAATGGATACATCTAGATACAGTGAAAAAAATCAAAGAGATGTTGACTGACACAAAATATTATGAGAGAATATTGCTGAATCCCAGGAATAACTACAACCTAGAATTGAAACAGATAATCAAAAGAGCTGAGGAAAATAAATGGGTCACTGCAAAAGAAGTAAGATTCCTGGTGGATGAGTTCTCTATCACACCAGTCATCTATGGTTTAGCCAAGGTGCACAAATGTCCAAACGACCCTCCACTCCGACCGATAATCTCAGGGAGAGGGTCCCTCACAGAGAATGCCTCTAAGTTTGTAGACCATCACATCCAACCACTGGTTTGGAAACTTCCCTCGTATATAAAAGATACATCTGACTCTGGTCGGGTACTCAGGGGCAGCGTTTTTTCTACCTCAGGATCTTAAGCCGTTTTGAGGCTGGGCTCCAACCACTGTGTGGCCTGGTGACAATTGCCACATTGTTATGCAGCTGGGAATCTCTGACATCACTGATATGCACGTTTTGAGATGACTCAGATTGGTGAGGGTGAGGGTTGTGAGGGGAATTGGAAGAGTGCGCCAATATGAGAATTAGAGACACAAGTCTTATTGATATAGAGCCACACGGCCGGGAAACGGTACTGAATACTGGGAAAGGCCAATTGTAAGATAGTACCCCTTTAAATTGAAATGTTGTACTCTGTTTTTATAAATTGTTATTTCTTTTATTATTATTGCTCTGTTATCTCCCTGTGAAGTTTTGTGTATTGTTATTATGGTTATTGTATTGTGTTGTCTTGTTTTCATGTTAAGAAAAATTTGATAAAAAATTAGGCCAATATTGCGGTCTGGTGGGCCGTGGTGGAAAAACTAAAAGAACACATATGACTCTGGAAAGTACTGAAAGTACTGGATAAGGTATTATATTGATGGCTCACGTTGGGGTCCTGAGGGGGGGGGGGGAATAGAGCGAATATTCATGTATGTTGATGGTTATGGTGTTTTTGTATTTTTAATTTTGTTTTGTTTATTATTTTTCATTCAATATTGGTCCTATGTATATTTTCTGACCCCCTTCTGATCTGGGTCTGGTGATCGTGGGCTCTGGCTGGGGTGGGCCGCGGTTCGGGGTCTCTGCGGGTCGAGGCGCTAAAGAGGCGTGGTGCTTTGGCTCGCGGGGGGGCCGGGCTGTGGCTTGCGGTTGCTGGACCTGGAGGTGGAGGGGGCTCGGTAAGCACTTTTTATAGTAAAGATTTTATTTTGTTATCCTTTTTCTTTGTGACAACTTGTATTGACTGGTTGTGTATCCGATATATAATAGGTCTAATTTATTGTCTAGTCATTGTTGTGTTAGTTTGTGTTCTTGGATGTCTGTTATGTAATATTGTCATTATTGTGCTGTGTTGTTTCTTGTTTGAAAATATGAAAATAAAAAGATTTGGTCAAAAAAAAAAGATACATCTGACTTTCTAACTAGATTTAGTCAGAAATATTGGTGACAGTGATATTCTCGTAACCTTACACGTTACTTCGTTATATTCCAACATTAACCATAACCTTGGCATAGAAGCTTTGAACCATTTTCTAGGTAAACACCCAGACCAAACACCTCCGCATGAATTTATCATGGAACCGATGAAATGTACACTGAATAGAAATTTATTTATGTTTGAAAATACCTATTACCAACAGGAATATGGTTCTGCTATGGGATCCCCATCCGCGTATATAGACCCCATATCAAATACTTTGTTCGATTTATCGATGATATTTTCGTGGTCTGGTCAGGGAACGAGGTAGAACGGTCATCATTCTTGTCTCTTGTGTAGAATCCATCACTTTCAGCATGGAAAAGAGCCGAGAATCCATCCACTTCCAAGACGTAAAACTAACTAAAGTTAATAACTTAATCACCACAACTATCTACAGAAAACCAACGGATAAAAACAACCTCCTACAGTTTTCTAGTCACCACCCAGTGCCTTTAAAGAAAAGCCTGCCTGTAAGTCAATTATACAGACTCAAACGTATATATGTAGCTCTCAGGAGGAGTTCCACTCCGAAAGTGAAAGTATGTTGGGAAGATTTGATGAAAAGGGCTACCCAAAGGAAAGCAGTGCCTTAACTCCGCCATGGCCACTGTAAATCAAATTGAAAGAAAACAACTATTCCGTAAGAAAGAAAGAAACAGAACACCAGGCACCATCAATTGTGTCCTTACTTATCCATTTAGTTCCGTTATTAAGTCCACAGTATTGAAACACTGGCACATTCTATTTTGATTTGATTTTTTATTTGTCTCGAACATAGAAACACAAAACAAGTTCAAAAAACAAAAAGGTAAATAGTCAAAGACTATTTCCATACAATAAGTGCTCGAGAAGGAACAGGGGGAAGTAAAACAACTTATCAAGCCCTGCCCCTTCCTTACAATATTTGACATTATAATTTAATAAAAATAAAATAAAAGTAGTTTTTTATATATCCAAATATCCAAATGAGAAAAAAATAATAGGCAGTCACATTACTGCTCAAGCTCCTCTCTCTTATATGTGTCAACAAGTGCTTGTTTATAGCTACCTTTAAATGTATTGATATTTTTGCTTAATTTTATATTCGCATCCAGACCATTCCAGAGTGATACCCCACAAACTGCAATGCACATACTTTTAAGAGTTGTAGAACTTTAAATGACCGCTTCCAACACCCTCCACACTTTACGCATAAAAGGGCTACTAACCTGAAGGACCGCCTAGTTACAGCGGACTTGTATTCAAGGCCAGAGCCTTTTATTTATGGAAGCTTCCCATGTAGAGCATGTACATCTTGTAGCCACATGATCAAAACACACACATTTCACGACTCCCACACTGGAAGAATTACAAGATCAGATCGCTAATAGAAAAGAAAAAAAAACAATAAAAATAAAGTAAAAAAGAAAAGAAGAAAGAAATAACAGATCGCTAACACGTCCCTGACAAAGACGGACAGGAGCAAGTTTCTTTATTATTTATCACAATAAAATACAGATATTTTAGGATGAAATGCTCGTTTCTGTATGAGCCCCTGAGAGTGTGCTTCATACAGTAAAAAAAAGAAAAAAGTAAGTAAAGACGAATATTCAATATACATATATACAATAGAGAGTAAAATGAGTAGCAGTGAGGTACAATGCAGAAATGAGGTACAAAACTTAGGGTAAGGTTGTTTATTTGTTGTTTATTATTGTTTATAATTCCGTGATCGTCGTTAAATGATTTATGTAGTATGGGTGATATATAGATCAGAGCAGTTTGCATGGATAATAATAAACAAAAATGCTGAAAGTCACGGCAGCCTCCTCTTACCGTTGGGCGATGACACTGGAGCAAAAAGATCCCAGTTATTTGATGGGGATCGAGGCGATCCATTTCCGGTTTGTATAATAATAATAACAGCCCAAATCATGTTGATTATTGAGTTATGGCAGCGATCGCTACACATGGACGTGTGTCTTGAGTCCCGCAACGCTAAGCGAGTGGCCGGACCTATTTAGGAGACGCACCGATATCCAACCGGCATTTCCGGTTTGGCAACTCGCCGATCATCCACCAGGTGGCAGTAGTGAAGCGTTGCAGAGTTGTGCCGAGTCCCACAGCATCAGACAAGGCTCTGTGAAGGAAATATGAATACCATGGCGAAAATATGAAATATGATCAAAATAACGTTGTACGCCGTGATCTGTCAGAATTCGCATGAACTTGAAACCCGTTGTATGACGTTTTTGGCACAGAAAGTGTTAATAATAGATAAATATAATGTAGTGTTAAAGCGTCTAAAGTGAGTAAAGTGAGTGTTTGTTTAAAGTGAGTGTGTACATGTGTTCTATGTGTGGATGTGTTCTGTGTGTGTATGTGTTCTATGTGTTGCCCATCTTGCATGTGTGTGTCGCTGCATGACGATGTAGCAATGTGCTACAAATAAAGACTCCAGTTTTTATTTGTTTGAGCTCAGTGACTGCTTGAGCTCAGTGACTGTGTTTGAGCTCAGTGGCTGACTGTGTTTGAGCTCAGTGGCTGACTGTGTTTGAGCTCAGTGGCTGACGGTGTTTGAGCTCAGTGGCTGACTGTGTTTGAGCTCAGTGGCTGACTGTGTTTGAGCTCAGTGGCTGACAGTGTTTATTCTTTTGTATTTTTTTTTCACTTTTTCTGTATTTTTGCTCCCATCCCAATTTAGTCGTTATGCCAATTCCCTTCCTGGTCGTTGCGTGTATTGCCCCACTGTCGGCCTAGGGAGGGTGTAGAACTACCACATGCCTCTTCCGATACATGTGGAGTCAGCTAGTGGCTGACTGTGTTTGAGCTCAGTGGCTGACTGTGTTTGAGCTCAGTGGCTGACTGTGTTTGAGCTCAGTGGCTGACTGTGTTTGAGCTCAGTGGCTGACTGTGTTTGAGCTCAGTGGCTGACTGTGTTTGAGCTCAGTGACTGTGTTTGAGCTCAGTGGCTGACTGTGTTTGAGCTCAGTGGCTGACTGTGTTTGAGCTCAGTGGCTGACAGTGTTTGAGCTCAGTGGCTGACAGTGTTTGAGCTCAGTGGCTGACTGTGTTTGAGCTCAGTGACTGACTGTGTTTGAGCTCAGTGACTGACTGTGTTTGAGCTCAGTGGCTGACTGTGTTTGAGCTCAGTGGCTGACGGTGTTTGATCACACCAGGTCAAGAAAGGCCAGTCTCTTGGCCACGCCCTCCTGTCCATGTTTCTCCTCGAGCTGCTGGCGGTCTGCAGGGTCGGAGGAGAGCAGGAGGCCGTCGTCATGGCAACTCCAGCACGGGAGGCGGCGGCAGGGAGCTCGGAGGAGACGCAGCGCGACCAAGAAGTCTCCACTCGAGTTAAGCAGAGCCTTGGTCACAGTCAGGAGGTCCTGAGAGAGAGCGAGAGAGAGAGAGAATTTTCAATATCATCAAAATACAGCAATAACCCGTGGTTTCTTTTGTTAATAGAAATGTGAGTTTAGACTCTGCACTTCAAATGAGTTCCAACTCTAATGTTCTGTCCATTCACCGTTCACATTAATGTGCATTATGAAATGACAATTGCACGACATCAACCTGCTCTCAAGGTACTGAAATGTGGCACAGCGATCTGTGTATTCTGTAGTACCGACGTCATTTGGTTGGTACCTTTAGAGTTCGGTACCCAACCCTAGAATTCAGTAAAGAATCTTGGTGTGTAGTATAGTAGCACCTCCTCAATCTGATGCTGCTTCAACCCTCTCACCTCCTCAATCTGATGCTGCTTCAACCCTCTCTCACCTGCTCAATCTGATGCTGCTTCAACCATCTCTCACCTCCTCAATCTGATGCTGCTTCAACAGTCTCTCACCTCCTCAATCTGATGCTGCTTCAACCATCTCTCACCTCCTCAATCTGATGCTGCTTCGCCTTCAACCATCTCTCACTAGCACCTCCTCAATCTAACAGTATTGAAAATATAGATCCTGTCCAAGTCTAGTGTCAGCACAATGTCAACAAACGCTCTCACCAGATTGGTCTGCTTCATCAGCCCTCTGATTCGCTCCTTGTCCTCCTCCAGCTGGGCCTGAGTTAGTGAAATGGCAGTGTCCTTGCTACTGATTGGCTGGGGGGACGAGGAGGCTGCAGTATCGTTGTTTGCTACTGGCAGAGGCTCTTCTTCCTGAGAATAACTTTCAAATGCAAAGAGGTGAGAGGGAGCAGGCTCACTGGCTGCAGCCCCAGGACAAGCTGCCTTCACTGGGGGAACGTCCTTGGAAGCCTGGGCCTCTAAGCCCTTCTCCTGGAGGCCAGCAGCAGAGGTAAGGCCAGGGGGAACGTCCCTGGAAGCCTGGGCCTCTACGCCCTTCTCCTGGAGGTTAGCAGCAGAGGTAAGGCCAGGGGGAACGTCCCTGGAAGCCTGGGCCTCTAAGCCCTTCTCCTGGAAGCCAGCAGCAGAGGTAAGGCCAGGGGGAACGTCCCTGGAAGCCTGGGCCTCTAAGCCCTTCTCCTGGAAGCCAGCAGCAGAGGTAAGGCCAGGGGGAACGTCCCTGGAAGCCTGGGCCTCTACGCCCTTCTCCTGGAGGCCAGCAGCAGTAGAGGCAAGGCCAGGGGGAATGTCCCTGGAAGCCTGGGCCTCTAAGCCCTTCTCCTGGAGGCCAGCAGCAGAGGTAAGGCCAGGGGGAACGTCCCTGGAAGACTGGGCCTCTAAGCCCTTCTCCTGGAGGTTAGGAGCAGAGGTAAGGCCAGGGGGAACGTCCCTGGAAGCCTGGGCCTCTAAGCCCTTCTCCTGGAGGTTAGCAGCAGAGGTAAGGCCAGGGGGAACGTCCCTGGAAGACTGGGCCTCTAAGCCCTTCTCCTGGAGGTTAGGAGCAGAGGTAAGGCCAGGGGGAACGTCCCTGGAAGCCTGGGCCTCTAAGCCCTTCTCCTGGAGGCCAGCAGCAGAGGCAAGGCCAGGGGGAACGTCCCTGGAAGCCTGGGCCTCTAAGCCCTTCTCCTGGAAGCCAGCAGCAGAGGTAAGGCCAGGGGGAACGTCCCTGGAAGCCTGGGCCTCTAAGCCCTTCTCCTGGAAGCCAGCAGTAGAGGCAAGGCCAGGGGGAACCTCCCTGGAAGCCTGGGCCTCTAAGCCCTTCTCCTGGAGACCAGCAGCAGTAGAGGCAAGGCCAGGGTGGAAGGTCTCCTCGTCAGACTGGGAGAGAGAAACACAGGCCAAACATTAAAGGAATACCTTGAGCCTTTAACCCTGCCAGGCCTCTCTGGTCATCTGATTCAGGTCTTTGTGTAGTTCCCAGGGTGCAGTAGGGTTGAACAATTAATCTAAATGTTATTAAAATCACATTATGGCCTAGTCTAGTGCAATATGCAAATCACAGGAGGTGCAAGCCCTAGCCATATTTTCAGAAAACCCATTTGCATGTTCTTGGTATCTAGGGACATCCATGGACCTCACCTCAGGGAATGTATTCCCAGTGTCGGAAATATTGTGTAAATGCTTGAGTAAATTGTAATGAACCAAAAGAGAATATCAATTATTATTATTCAGTTTTTCTTTCCATCTTTTTTTTTTTTTAATCCTCTCTTTCTCTGTTTTCTCCCCGACCCAATTTAGTCATTGTGCCAATTCCCCCCCACCCCTACCTGGTTGTTGTGCGCATGTTCTCCTACCGGTCGGTACAAGGGAATCCTGAAGTCATCAGCGTGCTGCCTTCGACACACTCGGCGACAGCCATTGACTCTTTTTTCACCTGGCAGCGAGGACTCTCATTGGTGAAGTGTAACGCGTGGGAGGTCACGCTGCCTTCATCAATTCCTGCTTCCGCTGAGCAGGCACCCAGACCTGACCTGTAGGGCAAGCCAGTTCACCACCCACGACTTGCCCTCCCCCTAACCCAGCCAAACGAGTTAGTATGACGATCAGCCCAAGCCTCAAGCAATGCTGACTCCGGGAGTCGAGACCGCAGCCTCTTGCATTGGTGACGAGCTCAATCTCCGCTACGCCACCTGACCGCCCTTTCTTTCCATCTTTGATGGTGAATAACACCATGCTAACATTGACCAAAAGTGAGAAATTGCCACTGAGCTCATTCAGCACCTTCCTGAAATCAAGTATACTAAGAATCTAAGCAAATTAACAAAGGGTAGATGATTTACATGGGTTTTTGTAGTATTGAATTTTTCCATCCGGACACATGCAATTTGAAATATGAATATAGAATATCAGGCCTATACATTACCTTATTATGGCCAATACATGTATAGATCAGTCCAAATCTCCTCTTTGCAATGGCAGAGTTAAATCTGGATTTAGTACCAGGCACCCGTTACAGGGCAGCAAATACCGTTAATGAAATCTACTGTAAGTACAGTTACTTTTGTATAATGTCAATAGCTCCGCCATTTTTTATCGGATTGCGACACTTTTTTTTTCTTCTAGATGTTCACAGAAAGGTAAAGAAACAATATACTTTGTATTCTAATAACAATTGAGTTTGTTCGACCCCTGAGATATAGTCACAATTTTCACGCCAATATATATTTTTCACATCAAGCGGCTGCAGCTTTGACTGCGGCTGGTGTGAGCTTGGTAGTGTAGTTTTATGAAATGTCGACGTCCATCGAAAGCCCTGGGTCTCCTCTTTCTTAACACTTTCCTGGCCAACTACGTATATATACGTTATTGAGATCTGACCTCTGGAGGCCAACCACGTATATATTAGGGGTGGAACGGTTCACAAAATCGACGGTTCGGTTCGTATCACGGTTTTCGGTTCGGTTCGATATATGTTGCTTTTTATTTAAAAAAAAATGTTACACTCAAATCTAAACACGTTTCTCATTTATAAAAAAGTTTACAGTGTTTACAGCCTTAAATAATGTTTGGCACAGAAAGACTGAACTGACTGAAAAATATAGGCTACATTTGTCAAAGTATTAACTTAGTGCAAACAAACAATATGCTCAGCCAGCACTAGACTTTCCTTTCTTTAATATAAACACAAAAAAACAATGTCAACAATGTTAAATTCCCTGAATGTCAGTTCTTAATGGAAAGATTAGTTTTCCGCTTCAAATTAAAGTGCAGTATTTGAAATACAATGAAAGGAATATGGCTGGATTTCTTATCAAAGGGAAAAGTGTCACCGTTATTTAAAATAAATAAATAAACAAATTAGAAGGCCATCAATATAAATTGCAGCATACATCAAACTAACACACACACACTGTACTGTTTCAAAACAACACTGCTCTGTTCATTCTATTTTTAAAATACATACATTATCTGTCTACATTTATTTAGACTAACATTATTTAAATATTGAGTGCAACTGTGGTGGATTAACGTAATTCGGTGAGTTGGAACTATCTATGGGTTGGCGGGTCCCCACGGACATTTTAGCGTCACGGACCTTCAGCTCCGGTAACGTTAGGAGTTCATAACATGCAGTGGAAAAGCGGCAATAGTCCCGGTTGGAGTTAGTAGACACAGTTGTATGTTAGCCTTCTTGGATGTCCCATTTTCTCCTCTGCTAGCTAGTAGCTACGATAACATTTCATTGACTGTATTAGCTGGCGGGCTACCATAGTTAAAAGGTGCGTTGTGTTGTACAAACTGCTAACGTTATGGCAAGATGTGTGTAGGCCTATGTAATGTTAATGGCTATGTTTTTAAAGTCATAATGAAGATTGATTTATATTGGGCTTGCCTTGCCATTTACACAAACTGACTAGCACCTGCAGTGCTGCTGCTGCAGCCAGCGCTCACCTCTCCCAGCTCCATGCCAAATGAAGTTCTTTTTTTATTTGCGCATCCCCTGAACCGTACGATACACAGACGCCCCAAACCGTGGAGGTCGTATCGAACGGTGTACGGTTCGATTGCGTATCGTTCCACCCCTAGTATATATACGTTATTGACTAGTTTTTGCTTTTATTCCATTTTAATATCCTACTCAATGTCACAGAGCTGTATGTTGGCTGGAAAATGCCTGTTGGGATTCAGAAAGTGCAGTACCGGCCAGATCCTGGTAGTGGCGCTGTCTTGATAATGCAGTTCTCCTTGTTGCAGACATTAGCTTAGCGCCCTATAACTAGCTTTGCAGGAATTACCCTAGACCGATCCGATATAACGTTCGTATTCACGATGCTATAAAATGGGAACGTATTGATGAAAAAATTATTTCTTTATGGCATATTGAAGGGAAGGTTTATACTGTCAATTGACAATGACATTGACAATGGACACATAGCAATAATATAAAATATAGATTTAGCTCTACAAACAACCTCACGCACAGTGAAACATTGTTATGAGAAGCTGGCCTCAGAGTGAGATTAGACGGCCCCCAATAGCCGGGAATGCGTTTAGACTACAACGAGTGCTTCTTCTTCTCGCGTCTAATTCATCCGTTTTCCAGTGCAATGCGGAGAGACTTTTATAAGCTCATATTTCGCTAATAACACTTAAAATCATTGGTAAGCAAACGTAGTGCTGAAAATATACACTTTACTGCTGTTTTGATAGGGTTAGGGTCTTTACTCTTGGCTACATTTGAAAAAGAAACGCAACATTACATAACCCCTTAACTCATTCAACGCCAGACCCGATGATAGTCGGGTTAACTCGCAGACCGCTCAGCGCCAATCACATGCAGCCGCCTACGCCTTCCAGCTGGTATTGCACTCCATTAGGAATGGTGTAGTTTCTTTTCTGGGACGATCCGAGCAGTGTGGGCGGGGTTTAAATACTCAGGTGAGGTAGGCATATACAACGATGGCATGGAACAGTAACCCCGCCCGCCCGTTCGTGTGTAACACTCGGTAATGTGCGACGGACCTCCACAAGCAGTAATTGGAATGGCGATCAGATAATTGGATTATTTCTTTTGCATTACATCAGATACCAGGTAAGAACACTATATATAAAAGCTTGCGTTGATCCGATATGTCTTTCTACCCCGATTGAAGCTGTCTCTGTGTGTGTGTGTGTGTGTGTGTGTGTGTGTGTGTGTGTGTGTGTGTGTGTGTGTGTGTGTGTGCCGTTGGGTGGGAGGAGGTGGCGGGGGAGCACCGCGGTCCAGGGCTCTTTTCATTCTTGCATGAGGAAGGATAATAATGATGATCTAGTGTTGATTTCAGGAAGATTCGATAATCAGGCGAAAAATGACATTGTGTTTAGTGTATTCCACTAAAGGGCTATTATCGTGTCTTTTCCTGGTATTACTAAGAATCACCAAAACTATACTCATATTCAAAACGGTATAAAACGGAAATGTACCGATGAAAAAACAATACGATTTGTGCATGTTGACTGGAAGCAACTCACTGATAATCGACGGGTGTATTAGACCCATAGCTATAATTTAAGATATATTTTAAGCACTTGCAAATCTCGCAGTCCCCCCATTGATTAAAGCGGTGGCGTTCTAGCACCCTCTCGCGCATTAAGCGATGGTGCAGAATGAGTCAAGCATGAGCGGTATATGAGAAATATTAGTTTATAAATATCTTGGTGCATCCCGGCGGAAACCGGATGAATTAGATGGAAATAAAGGAAGCCGTCATACGTGTGTGTGTGTAGTCCTATGCAAGAAGAGACCCAGGGCTTTCGATGGGCTTTCGAATTTCATATAACTACCCTACCCAGCTAACGCCAGCCCCTGTCAAACTTGGAGCCTAGCGTGAAATAATTGTTTTACTTTAGATTTTTGTACACTTGTTATTCAATGACACATTAACATATTACATTAACGATTACATTAACGATATATGTAAAGTATCCAATATATTTAAATGTATTTTATTTGCGGATGACACTAATCTTTTTTTTCTGGTGAGAATATCCAGCAGCTTTTAGAGGCCATCACATCTGAAATGAAGAAATAAAAAAAATTGTTTGATAGAAACAAATGATCATTGAATTTGAGCAAAACAAAAATTATGGTATTTGGAAACTGTAGATTAAATACTCAAGTACAAGTTAAAATAAATTATGTGATTATTGAAAGAGTTTATGAAAATAAATTCCTAGGTGTAATAATGGACCATAAGGGTGCTTTCACACCAGAGCTGTTTGGTCCAGACCATCGGACCAGAGTTTGTTTTCTCGGATAGTCCGCTTTTTTTGGGGTGGTGTGAATGCTTAGTCGAACTCTGGTGCGGAACAAACACGCAAACTCTGGTCCGCCTGAAAACGTAGGTCTCGGTTCGCTTCATCGGACCAACCGCGGACCAAATATAGGAAGTGACCTGATAAACTGTGCATCTTGGGTAGAAGGAAAAAAACAAACACCGTGGCGGCATTCACTGCAAAACAAGCACACGGTAAACATGTCTCGTGGACAGACGTGGGCGAATGACGAGGTGAAAGCCCTGATACACATTATGGGCAGAAGACCAAATTAAACAGCTACTTGTGGGCACCCATAAAAACAACGCGGTGTACAAGTTGTTTAGCGAGAGGACGGTGGTAATGGGCTTCAATAGAACAATGGATCAATGCCACGTCAAAATAAAAATATAGCAATATATTAATAAATAAGCAGAGAATTAAATTAGATGTCCATAACATTTGTGTTTTTTATTAGCATAGCCTAAATAAATATGAATTCAAGAAGTTAAATACTGAATTAACGACACATTTATTAACAGGCTGAAAGTTCAAACGAATAACAGGCTGAAAAAACAATTAGACTATTTAATATAGGCTATGCGTGCGTAAAAGGCAACTTTGGCTATAGCCTTCTAAAACTATTGAATAGGCTAAACTTCTTTTTGGCTTCTTGGGTTCACATTTCTGTGGTTTGCAATGGTGCAGCTGCGGGCCAATGTTCCGAGACATATTACATTTAATTTGTTAGGCTATTTGAATACACCGTGGATTCAAATAGCCTAATAACAATTACAAATATATAAATATGTCTCGGAGCATTGGCTTGCAGTTGCGTTGTTGCAAACTAGAGAGATGTGAATTAAAGAAGTTAAAACAAATAACCGGCTGAAAAAACAATTAGCCTATTTAAAGTCTGTGACTTGCTTTGAAATAGTAGGAGTTCGGGGGACGAGAAAGACAAGTTCCCTTGGTATGATGACCTGGACATTATACTTGGCACAAGACCCACATCCAGCCCGAAACATGTCGTTGAGTCTTTCGAAGATGAGACCCATCAGACGGCAATCACGGCATCACCAGCACCGCCACAGACTGAAAATTGTGACGCCTCCGCTGATCTGGAGTCAGACACACACATCCAATAGACGAGCGCCCTTTTAGACCGCGTGACATTGTTCAGAAAGTTTGGTGCGCTTGACAAATTGCAATGTGAATGCAGACAAACCAAATGAAGAATGCAACAATGTTGCAACTTCACCCCCTGAACCGCACCGAGTCCGCACCGAGTCCACCAAAACTATATGTGAAAGCGCCCTAAAATCTGCTGGAAACCTCACATAAAACATGTCCAATCTAAACTGTCAAGAAGCATTTCAGTCATGAGTAAAGTAAAGCACATTCTGGATAAAAAATCACTCTACATTCATACATACATACTACTGTTCACTAGTTTTACCATATTTAAATTACTGTGCTGAAGTCTGGGGAAACACTTATAATTCTACACTACAACCACTTTAAAGGGCCATAAGGATAGTTCACATTGCAGGTTATCGTGATTCGTGATCACACAACATTATCTTTAAAGTCAAAAACATTAAAGTTAAATGATCTTGTCGAATTTAAAACGGCACAATTAATGTATAAAGCAAAAGGTCATGTACTTCCAGGAAACATTCAAGAACTGTTCTTTGATAGGGAGGGGGGTTATAATCTGAGGGGAGAACTCAATTTAAAAGTTCTTAGTGTACGCACTACCATGAGAAGACACTGCATCTCAATATGTGGAGTGAAACTGTGGAACAGTCTGAATGTGGTGCTAAAGCAATGTCCAAATATGAGACAATTCAAACTGATTTATAAGGAAATGATGTTCACGAGGTACAGGGATGAGGAAGGGACTTGATATTCACAGGTGTTTACATTTTAATTTTATTTCTTTCATGTTTTACATATATCGTTTTTGTTTTTTTGTTTTGCATATATATATTTGTTTGAAATGTTTTAAATTAGTACACTCATTTGAGTAGTGGAAAAGGGGTAGGATTAAATAAGTGTATACTTCTTCCTACTCCTTTTCGAACATGTAAATTGAGTTATGTTTTGCTTAGTTATTAATTTTGTTTGTATTCATTTACATGTTCGAAATAAAGATTTCAAATCAAATCAAAATTCACCATCAAAGATGATTATTATTTTTTTTATAATAAAAATGTATATTGTCCTTTGGTTCATTACAATTTACTCAATCATAGTAACAGACACAATATTTCTGTCACTGGGAATACATTCCCTGAGATCCATAGATGTCCCTAGATACCAAGAACATGCAAATGGACCTTGTAGAAGTGCAATCTTCCATTTACTTGAGTATGTACTTTTAGGCGAATTTTCTGAAAATGTGGCTGGGACTTAAGAGGTTAATACGGACTGTATTGATCTATGTGTGACGTAAAATTAATCTTGTACCGGTACCGGGCCGATCAGGCTTAAGAGATTAACTGTGCTATAGAAATAAAGCATGGCTTGACTTGACCTTTTAACCTTTAGGCTGCTAGAAATCCTGTCCTCAGGTAGAAACTAGACCCTGTCCTAGGTAGAAACTAGACACTGTCCTGACCTAGTTTTTTAATTAGAATCTAACCTAGAATGAACATAGACCCTACCAAGAGGCTGCCTCGAACCAATCATGAAGCCACTCCTCTCTGCTTACCTCTTCCAAGTTATCAAACTCCCTGCTAGCCATCTCCAGGATCCCCAGCTTCCTGTGTGTCTGCTCTCCGCCCTGCACCGCCACCTGCTGGACCAATGCTGCCACTGCCACTACTGTAAGACAACAAAACCCAACAAGACTGACACAGTAGAATACAATAGAAGACAAGTAGATTTGAACATAAATATAATAACCACATAAAAAATCAATCACTATTAGCCGACTAAGAATTTCTTGAGGTAACGTCAACATTTACATTTTGTCATTTAGCTGACGCTTTATCCAAAGCGACTTATAAGTTATGTACAACACGTCATCAGGAAGGGCACAACTCTATCAGCTGGGTAACAATGTTCATCAAAGTGTTGAGTGCTACAGTGTAGGTTATTATATTAGGACAAGTGCATGACAGTCAACCTTACCAGACTATCTGGGAACCAGTCTCTCTTTCATCAACAACTATCAAAAAGTGGACTTGAGCAAAACAATAAACCACCTAATGGCTCCAGTATCCTAGAGGCATGGCCAGGGGGAACGTCTCTGGAAGGTCATATATATATGAGAGTGTGTGTGTGTGTGAGTGAGTGAGTGAGTGAGTGAGTGAGTGAGTGAGTGAGTGAGTGAGTGAGTGAGTAGGTCTATTATGAAATGACAATTGCCTGTCATTGGAATTCGGATAATTTTGTACCTGGGCGGGTCTTAATCCACCTGCTCTCAAGGTCTTAATCTACCTGCTCTCAAGGTCTTAATCTACCTGCTCTCAAGGTCTTAATCCACCTGCTCTCAAGGTCTTAATCCACCTGCTCTCAAGGTCTTAATCTACCTGCTCTCAAGGTCTTAATCTACCTGCTCTCAAGGTCTTAATCTACCTGCTCTCAAGGTCTTAATCTACCTGCTCTCAAGGTCTTAATCTACCTGCTCTCAAGGTACCAAAATGTGGCACCAATTGATCTACCGTGAATCGGTACTCGGTAGTATCGACGTAATTCGGCCGGTACCCTTAAAAGTACAGAGTTTGGGAACCAACCCTAACTCCTAGTGGTCAACAGTGTCAGACTGTGATTGTACTGGGCAGCTCCTTGTGGTCAACAGTGTCAGACTGTGGTTGTACTGGGCAGCTCCTAGTGGTCAACAGTGGTCAACAACTCCTATTACTATAATACAATGCTAGAGACTGAAAAATGACATTTATAGTACATGTCCCCTTTAAGGATATTCTGACTGACTTGGAACTTCCTTAGGCGCCTGAGGAAGTAGAGGCGTTGTCGTGCCTTCTTCACAACACTGTCAATGTGTGTGGTCCATGTCAAGTCCTCGGATATGTGGGCTCCGAGGTACTTAAAACTGTTCACTCTCTCAACCGGTGCCCCGTCGATGCTGAGGGGGCTGTAGTCCCTGACCCCCGACCTCCTAAAGTCCACAATCATCTCCTTTGTTTTGCTGACGTCAACAGAGTCAGACTGTGGTTGTACTGGGCAGCTCCTAGTGGTCAACAGTGTCAGACTGTGGTTGTACTGGGTAGCTCCTAGTGGTCAACAGTGTCAGACTGTGGTTGTACTGGGCAGCTCCTAGTGGTCAACAGTGTCAGACTGTGGTTGTACTGGGCAGCTCCTAGTGGTCAACAGTGTCAGACTGTGGTTGTACTGGGCAGCTCCTAGTGGTCAACAGTGTCAGACTGTGGTTGTACTGGGCAGATCCTAGTGGCAACTGTGTCAGACCGTGGTTGTACTGGGCAGCTCCTAGTGGTCAACAGTGTCAGACTGTGGTTGTACTGGGCAGCTCCTAGTGATCAACAGTGTCAGACTGGTTGTACTGGACAGCTCCTAGTGGTCAACAGTGTCAGACTGGTTGTACTGGACAGCTCCTAGTGGTCAACAGAGTCAGACTGTGGTTGTACTGGGCAGCTCCTAGTGGTCAACAGTGTCAGACTGTGGTTGTACTGGGCAGCTCCTAGTGGTCAACAGTGTCAGACTGTGGTTGTACTGGGCAGCTCCTAGTGGTCAACAGAGTCAGACTGTGGTTGTACTGGGCAGCTCCTAGTGGTAAACAGTGTCAGACTGGTTGTACTGGGCAGCTCTTAGTGGTCAACAGTGTGAGACTCTGGTTGTACTGGGCAGCTCCTAGTGGTCAACAGTGTCAGACTGGTTGTACTGGGCAGCTCCTAGTGGTCAACAGTGTCAGACTGGTTGTACTGGGCAGCTCCTAGTGGTCAACAGTGTGAGACTGTGGTTGTACTGGGCAGCTCCTAGTGGTCAACAGTGTCAGACTGGTTGTACTGGGCAGCTCCTAGTGGTCAACAGTGTCAGACTGGTTGTACTGGGCAGCTCCTAGTGGTCAACAGTGTCAGACTGGTTGTACTGGGCAGCTCCTAGTGGTCAACAGTGTCAGACTGTGGTTGTACTGGGCAGCTCCTAGTAGTCAACAGTGTCAGACTGTGGTTGTACTGGGCAGCTCCTAGTGGTCAACAGTGTCAGACTGGTTGTACTGGGCAGCTCCCAGGTGTGAAGCTAAACGTTCCCATGGTAAATATAACTAACCTGAGGTGGTAGCTGGTTCCTCCTCCAGTCTGGCTCTCTTGGGACTGGGCTGCTCTGACTCAGCATCAGATGGTGACTCAGCATGCTCAGCATCAGATGGTGACTCATCATTCTCGGCGTCAGATGGTGACTCGGCATTCTCGGCGTCAGATGGTGACTCAGCATTATCTGCATCAGATGGTGACTCAGCATTCTCGGCGTCAGATGGTGACTCTGCATTCTCGGCGTCAGATGGTGACTCTGCATTCTCGGCATCAGATGGTGACTCAGCATTCTGAGCAGGAGACTCTGTTGATGGTCTGGTCACCTTGAACACAGGTGATGATGAAGGAGACTCCTCAGCATGAGGCAGCTTCTGGGGAGGAGTGTCCAGCTGGGACTCAGGCTGGGCTGGTAGAGGGTCCTCTGGCACCTCCTGGAGAAGGTTTATATATGATGTTAAAGGACAGGTAGAGAAAGTGTTAACGTTAGCTACCGTTACAAAATGACCCAGTCAACTATTCACTTTTAGTTTAATACATGATGAGGCATTGTCTAACTGAACGGTATCTAGCCGGCTAGCTACTGATAGCTCCTGATATCAACAAATGCTCCAGCAATAGTCTAGTTATCTAGTACTAGTGTATGATACCTCTGTTAGCTCACGTTAGCTTAGCTCACTGTTCAAAACGAAATGTCCCATTCAACTAAATAGTTCACTGAGGCGTTGTCTTAACGTTATATTTCCGGCTAGCAGTAGCTACAGACAGCTCCTGATATCAATGTCTTATAACACTCATTCGATGCATATTCGAAGCCCGGCTTGCGTCGCAGTCACTAACGGGGATAGCTGAGGGAGTAGGGTATATCTGCAGAGCCTAGGGTAAATCTGCAGAGCCGAATGTGATTTGATCAAAGCAGAGTATACACACAGACAGTGGAGATAGCGAGCATTTTGACTTGTTGCGTGGTGGCGTTGTCTCGCAGATAATACAACTACAAGTACAAGTCTAATTATATAATATATATATTTTATAAAAAAAAAAAAAAAAATTATATAATTTTTTTTTTTTTTTATTAATCAAAAACGATCGGTATCGGATCGGTATCGGCCGATATGGCTCAAGACGATCGGTGATCGGTATCGGTGGCAAAAAACGTGATCGGGGCATCCCTACCTAATCTATGTTTTAAATTATGGCTATGTGTCTAATCTGCCCATCGCATTATCAAAGACTATTTTCCAGTCAGTGCTGTGAAGACATTGTTTTTTTATCGCGTCGTTGCCGTTTCAGAGCAGTTAGAAAAGCCCCCGTTTTGATATAAAAAACAGCTCATTCTGGAGCATTCTATGAAAATCGTCTTTTAGTGGAATATTCCACAACGTTGATATTCGTCGGCCTTTTTATGAATCGTTTTCAAATAAACGCTAGATGATCAATATTATACGTGCACGCACGCACATTACGGCCGCGCACTGATAATCGCCTCGTTGATTTCCTCTCTGACTTTTACAGTGAAACCGAAAGAAGACATTTCACAAAACAGCTTATAACTTCATCAAACTTACTCTGATTATCCTACCACTGATAACATAGAGTCCTTACCTGACATCAGATGGTATCCAACTGGTATATTCCAATTCCTGATCACCATTCGGAAAAATCGATACGTGTATGGATCCAACGCGATACAGTAGAACTCCATGATCCGCGGGGATCTGAGGCTCCAGAATGAACTCTAGTAACCCCGGCTGGATCAGTGAACTGGAAAATGTGGAGTACCGGATTTTTTTCCCCATTCATTTTCATTGAGTCTATTCCAAAATCACTTATGTCATCTGGGAGACGACAGGGGGCGCTTTTTTCCACAGTGATCGTCGGCGCCCCTCGGCTATACTCGGGTAGGCTCGGGTGATGCAATAATTTTTCAGATCGCAAAAAAAATATATAATAATCTGAGAAATCTCGTGAGTGGCTAGCAACCACCTATAAAAAAAACACGAGAAATCTCGTGAGTGGCACTGAAAGAGTTAATGGGATGCAGACCAGAGAAAGACTTTCGTCTTGTTTACATCAGGGTCCCCCCATTTTCAATTCATCATAACATACAGGTAGACAGTACTGTTACATCTAGACATTTATGACATACCAGATCAACAAATATACAGTACTGTTTGAGTACAAAAAGAGTCTAAAAAAGAGAGTATAATTTGAGGGGGAAGAAACTGTGCATTGGAGGAGGTTGGGTAGGTGGGGGGGGAACTGTACATTGGAGGGGGTTTGGGTTTAGACATTTACAGGGGCCAGTTTAGAATACTTTACATAAAAATAAAAAATAAACTGCAGTAAAAAAAACACCATAGTTTACCAGGGAATTATTGTTCTTTTTCACCATGGAAAGTTATATTTAGGTGTTTTGAACCTCCATGTGAAATTTGGTGCAAATACACCTTTTCCTCCACCGTTTTTTAGCAGACAATGTGAAAATACATACATTTTGGTGTTGCCATCATATTTGGACCAGTATCTCCCTGCAATTTACCGCCCCCCCCCCCACACACAAAAGGCCCATCCATCACCGATGTTGCTCTCCTCCTCGTCTGTTGTGGCTCCTATCAATGTCCCTCTCTGCATCTTATTCAAATAGCATAGTTACACACATGAATCATCAACAGGTGATTTTAATTCAAGCTGCACAATAAATTAGTATATAGTTGTCAGACCACTTCAACCCAAAGCTTCAAACGCATCAAATCCTTCACTATGATTGTCATCATCACTGTCCCTGCATTCTGGCTCAGAGTCCTTTTCATTTATATTATCTGGAGCATCCTCAACAAGTTCCAATGCTTGATGAACATTATACCTCTTTGTCATTTTGCCATTCTATTATAAAACCAGGGACAAGCGCCTCTCTCTATCCTCTGTTACGCACAAGCAGTGCCTGTCTGTCTGACAGCCCGATCTGCGGAGCGCACTGTACTATTGAGAAACTATAGGAATTTTCCATTGGTTCTCCCAGCCCACGTGACCATTTCTAGCATTTCAATTGGCTATAGTGACACTGACACATATAGATATGATAGATAGATACAGCGGATTAGATGCAGTCTAAGATAAAACTACCAATCTAGATATTTCAAGATTCTATGCCTTACTCACTGCCAGATCTGTGGGCGAGATATACACTTAAAATTTCGAGGGAGAGAGAAGAAATTCCCGATTCAGATACAATCAGATACAAACAGATCCAAATATATTTAATGTTTTGCAAAACATGTTTAGTGTTGCATGGGCTTTAGAGGGTTAAAGGACAGTTTAAGAAAGTGTTAAATGAGTGCGGCTACGTGGTGCAGTGGGCAAGGCGCTCACCACGAATGCTGGAGACGCTGGGTTCGCCTGTTCGAGCCCAGCGCTCCACATTGCTTTCAGTTTAGCTGGTCGTCCGTACTAATACACATTGGCAGTATTAGGGGGAGGGAAACTGATGGGTGGGGATCGGGCGGCGTGTTGCTTTTTAACAGCGGAGGAGTGCAAGAATGTGACAATGTGACCATGTGACCGCGGCAGCGCGAGAGAGAGGCAGTGCGGAAATAGGCTGTCTATTGCCATTCTCTAAGACAAACGCTAACCTTAACCAGCTCCTTAACAGCGCCTAAACTTAACCTTTCTAACCTTAACCAACTCCGAAACAATGCCTAACCTTAACCTTAACCTTAACCATGCCTAACCTTAACCGGCGAAAGAATACACAGTAAAAAAAAAAAAAAAAAAAAAAATTGATGGGATTCGAACTTGAAACCAACGGACCGCAGGACCGCCGCGCTGCCAGGTGAGCTAAGCTTCGAATGAGAATCATGGCGGTTCACGGCTAAATAATGCCGCAAGCTCTGCCGCTCCGCTCAGCGGTTGCCGCGCCTGCCGCGGGGCGTGTCGCAGCCAATCAGGGAAAATGCGGAAGCATTCGGCGCACTCCTCCGCTGTTAATAAGCAATAGGCGATCGGGCGTTGTGGACAGCGACTCCTACAGGTCGGTTGGTGCGCCTGCGCAGTAGAATCAGGAAGCGATGGGGGCGGGGCCCCTCCAAAGCCCAGACCCCTGACGCTGAAAGATCGCGCCGCGCAGGTGGAAAGATGCGACTGCTGTTACCTCGAGTATCGGAGGGGACTCGTGCTATGTATGACTTAGTCCACATTGCAGCCGGCTTGTGGGAGGCAAGAAACAGCGTTCGAGACAGGAGAGGGTTGAATTGGATGATACGAAATTGGGATGGGAGAAAAATAGAAAATGGGAGAAAAAGTGGATAAAAAAAAAAGAAAGTGTTAAATGACAAGAAGGAAAACTACATTCCTTAACTCATTCTGTGCCAATCACGGAAAAAGACGGGTTAACTCGCCAACCGTTCAGCGCCAATCACGAGAAAACTCGGGTTCTAATCGTTATTTCTTTTATTAGCTATATCCATACATGTTTCATTCATCCAGCCTGATGTTATCATTGGGAATGGGTCTGAGCTTGCAAAAGGGCAAATACCGCCGCCTACGCCTTCCAGCCGGTATTGCACTCCATTCGAAATTATGTAGTTTCTTTTCTGGGTTGATCTGAGCCGCGCGGGCGGGGTTTAAATACTCCGGCAGGATGAGTGTTTACAACGATACATCTGCAAGGCTGCCCCCCCCCCCCCCCCCCCGGCATTGCATATGAAGGGGGGGGGGGGGGGGGGGGGGTGAGCGCCCCGCTACAAACCCCGTTTCATTCTTGCATGAGGAAGGATAATAACAATAATCTAGCGTTGATTTCAGGAAGATTCGATAATCAGGCGAAAAATGACAACATGATAAGTGCATTCCACTAAAACGCTATTATCGCGTCTTTTCCTGGGATTACTAAGAATCATCAAAACTATACTCATATTCAAAACGGTATAAAACGGAAATGTACGGATGAAAAAAACAATCAGTTTTTTGCATGTTGACCAGAAGCAACTCACGGACAATCGACGGTGTTATTAGACCCATAGCTATAATATAAGACATATTTTAACACTATGATCGCCGGGGACGAGTTAAGACGTCATTCCTAGCCATGCTCATTCTGCCGAAGACGCCGTAACTCGTCTTTGATGTCAATATTTAAAAAATCTGTGATCGAAATCATATTTACCCTCCGGAGCCCTGAGACACACTGCTGATCTCCTCTCAACTCTCTAGCGGTTCAAGAGCGCCATCTGGTGGCCGATCGGCAGATCGCCAACCGGAAATGAAACTTTGAACCGGAAGTGCTCATCCATATGTGGTCCGGGCACTCGCTATCGTTAGAGAGACTCCGTCTTGATACAGTGAACATCGATCGGTGCAAATAACTCGAAAAAACAACATGATTTGGACGTATATACTATTATACAACCTGGAAATGGATCGGGCATTTCTCCATCCCATAATAGAAAAAATTCTGTTCCACACTCATCTGCCAGCGGCGCGAGGAAGCCACGGTAAGATTCAGCGTTATTTTCTAACGTCTTCTATACTAACTGATCTGATGAACATATGACCCACTCTGGATGAATCATCTAACGCTGCCCACGGAATTATAAACGATCCCCCGCCCATCCGGTCATCATCAGATGATACGTAGAAACTTCTAGAATCACGTCCAGTTGAAATTTTTTATCTTGCGCCGATTGCTATCAAACTGTATTTCATCATCAATATAATGCATTTGGAGCTATAAATCAAGTTCTGGAGAAAGCTGCAGAAAATGATAAAAACATACTTATACTTTAGACCATATTTTAGTATGAATATGTGAATGAAAAAGTTTAACGTTGCTACACCCTGAACAATACATATAGGACATTGAATGGGCCATAATAATGGCAATTTAGCAATAGAATTTAAAAAGTTATAGCCCTGCAAAGAAGGGGAACTTCTCCATAGACAAATAGAGCTGGCGAGGGATGGTAAATTATGAATTTAACCCCCGGCGATCAAAGTGTTAAGCACTCGCAAATTTCGCAGTCTCCCCATTGATTAAAGCCCTGGCATTCTAGCCAGAAAGAAGGTAGACAGCGACCCCTGGCGCCGATTGGGTTAACCTCTTAACTCATTGAGCGCCAAAAACGAGATTTCTTGTTTTTCAAAGCCAGAGGGTGAGTGCCAAAACGAAAAATGTTCCCCCTTTTTTTGAATATTATTATTCTAAACAATCACGCTGACCTTGGTGTGTGTTCCTCTGAGTAAGTTAGAATTGAAATGACGATCGAATCCCAATAGGTGGCAGTATCGCCTACCTTTTGAACTGGGCTAGTTTAGTGTGGGCCCCCCCCCACGCCACAGTTGAGAGCACTAGAGAGGGAGCACCAGTGAGTAGAGAGGTACCAATGGCGATCGCGACTTTTGGAGATTATTATGAAGAGGACAAAACAATCACACTTATGGATGATAACATGCATTTTCACCAGACTACATTGGACTCAGCACTCCTGGTAAATCATAAAAATACTATAGTCAAACTGGCCGAGGAGGTAACATTATCTGTCGCAGAGTTGAGAGCACCAGACTAGAGCCAACTAACGTTCGGCAATGGCGATCGCCTATAGAGCGAACTATTGGAGATTATTATGAAGAGGACAAACGGTGATGATCCATCCATAACATAAGGTGCGTTTTCACCGGACTATGTTGGATTCTATTATTTTCAAACATGCTGTTTGGATGTACGTTCCTGGATGTAACGTTACCCTGGCGCTGCTAACGGGCCAACTAACGTTATATTTATTGATCCTGTTCTGATCCAAGACACTTGGAACAAGAGTTGACAAGGTTTTGGTGGACCTGTGAAAAGGTAACGTCTATTTTACCGAACCCCATCATAAAACATGCCTTTGTAATTATCCCAGCGTCGGAAAACGACCCCCCCCCCACCTTGGTGGCTTTGTGAATATTATTGATTGATTGAATGTGTGTTTTGTTTCAAGGTTTGTAACCTGTTGGAGAAAAATTAAAAGCTTTCGACAACTGAGTGGCATCCTGTCCATCCCTTCACCCCAGCTGCGGGCGCATAGAAGCACATTACCTTTGACCTGGAAATAATATAGGTTTCAGGCGAGCAGCCCGCACAAAAATGCGCATGCTGCACAAAACAAGTCATATCTTGTGTTCCAGAAAACGAGACTGGATTATTTTGAAACGGGACGATTTTTAGCATGGGATAGTGCACGAACGAAGGCATGTAGAAATAAACGTTTTTGTATACGATGGGTCTGCAAACATCGTGAAAATGGTCAAAAAAGCTGGCTCCAGGGAGTAAAGATGGAAAAACAACGTGGAGGTCAAAGAGTTAACATGCTAAATACATTCCTTAACCTCTTAACATGTATACGGGCTAGGGGTGTAACAATGCATCGATTAATAAAAATGCATCGATTCTAATGTGACGATTCAACTGCATCGATTTGAAAATGTTAGAATCGATTATAATCTAAATGAATTGTGTGTGCGTGGAAAGACGATGAAGTCAGGAGTATATTATATTGATAGTAAATTTACTGAGGATGGACAGATAATGTTGATATTTAAACATAAAAAATACAATACATAATAAATGTATTCATGATCATCATGCAACATAAAACAATTGTAGGAACAGTTTGGGAGAGGAAGGGGTTTTAGGTTGCGTGTTGTGAGTTCCAAAAGAATTTACTTAAAGTTTAAATCTCAATATATCAAAATGTGGCACTTTACAGTGAACAGGAGGTCTATTTGTATTAAAAACAATAGATAGATTGTTTTTCATTTAAATGTCTGGAAGAGCTCAAAAATGTAAATGTAAAATGATATTTCCATTGCCTTTTTTGAGTTGATCTAAATGTTACTGATTCTGTTAAATGGGCATATAATATAGTCTCATATCGATCGCAGGCACAGAATCGAATCGGACCATATCGTATCGTGGCAGACGTTGTGATAGGCAAATATTGTATCTTTGTTAAAATAATCGATATTGTATCGTATCGTGATGAAACTGGTGATTCCCACCCCTACTAGAGAACAGATGACATGTTACAATGGCAGAGGATTTATCAATATTTTGGATTTAAACACAGTAGCAGCAAATGGAGAGGAGCTCAGATGATCAGTCTGAAAAAGTATGTAGTGCTTTTTATTTATTTTTTTATCAGCTGTGAGAAAGTCCGCGGGAGAAACTAAAAACTAAAAACTGTAACATTTGAATGACCCTGCTGTGTTACAAACATATAATTCATTCATGGTTTTGGCTGTAGTAAACGGGAGGGGGGAGGGGAGAAACAGCAGAGTGCAGAGTGTCAGTGCGCATTGTTAATTTGTTATGTCCGCTTGTCATTGTGCCTTTACAAGCTTCAACGTTTTATTCATCATCTACATTTGGCAATACAAGCTTAATATTCAATGTTAAAGATCAATGTAAGCCAGTGTAAAGTAAAGAAAAGATATTGAGCATAGATTTGTAAAATGTGCAACCCTAGTTTCACCTAGTGGTATGAGACGTATTCTTCGTATGGCTGCGCGTACCGCATCGTGATGCCCGTACAATAAATTCACGGGACGAATACACGTACCGCTACACCCCTACTAATTTCTGAATGGATTTTTATGAAATTTAAGTAACAAGTTTTTCTACAACTCAAGTTCAGACCTTTATGTTACTCTATTTCACTAGCACTAAAAGACCAGGCATATGCATGTGCTATAAGTATAAAGTATACTTTGCAAAAAGAGTATGCAGTCCTCAAACTAAAACTAAAATGGCCACTTTTCTGCCTGCATGTTAACACAATGGCGCCCAAGGACGGCTATATCCGTGTTTCGAATCCATGCTTAAAGGACCGAAGGACGGATATATCCGTGGCAAGTTGTTTTGGCTTTTATTCCATTTTAATAACCTATTCAAGGTCGCGAGCTGCACTGCAGATGTACCCTACTCTTTGAATTCGAGAAAGTGCATTACCGGCCAGATCCTCTTAGGGGCGCTATCGCGATAATGCAGTGTTCCCTGTGGCTGAAGTTGTCTTTTTTTTTTTTTTTTTATCTCTAATGTCGTTTTCTACTCACCTGAAGCGATAGCTATTGTCTGTTGCATGGAATACCTTTTAGAGCGCGGATTTCACTATGCAATAAGGGGATTTATCATCAGCCAATGGACATATCGATCTACCAGAGGCGATCGATAACGGGGAAATGCTCAGGGGGATCCAACCGGCTCATGGTAAGATCTTTTTCACGTAAATTACATGCTGATCGGGCCTTGTTATGATACTCAACCAGGCGATTAGCGTATGTGGCTACTTAGACGAACACGGTTATTGGTAATCAATAATAAGAAACGACGTCCCCCGCCCCCCCCCCCCTTCATGCATACATGCTTGAGGATCGTGCCGATCATATGCAGTTTGAGTTTTAACTGTAGCTTATGTATAACGGAAATGCCATTGGATATAACGTTAGTAGCTATTAGCCGTTTATCTAGCCTTCCAGGAAATATACTAGACCAAATGCCGTATAACGCTTATATTCACGGCGCTATAAAATGAGAACGTATTGATGATTTTTTTTTTCTTGAAGCCATTTTGAAGGGACGGTTTATGGTCTCAATTGACAATGCGAATGGACAGATAGCAATACTATAAAGTATAGATTTAGCTCTACAAACAGCCCCAAGTCTGTTTACATATGCTGGTCATCTCTAGTGATATTAGACTCATCCCAGTGGCCGCCAATGTGTTAAGAGGTTAAATTAATACAATATAAATGGTTAACACTTTGATCGCCGGGGTTAAATTCATAATTTACCATCCCTCGCCAGCCCTATTTAACATGGAGAAGTTCCCCTTCTTTGCAGGGCTATAACTTTTTAAATTGTATTGCTAAATTGACATTACTATGGCCCATTCAACGTCCTATATCTATTGTTCAGGGTGTAGCAACGTTATACTTTTTCATTCACATATTCATACTAAAATATGGTCTAAAGTATAAGTATGTTTTTATCGTTTTCTGCAGCTTTCTCCAGAACTTGATTTATAGCCCCAAATGCATTATATTGATGATGAAATACAGTTTGGCAGGAATCTGTGCGAGATAAAAAATATGAAATACAGTTTGGCAGGAATCTGTGCGAGATAAAAAATGTCAACTGGACGTGCTTCTAGGAGTTACTAAGTATGATCTGATGTTGACGGATGGGCGGGGGGTCGTTTATAATTCCGTGGCCAACGTTATATCATTCATCTAGTGTGGGTGATATGATCATTAGAGCAGTTAGTAAAGAACACGTTGAAAAATAACGCTGGATCTTACCGTATCTTCCTCGTGCCGTTGGACGATGAGCGTGGAACTGAAATATTCCCATTATGGGATGTAGAAATATCCGATCCATTTCCAGGTTGTATAATAGTATATACGTCCAAATCATGTTGTTTATCGAGTTATTTGCAATCGATCGATATCCAGTGTGTCAAGATGGAGTCTCGCTAACGATAGCGAGTGCCCGGACGAAATATGGGTGAGCACCACTTCACTTCCTGTTTGGGCGATCGGGCGATCGGCCACCAGATGGCGCTCTTGAACCGTTGGAGAGTTGAGAGGGGCTCACCAGTACATATAATGTCTCCGGGGGAGAAATATGATTTCGATCACAGATTTTTGAAATATTGATATCAAAGACGCTGTCCAGCGTCTTCGGCAGAATAAGCATGGCGGGGAAAGACGCTGCCCAGCGTCTTCGGCGATTAAAGTGTTAAGGAGGACATATGTGACACAGCAGGTGTACTATTGTTTCTAGGTGTGGGAATTGGAGCTTGTGATTGGAAGCATCAAGTGTTGAACATCACAGTGAGGGTAAATAAATAAATTTGTCTTTTTGCAGGTTTGAGCTTAAGCAGTTGTTGCTATGGTAACAGGGTTAGGGTTAGACCCACCTCCTCCACCACCAGTCTGGGAAACAGGTGTTTAATATAACGATCTTTCATTGACTGCCAGCTGTGATTGGTCACACGCTTCCTCTCCATTTCCTGCCACACCTGGTTCCCGCCCACCTTAGACCTGCACTTGGAGATTATCTTCAAAATGGCAGCGTCCTCCTCAAGGGTGCAGGAAAGACCGCCTACCGGGACATTCAGAGAAGCATGGTTACCAAAGACATTCAGAGAAGCATGGTTACCATGGTTACCAAAGACATTCAGAGAAGCCTCGTTAAGTCCTCCTGCTGGGCACATGTAGGACAAAAGATGGTGGATATAAAAGAAGATGGGAACTTAATAAATGTGACAATAATAATATGATATGATAATGTAAAACATATTATATACAATACTGTGCATAACATAATAATCTGAGTTATTACAGTGTGTGCGCATGTCCCCGATTGCTTGGCCCCTGGTATTGCTGCTTGCAGTGTTGTCTAGAACTACGGTATTGCTGCTCGCAGTGTTGTCTAGAACCAGTATTGCTGCTTGCAGTGTTGTCTAGAACCACAGTATTGCTGCTTGCAGTGTTATTGAGCGTGTACGCTCAACAGTGTATGCTCTCCACCACACATCTATAGAAGAATCTGAGGATGTTGGTGTCAAGCCCCACCCCTTTCAGTTTCCTCAGGAAGTACAGGCGTTGATGAGCTGTTTTGACGAGGCTCAGGATGTTGTCGTGCCACGTGAGGGTGTTGGAAATGTGCACCCCACGATATTTTATACTGGGAGTCACCTCTACAGCGAGCTGTGCCATCGATGTAGAGAGGGAGGTGGGGCGTGCTGGTCTTGCGGAAGTCTATGATCACCTCTTTAGTTTTTTTTACGTTTAGGATGAGGTTGTTCTCCTTGCACCACAGTCCCAGTCCATCTACCTCCTCCCTGTATGCCGACTCATCCCCTTTTGTGATGAGCCCCACCACTGCGGTGTCATCCGCGAACTTCACTATGAGGTTGCTGTCATAGTGGGCTCTGCAGTCATGTGTGAGCAGGGTGTAAAGTAGTGGGCTAAGGACACAGCCCTGGGGGGAGCCAGTGTTGAGGATGATGGCGGAGGATACGGTGTTATTGATCCTAACAGATTGGGGTCTATTTGTCAGGAAGTCCAAAGTATTGTAGGCTGTGAAGACAAGCAAAAACGGCGAACAGCAGAGGTTCTGCATTGCACTCAATCGATCCATTCAACAGGAAGCGATTTGGGACTGATCTCAAAATGAGTTTAGATTCAAATGTATTTGTTATTATACAGCACAATACACACACAAGTACAATACACCATCCAACCAGAGTGGATAAATAAATGCTCCAGAAATAAATAAATGCGTGAAGGCTTAACACTTTCAGTGCCAGCCATTAGACGAAGCCGTCTGTAGCGACGCCAACACTAGATAGATAGGGATCCGTCACCTTGCTTGTAGAGCTATAAGTATAACTATATTCTATATTATAGCTATGGATACAATACTATGGCCCATTTGACATCACCTATCTATCATTCAATATGTGAAAAAGAATACATTTGTCCATCCATACGTTCCCGTGTTATACCGTGGTGAATATAAGTATGGTTTTAGAGCGGTCTAGGGTAATTCATGAAATGAGTTATAGGGCGGCCGGGTAGCGCAGCGGACTAAGCGTCTGTCTACCACCGCAGAGACACTGGTATCGAATCCGGCTGTCAGCGGTCCCTCCGGCTTTGGCGGTCGTCATACTGACACAATTGGCAGTGTCAGCGGGTGGGAAGCCGGTGGGTAATATTCTGGTCGTTGTAAACAGCGACTCCTACAGGTCGGTCAGGGCACCTGCACGGTGTTGGAAGGAACTGGGTAAGGTAGTGTGATCCTCCCACGCGTTACACTTGCTGGCTGTCTCCTATGTATCGGAGGAAGCATCTGATAGACTTCAGGGCTCCCTAGACTGACCAGTGGGGGGCACATGCACGCAACGACCAGGAAGGGGAGGGGGGAATTGGCATAACGACTCAATTGGGATGGGAGAAAAATACAGAAAAATAGGAGAAAAAGTGGATCAAAAAAAGAAATGCCGAGTTATAGCCGTATTAGTCAATTCCACTATAGACGTTGCCATTTCTTGCCTGTATACGCTATTATCCCAAAATCAAATCTCTTTTGATATTTTTATTGGTTTTTTAAAAGATTTTTCACATAGTTACTTACATTACAAAACACACATTGGGACAGAAGGGGGGGGGGGGGGGGGGTTCCTCCAGTTCATCTATGCCGTCATGCCAGCAAAAACAGATCAAAAAGAAAAACAAGCAAAAAAAGGAAATCTAACCCAGACAGGCACTGCACAGTACTGCACTTGCCTCGAGCCCATTCACATGTAGGCATACATATATAGATACATATTATTTTTTTCTATCCAAAGTCTGTCCATACAATGGGGCATTGGGCCTTTAGAAGGATCTGAGAAATTGTAGCAGGGAAGTAGTCCAATAGTGGGGCCCACACATCCTGAAAGGAGGCGTCGTTGCCTCTATGCATTGCACAGAGTCTTTCATGGGGTAGCACACCGAAGATCTCTCTGTACCACATCTGTATGGATGGAGGCCTATCCTTAATCCAGTTTATCAAAATGCATTTCCGGGCTGAAAGCAGAAGTTTATCAAATAGTTTGAATTGTAAGGGTGTCAAATTATTTTCCTTTGATGAGAGTCCCAGTAAAAAAGCTCCTGGATCCTTCTTTATTTTCACCTTGAAAATGTCACTCAGCTCACGTGCCACTTGGCCCCAGAACCTGGATATACACTTACATTCCCAAAAGTAGTGATAGTAGGTGCCCAGATCTGTTTGACATTTCGAACATAATGGAGATATTGAACGGTCCATTTTGTTTAGTAACACAGGTGTGATGTGTAATCTGTGAAGAATTTTATATTGTGTTTCTCTTAGTCTGTTACAAGTATAAACCTTTTTAAGTGAGTCAATGGCCTCCTGCCAGTCGTCTTCAATATATTCACTGTTAAAATCTCTTTTAATCTCCAGTGAGTACAGCAGTGAGTAAAACGCAGAGATGAAATGTGATACCTTACTACAGTTGGATAAGAAGTTCTCCGTTTTGCTGTAAAGGGAGCCCATTGCCGTTGGCAGCTGTAGTGAGTTAATAAAATGTCGTATTTGCAAGAAACCAAAAAAAAATTCTCTTGGGAGGTTAAATTGTGTTTGCAGTTGCTGAAACGACATCAACACACCATCCCTAAACAGATCCCCCAATACACGAAGCCCTAGTGAGTGCCAGGTCTTAAAGATGGCCGAACTGCGCCCAGGTCCAAATTCATGGTTGCTAGAGATTGGTATTAGCAATGATCTTAGGTCTCCTCTCCCTGTGTAGATGGTAATCTGTCGCCACACTCCGATAGAGTTATAGATAATTGGATTGCCTCGTATCTCCCTATGAATCTTATTTTTATTACCGGTTACCAGTGCCCATAGTGAGTTTGGTGAGCAGCCCCACGAGTCCACACAGTTCTTATTGTGTAGATAGGCTTGTAACCATTCCCAGATGTAACGAGCGTGACAGGCCCAGTTATAGAAGAGTATATTTGGCATGACAAGGCCCGCTTTACTGGTTGGTAGCTGCAAGATTTTAAATCTTTGCCTGGGTCACTTTCCATGCCAAATGAACTTAGAAAAAGCCTTCTCCAGATCTTTAATATCTTTTTTGGATACCCATATGGGAAGCATTTGTAAGGGGTATAGAAGGCGGGGTAGAATGTTCATTTTTATTAGACTCGCCCGTCCCATGACCGATAGTGGGAGGTCATACCACCGTTCCAGATCTCTCTTAACCGCTGTGGTGACTGGGGCCAGATTCAGACGTGCCATATCTTTTAAGTTGGGAGAGACTTTAATGCCAAGATATGTGAATCCTGACGTAGTCCATTTAAAAAGGAAAATTATCTGGGATGTCTGATTGGGTCAGGGTTCCTAGTGGCATTGCATCAGATTTACTTTGGTTAATTTTGTAGCCTGAGATAGCGCCGAAGTCTTTAACAATTGACAGGACAGTAGGCACTGACCTCTTCGGGGAGGACAGAAACAGTATAATGTCATCTGCATATAGAGCTATTTTGTGGGGGGTGCCCCCTGTCGTGAGTGAGACCCCCTCAATTTCATGATGACACCGGATAGCCTCTGCTAGCGGTTCGAGTGCTACGGCAAACAGTAATGGGCTTAGGGGGTCCCCTTGCCTTGTGCCTCTTGCCAAGGGGAAAGGCTCAGAGCAGGTACCATTGGTAAGGACACAGGCCACGGGAGAGTGGTAGATGGTTTGAATCCACTTAAGGAAATCCCCTCCAAGTCCATATCTCTCCATGACGTCGAACAGGTACCGCCATTCTACTCTATCAAATGCTTTCTGCGCGTCTAGTGACACTGCTAGCGATTTGTGTTTCAGCTGATTAGAGTACTGTATAACATTCAGTAACCGCCTCACGTTTGCAATGGAGTGTCGGCCTTGTACAAAACCTGTCTAGTCTGGGTTTATTATCAGAGGCAGCAGTCCAAAATCAAATCTATATCATAGGTATTATGTTCCATCATGAATGCATGAAAGGGGGGGGGGGGGGGGGTAGTTTCTGATTATTTGATTGTCAGTAACGGCATTCGTATTGAACACTAAAAACAGTTATCAGCCCGATCGGTATGAAAGCATTGCAGGGTCAAGCTAAAATTGACGTCAGATCGCTCTTACCTGTGATCGGGAATAATATTCCAATAGTTTGATCGCCATCTGGTACATCCATTTGGCCCACGGCATAATCCACAACAAAATATCGATCAGGGATATTTGACGAGCGTCAAGGAACCGGGACCACCGTTCGCCTCGGCCGACAAGGAAAAATGAAACCAGAGACATTTGGCCATCCCACAGAGGAAGATACAAGTTTACAGAGGGTGCTCGATAACCGCCGTCTAGCGGGATTCGGCCGGTATTGCACCTTGGGGACCTCAGACTCATTCCATATGGTAACAACAGGCTCCCTGGGTGGATAATGAATAAAAATATCGAGGGAAAAACTACCCTGAAACGACTTAACTAGTTTTTGGCACCCAAAGTCACTCACTCACGCACGCACGCACGCACGCACGCACGCTACACAACGACTACACAATTGGCTCTTGACAAGTGTAAACTATGGATTAGTCCAGGGGTGGCCAACCAGTCAGAGACTAAGAGCCACAAAAATTACTGTGGTACCACAAAGAGCCACACCATACCAGCGTTTCTCAACCTTTTTTTTCAGTCACGGCACCCTTCATGTGTTTATACAGTAGGTCTCACCCTCTGGCCTCTGAAGTTGCTAATGTCTTTTTTATTTGGGCCTCACAGGGTTAAAAGTACCCTGTGAGACCCACGGTTGCAAAATTACAAAATCACTTTTAGCCATTTAAAAAAAATAATGTTTATTTAAAAAATGTTAAGCACATGTATAGTCAATTGGTCCTGTTGTTCAGCCTCACAATGCTATTTGATAGTAAATGTGTTTATATGTCCCACCCTCTGGCCTCTGAAGTTGCTAATGTCTTTTTAATATGGGCCTCACAGGGTTAATCTCTTAAGCCCGAGATATACAGTAAAAGTGTATATTTTCAGCATTACGTTTGTTTACCAATTATTTTAACTGTTATTAGTGAAATATAAGATTATAGAAATCTCAGGGCATTGAGTCGGAAACCGGCGCATATTGACAGGAGGAAGTGGCACAGCCAAAAGTGAGTGTAGTCTTTAAGAAAGAGACTCAGGGCTTTCGAATTTCAAAAAACGACCCTACCCAGCTCACACCAGCCCCTGTCAATCATCTGACTTCTGGATTTACTTTTTTATTTCTCTTATTTTTTGGGATTATCTCCCACAAACCTGAACGTTATTGCCATAACAGCAACAGAACGCAGTTAGTTTCTCTACCTTTCTGTGAACGTCTTGCAAAAAACGGTGTTGCAATACGATGAAAAATGGTGGAGAAATTTACATTATAAAAAAGATGGCAGAATTCAGTACTGTATCTACAAAACCTTCCGTTTAATCATCTTCCCTTTATTCATTTGCTTAGATTTTTCAGGTCCGGTAAATTTTAGCATGGTGTTATTCACAATCAAAGATAAACATTTTTTTTAAATAGAATTGATATTCTCCTTTGGTTCATTACAATTTACTCAAGCCTAGTCACAGACACTATTTCTGACACTGATCCATATATGTCCCTAGATTCAGATACCAAGAACATGCAAATGGACCATTTAATGTTTATTCTACGTCCTTATGGAATGAGTGACATAAAAAAAAAAAGTAAAAAAAAAAATAGTAAAAAAAAAAAAAAAAAAAATGATTTTTTTTTGTTTGTTTTTTTTTTAATGGAAGAGCCGCACATTGACGGGCAAAGAGCGAGCCGCGGGTTGGCCACCCCTGGATTAGTCTGTCGCAGTCAACCAGCACCTGCTAAGGCAGTGTTTCTCAAAGTGGGGGGCATGACAGGGGGGGCCTTGAGATTAAAAAATAAAAATAAAAAATTGGATTACAGAAAATTATCACTAAAGTGCTATCTGTTGCAGCTGCACTGTTCTCCATGAAAATACCATATTTGGATAAGTTTGACCATTTCTCAAAACCTGAAAATTATTATTTAATAAAACACAGAAAAGAATCACCAAGTTACTCTTGATAAAAAAAAAAAAAGTACAGACAACATTGAGACAAAGCTTCCTGACACATCTCCATCCAAACTCTTGGAAGAACTCATTGAAATCTCATCTGATACCACCTGGAGAGCTAGTTTCAGAGTGTGGTGCTGAGTACCAAGTATCTCATGATGCAGCAGTTAAGGTGTTGATACCATTCAGCACCACATATCTGTGTGAAGCTGGCTTTTCATCCATGACAGCTCTGAAAACAAAATATAGGGCCAAGTTGAGCCTTGAGGATGACATGCGTGTTGCCTTGTCAAAGACTGACAGCAATAAAGACTGTTTGCTTATTTCCTATGTTCGCTTTGTAAATTCCCAGTCACTGAGTGAAGATCTGCTGTTTTGCAAATATGTCAAAAACAGAGCGACAGGTGATGAGCTCTTCAAAATTATTGACAGTTACCCGACAGAACATGGACTGAAATGGGAGAACTGTGTGGGCTTTTGCTCTGACGGTGCGCAGGCCATGGCAGGGAAAAGGAGGGGGCTACAGGCGCTCATCAAGGGGGTCTCGCCAAACGCGCAATGGACGCACTGTAAATTCACAGAGAGGCGCCAGCGTCAAGACAGCTTAGCCCTGAGCTGAATGAGGTTGACAGAAGTTATAAACGTGGTAAATTTCATCAAAACCCGAGCCCTGAAAGCGCGCCTGTTCTCTGCGCTGTGAGGAGATGGGAGCTGGCCATTCTGCAGTGCTGTTTCACAGCGAGGCAAGGTGGCTCTCGCGAGGGAAGGTGTTGTCAATTTGAAAGGTCACGATATTGGTGTTATTTCAATAAATTTAAACATGGCCCATTTCATGACTATTTTGTTGGGGCGAGGGGGGGGGCCCAAGATATTTTGGTCCGCCAAAGGGGGGCCTGACAGAAAAAGTTTGAGAAGCACTGTGCTAAGGGGTCGGACCCTTTAGCTGAACTGGTTAGTGCGGCTGCCTGTGGATCCTATGGTCACAGGTTCAAATCTCTCGGTTACACAATTTTCTTTATTTTTATTTAATTCATTTATGCATTTACTTATCCACTCTGTTGGATGGTGAATTGTACTTGTGCTGTATAATGACAATACATTTGAATATAATACAATTTTGAGATCAGTCGCACATTGTTTTAGCGCTACCTGTTGTGTGGAACTGTGGATCAGCATGGTGCAGATGCAATGCCGAACCTTTGAAGCTGTTTTGCACTCGGCACATTTAGCCACTGTTGTGTTGACTTCCGCCTGAGTAACGCCCCAGTTGATGACGGAGGAACGTTGGTTCTGCTTAAATAGGTGTAAACATGGGCTGGTTCGTCCGAAAGCACCAAGGTTTCAGAGGCTTCAGAACGGAGCCGGAGCTTGAACCGGAGCCCTGCCAGTGTGAAAGGGCTAACAGTAAGAAGGTTCTTGGTTCAAACCCCAGCAGTGGTTAGCACTGTTGTCTCACAGCAAGAAGGTTCTTGGTTCAAACCCCAGCAGTGGTTAACACTGTTGCCTCAGAGCAAGAGGGTTCTGGGTTCAAACCCCAGCAGTGGTCAGCAGTGTTGAACCACAGCAAGGAGGTCCTGGGTTCAAACCCCAGCAGGGGGGCCTTTCTGTTTAGAGTTTGCATGTTCCCCCCATGTTTATGTGGCCCTGGCCCAGTAATAGGTAATAGCGATCTTTACATACTTAACCTGCAAACACAAGACTGTTTGCTCTCGTTCTCTCAGTCATGGTGAATATGATGACTTATGGAGTTTATTGTGAGCTTGATTGTATTTTTCAGGTAATATCTGTAGGGTTACCGGTATGTATATTTAATAGGGCTATATATTCATATAATATTTATAGAATATATTTAAAGCCACAGAAAATCTGTTGGAGTCATCTACCTGAAAGGGTGCTTGCTAATGTTGTGACTACGTGCACATTTGTTCCATTGTGGTTTGAATGGCGGTGAAGTAATGTGTACAATTAGAGCATGGAAGGAACCCTATCAAGCAAAATGGAAGGTCTTACCTTTTGTTTCACATGACTGTCTCCTATCTTTCCACTTGTAACCTTCACTCACAGAATGTCCTATGAAAAGAAACAAAGGTCCGGAACAAGAATTCAAAATAGATCAACCAAATATGATGAATTATTTACATTTTAATTGTCACTCATATTTCCTAGGGCTGTCAAAATTAACATTATACATATAAGATTAACATAATTTTGTATTATTTTAATTATTATTTAGTAGGGATGCTCGATATTGGCTTTTTTACCGATACCGATATACCGATATTGTCCAACTCTTAATTTCCGATACCGATATCAACCGATATATGCAGGGTTTCCCCCCCAAAAAACTGAATAATTTCAGGTAATTAACATTACATAACTCTTGTCGTGTAATTAACACAACATTATGCATACTTTGACAATAAATAAAATAATAATTTGTTCTTACTTGCTTGCCTGGGTAAATAAAGGTTAAATAAATGTAAAAAAAATTAAAAATAAATTTAAACAGATACCAATATCGGCCGATAATATCGGACATCCCTATTATTTAGTAACCCTTTAACACTTTCACTGCCCAAGGTTAATTCCTTATTAGTCCGTTGAATGCCCAAATCCGCTCCAATGTTAATTTAAAATTATGGCTATGTGTCTAATCTGCCCGTCGCTTATCAAAGACTCATTTTCCAGTCAACATTGTCAAGGCAGATTAAAAAAACATCGCTTAATTTCCGTTTGATAGCATTTTGAAAATCACTAGTTTTCGCGAAAAAACTACCCATTCTATGATAATCGCCTTTTACTGGAATATTCAAGAACGTTGTCATTTGTCTGCCTATTTATGAATCGTTTTCAAATAAACGCTAGATGATCGATAGTATATGTGTACGCACGCACGCTCGTGGTGCGAGCTGATAATCGCTGCTCTCATTTCCTGATGGCTTTTACAGTGAAACAGCAATATCACATATAGTGGAAACGCTTATATCTCCGTGAAAACTAGTCTGATTATCCTAAGACTGATAACATAGATTGCTTACCCGACATCAGATGGTATCCAAATGGTATATTCCAATTCCTGATCACCATTCGAAAAAATCGATAAGTGTATTGATCCAACGTGTATACAGTATAACACATGATTCCGCGCGGCTCCAGAATGAACTCTGGTAACCCCGGCTGCATCAGTGAGACGTAAAATGTGGAGTCAGAAATCAGTTAACCCATTCACTTTCATTGAGTCCACTCCAAAAGGGTGATTTACCATCTGGGAGACGATAGGGGGCGCTTTTTTCACATCTGAGCGAGGCGGTGCCTGGATCTCCAACGGTAGGCTCGCTTGATGCAATATGATTTCAGATCGCTAATAAAAAAAATAAAAAATTAAAACTAGAATTCTCGTGAGTGGGCATTCAACCAGCGGGGGGGGTAAACCCGAGAAATCTCGGGCGTGGCGCTCAAAGTGTTAAGATGCAGTAACTATTTTCGGACCACTACAGGGCCGCAAGTCGCCATGATAAACAAACCAAAATGAATCCTGCCACGTATAAACTATAAAAATTTGTTGTTGTAACAGAGATTAATTGGAAAAAAGGAATTCTGTGCATGGATTATAACATACAACCTTCTCCTGGGCAATAAATAACATTCAGCCACAAGGTGTCGCACTAGAGCCCCAGCATGTCATTTATCCAATCAGATGTAGAAGGAGGGGATAGACCACTGCACTTAGGCGTTACATTGAGCTCATGGGAGAGAGCTGGGGGAGAAAATAAATGAATGTGGATGAGAGCCATGACGTAAGTGGTTGTAGCTGTGGGTGTGCTGGAGACATGATCCAATAGTCTTTTATACACGCCCGAGTCTCCTGAACACGGAGAGACCAATCTCAAGTCGATCAGAACTTTCTCGGCCGAGCTATAGTAACTTTTTCAGCACCTACTCCCCATGCGCAGATTGCCAAAGGAGTCTGAAGGCTGGGTAGCCGCGTTGGAATGTTCCATCAGAGGGGGAAGCTTGTGGTGGGAATGTGAGTGGCAGGTTATGATACTTAAATGGCTAGCTATCAATGGCCAGATGTGTCTTATGGCGACAATCTACAATTACCAATTGAGTCTCCAGATAGACTAATGTTGATTTCGTTCATCTATGACCTTATATAAGTCTATACATCCTAATCCTGTCCACTTTATATTGAAGTAATAATAGCCCTACACGAAACATATGACATAATTAAACCTATTAAACCAGCACCTGCTAGACTAGAATATGACTAGGCCTATGATGTAGCCTAAGCTACTGATTATTATTATTATTATTATCATTATTATCCTAATAAACTAACTACACTGTAACACGCAACACTTTGATGAACATTGTGACTCAGCTGATAGAGTTGTACCCTTCCTGATGACTTGTCGTACAGAACTTGTAAGTCGCTTTGGATAAAAGCGTCAGCTAAATGACTAAATGTAAATGTAAATGCATCATGTATACAAATAATTAATGTGTGCACAGTGCCTCAACCCGACATTCATTTCCATGGTCTCATACAGGTGTACACATTCCCACCACAAGCTTCCCCCCCTCTGATGGAACATTCCAACGCAGCTCCCCAGCCTCCTTTGGCAATCTGCGTACGGGGAGTAGGTGGTGAAAAAGTGTCTCTAGCTCGGCCAAGAAAGTTCCAATCGACTTGGGATTGGTCTCTCCGTGTTCAGGAGACTCAGGCGTATAAAAGACTATTGGATCATGTCTCCAGCACCCCCACAGCCGTAGCTACAACAACTTACGTCAAGGCTCTAATCCACATTAATTAATTTTCTCCCCCGGCTCTCTCCCATGATTTCAGATTACCGGAAGTGTTGTGGTGTTCTATACATGCCTGCTGCAACATTCATTTTGGACCCACAATTTGTTTTTAATGATAAATCTATTAACAAATTTCTTTTTTTGGGGAAAAGCAATAGATTTATTCCGCACCTTTCTAAAAGCTCTGTGGATGTATATATTTTTAAACGACTACTCTACATAACATTTTATCCATAGCACCTTTAAACAAGGTAAAAACGTTACCTACAAACATAATACTGTTCCGACAGCCCAATATTGATATAATTAACAGTCGCTGAAAATAATACTTTGTTTCAACCTTGAGGTGAATGGAGCAAGTCTGGACGTGGAGGGGCCTTCTCTGGAGGGCTTAGACAAGCCTTCTCTTGAAGACGGCAAACCTTCTCTTGAAGAGGCCAAACCTTCTCTCGAAGAGGCCAAGCCTTATCTTGAAGAGGCCAAGCCTTATCTTGAAGACGGCAAACCTTCTCTCGAAGAGGCAAACCTTCTCTTGAAGACGGCAAACCTTCTCTTGAAGACGGCAAACCTTCTCTTGAAGACGGCAAACCTTCTCTTGAAGAGGCAAAGCCTTCTCTGGAGGTTGATGGGCCTTTTCTGAACTCTGACAAACGTTTTCTAGAAGAGGACAAGTCTTTGCTAGACACTGTGAAGTCATCAGAGCTGTCCTCAGTTTGCATTTCAGACGAGAGGCTGGCTTGTTGAGGAGACCGTTCAGTTGCATGCCTCTTATGGGAAGTAACAGAGTCTCCCTCTGGTGCAGTGTAGGTCAGTTTCCTCTTACGTGTGTTCTCACTGTACTGCTCAGGTTCTGAGTCAGATTCAGCAGTCGCCATGTGTTTGCCACTTGAAGTTGTTGGTGACCTGCACTGGATGGCAGTTTTTGTTATCATACAGGACTCATCAAAGGTGTCCTCACTTTTGATTGTGGTTTGAAGTCTCCCCTCTTGCCACTTGCGTACATTCTTAGCAAAATCGCCATCGTCACCCTCCGAGTCAAACTCGGGTAACGGATGACTCTGCGATACGTCCGACGTGTCCTCGCCTTCTTCATCCTTACAATCGGACTTGGAGGGAGCTCTTCGGAAGCTTTTTGGAAGCTTTTTGGAAAATCTTTTGGACACCGTTAAATAGTTATATTTTGGTGAAGATGTTGAGTAATCAGAACTGTGTTCAGTTTCAGAGGTACTTAGCTGCCCATCACATTCAGGCTCAGATTCACATGCAGGTGTCATCTGTGGCCTCGGGTTCTGATCCCCGCTCTGAATCTCTTTGTCCTCCTCTGGGGCAGAAAAAATGGGACAGTGCGCATAATTGATGTTCTTCGCCTTTAGGAATCCTTCTAAAGAGTCGAACACCTCTATGTCAGAGCAGGGAGCTGCTAGTTTTGAGGTGGAGTCTTGCGCCTCACAAAGAGGAAGAATGACTACATCGTCTTCTTGGTTTTCTCTATTTCCAACATCCTGTGGCAGAACAGGGTCTCCCGTCACAGATGTCTCCTCACTTTGTGGAGATTCCTCCACCATCAGTTCCCTCTGGTCTAGATCTATGGATTGTTCATGTTGCAAATCTTCATGTTTCAACCCTTGATCTTTAAGTGAAGCTTCAGTCTTGACCGCACTTTCACACTGTTAAAGTTAAAGATTGCAAGTTTAGTATGTTATAGGCTCATATCTCCGATTCATACGTCCCATGCATACTGATGTGGATACACAGATACTGATGCCGGTATTGAAGGTGATACCAGGCTAAAATACTGCAGGTACTGAAGGTGATACCAGGCTAAAATACTGCAGGTACTGAAGGTGATACCAGGCTAAAATACTGCAGGTACTGAAGGTGATACCAGGCTAAAATACTGCAGGTACTGGGTGTGATTTGTATATTTACAGTTGTGAAGTTAATCTAACCTCACTTTGACTCAAACTCTCTCTCTATATATATACACACACACTAGAGAATAGTTCAGTTAGTAAATATAAACAGTCAGATTTAACTTAATTTAGTAAATATAGAGAATAGCCATATTTAATATTTAGTTAGTAAATATAGGTCAAATTTAACTTAATTTTGTTAATATATAGAATAGCTACTGATGTATATATGATATGGACCTATGACTCCTACAATGTGATTGTAAGGAGGAACATGTATTCACACTACCATGCCCATCGAACGAAGCTTCAAAGCTTCGAAGTATTTAAGACAGCCCCATAAATATGTATCAAGTAATATGACTCTTTGTCTGTGAGAGATATAAAAATGTCCATGTACACTGTGTTACTGTCTCTTCTATCCTCTGCTCTTTATCCTCTCTTCTTCGCCTCCATTCTTCCCCACTCGCTTACTAATGAAAGAGTGGATCAAACCATATGGATCCATATCATAATAAACAATCTTATTGAACTTTAGGAATAGTTTCCTAATCATTCGGATATTAATTTCAATATTAGTATTCAGATTTCAATTCTTAATACCTCGGACCACGGATCTTGATTTAAATCCAAACACATCATTACAGTGATATAATCACCTGCATAAACAGTGGATCAGGAGGTAGAGCGGTCGTCTGGTAATCAGAAGGTTCCCGGTTCGATTCCAGCTCCTCCCAGGCAGTGTGTTGAAGTGTCCTTGAGCAAGACACGTAACCCCTAACTGCTCCCGATAAGCAGGTTGGCCCCTTGCACCTCCGCCGTCTGTGGTGTTGTTTAAGTTCTGCCTTTCTCTTGTAGCTCTCCCCACACTGGTCACAGCAGTAAGGTTTCTCTCCTGTGTGTACCACGTGGTGTTGTTTAAGTACTTTATTTGTCTTGAAGGTCTTCCCACACTGGTCACAGCAGTAAGGTCTCTCTCCTGTGTGTACCATGTGGTGACTTTTAAGTTCTTTGTTTGTCTTGAAGCTCTTCCCACACTGGTCACAGACGTAAGGTCTCTCTCGTGTGTGTATCATGTGGTGTAGTTTAAGTTGTTCCTTTCTCTTGTAGCTCTCCCCACACTGGTCACAGCAGTAAGGTTTCTCTCCTGTGTGTACCAGGTGGTGTCGTTTAAGTACTTTATTTGTCTTGAAACTCTTCCCACACTGGTCACAGCAATAAGGTTTCTCTCCTGTGTGTATTATGTGGTGACTTTTAAGTTCTTTATTTGTCTTGAAGCTCTTCCCACACTGGTCACAGATGTAAGGTCTCTCTCTCGTGTGTGTACCATGTGGTGAGATCTAAGATCTGCCTTTCTCTTGAAGCTCTCGCCACACTGGTCACAGCAGTAAGGTCTCTCTCCTGTGTGTACCACGTGGTGTCGTTTAAGTTCATCCTTTGTCTTGAAGCTCATATCACACTGGTCACAGAAGTAAGGTTTCTCTCCTGTGTGTACCAAGTGGTGTCTTTTAAGATGCGTTTGTGTCTTGAAGCCCTTCACACACTGGTCACAGACGTAAGGTCTCTCTCGTGTGTGTATCATGTGGTGTAGTTTAAGTTCATCCTTTCTTTTGAAGCTCTTCCCACACTGGTCACAGCAGTAAGGTCTCTCTCCTGTGTGTACCATGTGGTGACTTTTAAGTTCTTTGTTTGTCTTGAAGCTCTTCCCACACTGGTCACAGACGTAAGGTCTCTCTCGTGTGTGTATCATGTGGTGTAGTTTAAGTTCATCCTTTCTTTTGAAGCTCTTCCCACACTGGTCACAGCAGTAAGGTTTCTCTCCTGTGTGTACCATGTTGTGTTTATTTAGAGCTGCCATTATCTTGAAGCCCATATCAGACTGGTCACAGTAGTAAGGTTTCTCTCCCATGTGTACCATGTGGTGTTTTTTTCTTTAGATTTGCCTTTCTCTTGTAGCTCTCCCCACACTGGTCACAGAGACATGGAGGAATTGAGGCGTCATTCGTATTGATTGTCGGGCAGCAGGACAGGATTTGGATCTTGGGAACAGAGAGAGAAAGAAACATTCCAATGAAAAGATAGGTTTGTAAACTTGCAGTCTAAGGCTATGTATAGATCTATGCTTTAATACCTTCTGAGGAACCGTGCCTTACAGTGAAATTACAGAGGTGACTGTTCATTCTCAAGTAGACACATAGCATAATGTGACTTTACACCACATGGATTGGTTAGAATTAACACCTTAAGGCCGACAGGCCCGGTACAGGGCCGAGATTCATATCACGCCATAAATCGATCAATGCAGAACATATTCATTAATGTTGCGTTTCTTTTTCAAATGTAGCCAAGAGTAAAGAGCTTAACCCTATCAAATGAGCAGGCATTTACAAGTGTATATTTTCAGTACTACGTTTGTTTACCAACGTAATATTGCAAAGATTCGCCCCATTTTAACTCTGGCTGATGCTGACACCCTACACTGGTTTCCTATTCAAGCCAGATCTGACTTTAAAGTGCCACTCCTCACCTACAAAATTGTAAATGGGCTCGCACCGCTCGATCTATCCGATCTCATCTCTCGATACTCGCCCGCTCGTGCTCTGCGCTAACAAAATGCGGGGGTTCTATCGATTCCTAGGGTTAAAAAGAAATCCACCGGCCACAAAGCCTTTGTCTACCGTGCTCCCTACTTGTGGAACAAATGACCTGCCGTCGTCAGGGGCGCCTGCTCTGTCGAAGCTTTTAAACCCCTGCTTAACTCATTCAATGCCAGCTATTAGCCTTGGCCTTGTAGCTAACATGCCTGGTTTCCATTACATATTTTCACTGTGCGTCACTATGTTTGGAGAGCTATATCTATATCCTATATTATAGCTATGGGGACAATACTATGGTCATTTGACAGTGACTTTCTTCTGTCCAAGATGAAAAAAATAGATCTACGTGAATTCTACTATAAGCATTGGCGTTTCTTGCCTGGACACGCTACCATTTCCAAATCAAATGTATATAGGTATTATGTTTCATCATGAATGCATGAAGGGGGGGGGGGGGGGGGTAGTTTTTTGATGCTTTGATCGTCACCAACCGCATACGTTGTGGAGTATGTTACACATGGTCGTTGCGATCGAGGTGAAATCATGGTTGGATCAAAGCAGGATTGATGTCATATAGTCCTTACCAGCGTTTCCGTTAGCCGGTAATTACCGGTATTTGACTGGCAAAATATGTTGAAGTCCGAATATTTAAATATCTCCGGTCATAATGTCCGGTGGAAATAATTCCTCTAAGCACAATTTTATTATTTGAATTGTATTAAAATAGGCTAAAATTAAATAGCCTATGCGATGAACGAAACAATCATTACATTTGTTTCATTGTGCTTCGCTCTAATAAAGCGCGGATGGCGCCGCTCGGATGTGAATCTTTTTTTTCTTTTTTTGAGCCTGTCTGGCCACCATAATAACGACAAACAGCTATACGAGCGAGAGAGAGAGATGGCCAAACAAGCTAAACTTAACAAATATTTCATGAAACCAAGCACAAGCAGGTCTAATAATAATGACATTGACAACGAAGATGAGTCTTCTGAAGTCACAGAGACCGCCGATGCTCCCGCGGAAAATAAACAAATGTCGAGCGTTCAGGCGGCGGCCCGAGTGGAAAGTTAAATTCTCCTGGCTGAGGTACGACATTATAGTCTAGTAGTCTAGCGTCTATGATGTACGAGAGATAACATTGATTGAACGTACACAAAGTACACTTTATTGATTGAACCACAAAGAGCATCCCCAGTCTGCTGCTACCGTTGCGAGCCTCGCAGAAGTCCACCTGTTCCAATGCAATGGGGATCTAGTCGCAGGTACAAAACGGATAGGCAGAACGAGACGGGGTGAGTAAGTGTTGACATTTTTTAATCATAATGCAACTGTTGGTTGACTGCCGTGTCACATAGTAATGCATATAATTGATTATAACTAAATGTAGGCTATAAATATAATGAAATCAACAAACGCATTACGAGCATGCATGTGGCTCGTCCTCTCGCTCTCTGCATGCAAACGAGGCAATGTGATGATCAACTACAGTTTGCTGTGTGTGAAGTTGAACATTATGATATGCGTGACGTGTCTGATACAACGAGGTGAAGCGATGTCGACTCGAGATTCATTTGGGGGTGCGTGTGACAGCTGCTGCAGTGCGAGCCTGCGGCGCGGGAGCTTGATGCTGGTAGCGTATCGCACTAACTTGGGAGGCGAGAGATAGTAATTTGATTCTGCAAATCAATTTCTCATTCTTCGCTTGATGTAATTAATACAAATGTCCAATATAACGGAATTCGTTAGCTCATAAAAATGTGATTATAACAGACTGCTGTTTAAAACTCTGACCGGAATTTCAGGAATATGTCCGGGGATAGAAATCTTGCAGGACAACCAGACCGGCACGAATATGTTCTAACGGAAACGCTGGTCCTTACCTTCACTAGGAGGTACCGCAAAATATTCCAATTGTCTGATCGCGATTCCCAGTATTGGTGTCCATCGTGTCGCCAACATAATCCACCACAACATCGGGGGCATTTGACGCGTTGCAATGCGATCGGGCGAACCGCTCGACTCGCCTGACCCAAAAAACTGCGCCTGGAGGGATTTGAACGTAACACAGGGTAAGATATAAGGTTTCAAAGGGTGAAATAATTTCCTATGGTAACTAATGGTGAATAATGAATACAAATATCGAATAAAAGAAAAAACTACCAAAACCCGAGATATCTCGGGTCTGGCAGCCAACGCATGGCGAGTTAACCCGAGAAATCTCGGGTCTGGCAATTAAAGAGTTAAGACCCATCTTTTCTCTCTCTCCTTCAACCTACCCTGATCTCACCTGGTCGGGGACTGACCCTTAGATTAATCTGTCTAGTTTAGTTAGCATGTCTATTTGCTCACATGTCTGCTTTTCTGCAGACATGGGAGAACCTTTTTAACCTCCGTCTCTGTCTCAACCGGTCCCATGGAACAGCTTCATACCGCCTTCTGTCTGGCCTGCACTGCTGAACCTTACCTGCTCTGCCCTGACCAATTCTGAGTGGTTACTCCTGCCCCCCGGGGCATACGGCCCTGAGCTATTGTCTTGTATCTCATCCTGTATACATACTCTTGCAGTAGTTCTATCTATTACTCAATTTCATAATTTTCTTATATACTTTGATTCTACTGTCACCATGCATGCATATGCTCACTACATGTATTTATTGCTCCATCTCCGCCCCATCTCTCTGAGTGGTTGTCTCGTAGTGTTGACCAAGGTGGTGGATGTCTCAGGGTCTTGGCCAAGATTGCAGCGACTGTTCTACGTGCACCACCGAGGCCATGGATCAGCTTCTTACCGTCTTCTGTCCGTGGTCTGTCAACGTGGTTTAGAGTTCATTGCTGGGTTAAGTACTTCTATTCTATTCACATAATATGCTTACTACAGTCTACATATATCTATTCTATTCACATATATGCTTAACACTTGTATCTATTGCTATGTCCGCCCATCACAATCACGCAAACTGTCTAATGCCTGTCCCCCTGTCTCCGGCTGTCTCGTAGTGATGACCGGAGTGTTGGACGTCCCGTGATGATGACCGGGAGGATGCGACCCTCTCTGCGCTGCCCCCTTGCCTCAAATAGATCCTCCATCAGCTCTATTTTTTATCTTTGAAAATGTTCAGTTGCTATTGCATGCACTTATCTGTGTTTCATTACACTTATGAGTGCATGCTTACCAACTGTTTCGCCTGTTTTATTGCAACACTACTATCACTGACATCTAAGAAGGGAGATCCCCCCCTTGAACGGCCCTTCTAAGGTTTCTCTCCTCCACATTGCATGTGGTGCATTTTTTCCTATTGCTAGGTTCTAGTGAGTTTTTCCTTACCTTCGCGTGGGGTATGTCTGGGAATGGGAGTGTTGCATCCGATTTTTCTCCCATCCCAATGTTAGTCGTTATGCCAATTCCCAATCCCCTTCCTGGTCGCTGCGCACTTACCCCCCACAGTCGGTCTGAGAGAGTGGAGGCTATCACGTGCTTCCTCCGACACACGTCCAGCCAATCAACCGCTTCTTTTCACCTGGCAGCGTGGATTCTCATTGAGAGGGCGTAGCGTGTGGAAGGATCACACTATCCCACTCAAGTCCTATCCGCGCTTAGCAGGCGCCCCGACCAAACTGTAGGAGTCGCTGTTTACAATGACCCGGACCCACCCCGCCAGCTTCTCCCACCCTCTAATACTGCCAATTGTATTAGTGTGAACGGCCAGCCAAGCTGGTGACAACCCCGGAGCTGTGAGCTGGATTCGAACAGGCGAATCTAGCCGCTCCGGGGTTTGGTGACGAACGCAATCTCCGTTACGCCACCTGACCGCCCTGTTCTTGATTTATTGTGATGTTTCGTCTTGACTTGTTTAAAGAAGACGTGTCCGGCCCATGGGGACATTAATGTGTGTTGTCGCCTTGTCGGGCCTTAGAAATAAATTTTATTTGATTTGATTTGAAGTGCTATTAGCGAAATTATGACATCCTAATCAATAGTCTTGAAAAGGTTATTGGGTTTTCAGATTATGTATTGAACTGGCTTAAAACATATCAGAGGAAGGAAGTTTTACGCTAGCCTAAGCCATATGTCAGAGAAATATAAAAACTGCTACGGGGTTGCATAAGGGAGCTGCTTAGGTCCACTACTTCTCTCTCTATATGCTGCCACTCTGTGATATCAGAGAATAGTGTTGACTTCCACAGCTATGTGGATGATACACAGTTGTACATATCCGCTGAACCAGATGATGTGACAGCCATAAACTCCATTACCAACTGCTTGTTGGCAATAAACAAATGGATGAACGATAAAAATCTCTTAAATTAAACGACGACAAAACCGAAGTCCTAGGAGCAGGGAGCGAAATAAACTTTTTGACTCACCGGCCAGTGGCGGGTAGATGAGAAGAATCTACCCGCCAAGCATATTTGTTACCTGCCAAATTTTTTTTGATTAAAAAAAAATATATATATATTTTATATAAAAATAATTTTTTTTTAATAATATATATTATATAATCATACTTGTAGTTGTATTATCTGCGAGACATCGCCACCACGCAATAAGTCAAAATGCTCGCTATCTGCAAACAGCTCCACTGTCTGTGTGTATACTTGAGTAGCCTCCAGCTCCAGCAAGGATTCTCCGGCGATGCTGCTAGACCCTATACTAATACTCTACATTCAGCATGCAAGGATTCTCCGGCGCTGCAGCTGGACCCTATTGGTATAACGATACGGTTCTTTGGTCAAATCACATTCATCAAGCCCTCAGCTAGAATACACATTGAATCAATGTTATAAGACATTGATATCAGGAGCTATCTGTAGCTACTGCTAGCCCGCTAGATAACGTTAAGACAATTTAGTTTACTGGGACATATAGAGCTAACGTGAGCTAGCTAACGTGAGCTAGCTAACGAGGGAACGGAGGTATTATGCACTCGAGTCGACTATTGCTGGAGCATTTGTTTATCAGCAGCTATCAGTAGCTAGCCAGCTAGATACCGTTAGACAATGCCTCGTCATGTATTAAACTAAAAGTGAATAGTTGACTGGGTCATTGTTTAAACAGTAACGGTAGCTCATGGAGGTCCGATCTAGACTAGAGCAGACTGCCTCTGTGTTGATACGAGCAGAAGCCAATAGTATCCCTCTGCAGGGCTGGCCCGGCTGGGCGGATATGACTCGTTGCCACGGTTTTTTTCAAAATAAGAATATCATACGAACTGAATGTTGCTAACTGCCGGAGCCATCGATATTATGACTCTAGCTGCGCTTGGAGCGGAAATGAGACCCGCACAGATTTTCAAAATAAGAGTATCGTTATGAACTACACGTCTACACGCCACACGGCGGCCAGACCCAGGGTTCGAAATTAACGGGGGCTTGGGGCAAAATGCCCTCGAAAATTGACCAAATGCCCTCGAACATCAGTTAAGGGGGGCAAAAAAAGCCCCCGACAGTTTACTAATTATATATATAATTATATATATGCTCTACAGTGCGAGCATTTCCCTCGTATTGCCCCTAATAATATGTGTGTGTGCAAACCGGAAAAATCATTTACTTGCAGTGTGCGAGACAGACTAGTGATTGTGAAGATTACAAAACAGCTCCGCTGTTAATAGTTCAGATTGAAACTGGACTGAAATTCAGTTTTTGGGTGGAATGTTTGTTCCAAGGAGGAGGGAGGCGGGGCCCGCTGCGTGTTACAGGCACTTGAGAGGTGCTGCGATTCCTGCGAACACAGAGAGAGCGCTCTGCTCTCATCAAGCATTACACTGCTATCTTAACGTTAGCAAGCTAAGCATCTGCATAGCGCGACCTGTGTTCTGTGTAACGTTAAGTAACTTGTGTTCGGCGGGGAAAGACCATTCCATTTGTAACACAACTCCAAAAGAATAACATCCAAATCCGATCCCGATGCGCATTTCCTTCATTCCACAGCGCTGAGCGCGCAACGTATTTCATTGATCGATCTGGCCAGAGCCTATACTCACAAACGTTGCGTGTGTGGGGTTTTACATCAATTTGAAACAAGCTTCTTGACTGTTGGAATTAGGGATGTTAAAAATAAAATATCTAATAATAATATTCAATATTAGACATTCGTTGATCCAGAGGCAACCGGTTATTATATCAAGACAACAACACAACTTGCCCTCACTCAGGGACAATAATATTTAATCTATTTAGATAGAGTATGTATGTATTATTTACAGATAATTGAAGGTACCTCAAAACATGAAACCAAGCCATGATGTCACACATCGTGTGCGTGTGTGTGTTACTTGAACAATTGTCACTGTGCTCCTAAATTTCTGTGTGCTCCTAAATTTGTATTTAGATTTGATTTATTAACATTTTATTTAGGAGCACATGTGCTCCTTGGGAAAAAGGTTAGCGTAGAGCCCTATATATGGAGACATTAACATTACGTTATCAAACATAGGGACGAAGACTGTAAAAAAAGTGTCAACAATGTTTTATAATCTTTATGTTAATTTTCATTATAAAAATGTTGTGCCCCCGAAATACAAAAAAAGCCCCCGAAAAGCAATTAAGGGGGGCAAAAAAAGCCCTTGAAATTTTTTTTTAATTTCTAACCCTGGCCAGACCTCTCAGTGGCAAGCGCCAAAGGTAAAAACTGAGCACCCCTGGCGGGCGGCGGGCTTAAATTTCGCCCCCTGCCTAGGAGGTTTAACTCCTTGGATTAAACCTAAAGTGACAAGTCTTGGTGTCATCCTGGACTCAGAATTTAACTATAAACAAAGTGACGAAAGCAGCTTTCTTTCACCTCAGAAACATAGCGAAGGTACGACCATATTTAAACCAAAATGATGCTGAGAAGCTGATTCATGCCTTTATATCTAGCCGGCTAGACTACTGCACTCTTCACTGGCCTCCCCAAGAAAACCACTGAAAGACTCCAGCTCTGGGGCGCCCAAGTGCCGAACCACGCTGCATCGCGGCACGGCCGATCTGGGTTCGATTCCCGGACCCGGCGTTCTTTGCCAAATGTCTTCCCCCCGCTCTGTCTCCCATTCTACCTCTATCTACCGGACTGCCCGGTAGTAAAATAAAACAATAAAATAAATCTACCAAAAACATAACAAAAGAAAAAGAAAGACTCCAGCTCATTCAAAACTCTGCAGCTAGAATGTTAACCAAAACCAAAAGAAAATAACACATTAGTCCTTTCCTAGCTACTCTACACTAGCTTCTTGTAACTTTCAGAATCGACTTCAAGGTCCTTCTCCTCACATACAAAGCTCTAAATGGCCCTAGCTACATTGCGAACTCTCTCATGAACTACACACCAGCTAGAACCCTGCGACCATCAGATGCAGGTCTAGTAGAGGTCACTAGAAACAGTCATAAGAAGATCGGTGATGCAGCCTGTCAATTACACAATACAATTGTGGAACACATTACCCATAAATATCAGGGGAAGGCAACACGCTAGACATTTTTAAAAGGCAGCTTCTTTTTATCAAAGCATTTGATTAATCTTATGCCTTCATCACTGCACTTAAATTACTTGCACTACTAATTAGGGATGCCCAGATAACGTTTTTTGCCACCAATCGTCTATGAGCCATATTGGCCGATACCGATCGTTTTTGGTATAGCAGCTGGTATAGCAGTATTTTTTTTGATCCACTTTTTCTCCCATTTTTCTATATTTTCTTCCATCCCAATTTCGTATCATCCAATTCAACCCTCCCGTCACGAACGCCGTTTCTTGCCTCCCACAAGCCGGCTGCAATGTGGACTAAGTCATACATAGCACAAGTCCCCGCCGGTACTTGAGGTAACAGCAGTCGCATCTTTTCACCTGCGCAGCTCGATCTCTCAGTGGCGAGGAGTAACGCGTGGGAGGCTCACGCTGCCCCCGACACTTCCTGATTCTACTGCGCAGGCGCACCAACCGACCTGTAGGAGTCGCTGTCCACAACGCCCGATCCCCACCCATCAGTTTCCCACCCCCTAATACGGCCAATGTGTAGTATGAATGACCAGCTAAACTGAAAGCAATGTGGAGCGCTGGGCTCGAACAGGCGAGCCCAGCGTCTCCGCATTCGTGGCGAGCGCCTTGCCCACTACGCCACGTAGCCGCCCCTGGTATAGCAGTATTATAGTGTACTGTCTAACACAGGCTTCCTCAGAGTCCGGACTCCGGTCCAGACCACAACTGTGTCTGGACTCGGAGCATTATACTTGTATTATCTGCGAGACATTGCCACAACGCAACGAGTCAAAGTTCTCCGCTATCTCCACTGCAAGCAGAGTCTCTGCATGCCTGACTGCTCCACTGTCTGTGTGTCTGTCTACTCTGCTTTGGTCAAATCACATTCAGCGTCCCGTCAGCGGTTTTTCCGGGTCTTCGCGGAATGCGTGTCGTCTCTTTCAACGGGTCTGAGTCAGAGTGAGAGTTGACAGCGCATGATGCGCATCTACAGGTAGTTTCATCTGCAGGTAGTTTCATCTGCAGGTACTGTAGCTAGAGCCATATGAAATCCGCGTTCACGGAATCGCGGACGGAATCGCGGAATTGACCAATAAAAATGGAATCAACTGCAAAACGTGGAATATTGCAGAATTTGGCCTAATCTGGACTGAAATTCCGTTTTTGGGTGGAACGCTTGGTGCACACGCGACCGGGGAGGCGGACGCTAGAGCGGGTTACACACAACACAGGCAGTCTCCCAAGCGTCTCGCTGCTTCGGTGTTTACATCGTCAAGAAGCTAATAAATTCCCCAATAAGCCCTCAATTCAGAGCAGAGCAGTATCCTAATGACTTTTATGCCTCCGGCGATAAGGTGTTTTGCTAATTCTGTCAACGTTCCGTGGACTGGAGCCACAAAAACACTTGCGACACTATTGTAAATAGCTATAACGTTAGGACATGATCGCTTCTTGCTAAATCTAGTGCACCCATCCATTTGTTTAATGCAAACGAGTCATTATACACTGCCCTTTATAATCGAAATAAACTTAAATAGCTATGAAACGTTTTACAGTACATAGGACTATAGATGGAAATTATAGCTTCTTGCTAAATCTGGTGCAATCCATTTGTTTAATGCAAACGATTGTCATTATACACTGTCCTTTATAAACGAAATAAACTAAACTAAAGGTGCCTAAATTATGCATTACTATATTTCATCACAATAAAATAGATATAGCTAGGCTACTGACATTGTGATAATGTCAGTAGTAGCTAGCTGTATCTATTGTTTACACTTGAAATGTGTATTTTTATTTTGTCACAATATTATTTGAAAAGTATTGTGTAAAATGTAACTGTATTTCTGAGTTGCAGCACTTAAAAAACATTAAATGGACTGTTATATCATATTCAATTGTAGACATTTATTCATTCCCACTTATTAGACACTATTTCTGATGGTAAAATGAGCATAAAAAGCAAAATACAGAATTCTGAAATATTAAAACGGAAAAAACGGAATTTGGGAAAAAATAAAATGGAATTTGGAAAATAATAAAACGGATTTCATATGGCTCTACTGTAGCTAGTAGCCTAGTTTCGCCAGCAGGCAGCTAGAAAAAATGGCATGTTCAAAGATGGTCAGTAAAAGAAAAGTTGACAGTGAAAATCTGCAATTCAAAGATGAATGGATTCTTTTTTTCTGCCTCAATATTTATTTGATAATTATGTACCATGTGCATGCGTTCTAGGTAGCGCAACATGATTTAGCGAGATAATAGAAGTAGTCTACTTATAGAAGTAGCCTATTATATCAGTAGAATCAGAGTTTCCACTTACATATTCATCCATCAACTTGACTAACAGGGTGAAACATCAGTTTCCTTTTTTTCTCCCTCAATAATATTATGTACGTTATCATTATGTAAACAAATGCACATATGGATTGTTTGCTGCAATTACGGGCTTCAACAGTCTTTGTAATTGTTTACAACATGCTTTCTATTCTACTTGTGTTATTTTGTTATTAATATCGTTATTATGTGTTCAGGTGCATATATATTTTTTGTGACAGCACCAGACATCCTCCTTACTTACTGCAACCAGCAACTCCTCCCTCAACTCAGGGGTGGTCCCCACCTCCCTAAAACAAGTCACACCGCTCATAAAAAAACCAACCATGAACCCCACCGTCATAGGCAACTATCGTACCGTCTCTCTTCTCTCCTTTCTTTCTAAAACACTTGAACGTGCTGTATCCAACCAACTAACCAATTATCTCTTTACAGAATGACCTCCTAGACCAGTGGTCATCAACCTTTTTAAGCCCAAGATCACTTTTTTAGGTTAAGGCAAGATCTACCTATTGAAGCGTTGAGAGAAAAAGACAGCCAAGATTGTACTTTAAACTAAATGACTTTTATTTGCCTGTATTCTAATTACATGCAATGCTTTGGTCCAACATTAAAACATCAAAGTAGAACTATTATGTACTTTCTCAGTCAGTGCTAAGTGCAGTCATCTTATGCAGCATCACTTTTCACATCAAAACAAAAGTAGAACTGTAATGTGGACTTTCTCATATTATTAACATTGACAAACATATTTACAATTCGCATTTTATAAAGTAGAACTGTAATGTGGACTTTCTCAGTCAGTGCTAAGTGCAGTCAGTGCTAAGTGCAGCATCAGTTTTCACATCAGAACAAAAGTAGAACTGTAATGTGGACTCTCATATTATTAACATTGACAAACATATTTACAATTAGCATTTTATAAAGTAGAACTGTAATGTGTACTTTCTCAGTCAGTGCTAAGTGCAGCATCACTTTTCACATCAAAACAAAAGTAGAACTGTAATGTTTACTTTCTCAGTCAGTGCTAAGTGCAGTCAGTGCTAACTAAGTGCAGTCAGTGCTAAGTGCAGCATCATTTTCACATCAAAACAAAAGTAGAACTGTATGTGTACTTTCTCAGTCAGTGCTAAGTGCAGCATCACTTTTCACATCAAAACAAAAGTAGAACTGTAATGTGGACTCTCAGGGTAAGATCTAAAAAAAAAAAAAAAAAAAACTTTTTTTTTTTTTTTTTTTTTTTTAATTTTCATGGAAAGATCTACAGGGACAGTCTCAAAGATCGACCAGTCGATCAAGATCGACGGGTTGGTGACCACTGTCCTAGACCCTAATCAGTCAGGCTTCAGGATGGAGTCAAACGCACACATTTCAGCACTATAGGAAATTAACAGCGACGACACACACGCGCGAACGCGTGCACACACACATACACACACACACATAGAATCGTAGACCAAGTGCACAATCCAACACCACCGTGGGTGTGAGACACCGCTGCTACACTAGGGGTGGGACGATATCGATCTATTATCAATGATCCAATAGGATCGATGCAACATAAAAAGATCGATTCATATTGCGATACTCTTATTTTGAAAATCCCGTGGAGTCGTATCCGCTCGGCTCCACAGCACAGCAGTAGCGTCTGAAACACGGACATTGAAACAGAGCAAGGCTAGTGTGCCTATTTTGCGACCCAAAACAAATCCCTGCTGTTTTATTCCGCAACGGGTCAAATGGATCCAACATGCTTTGCAATCCTCGCCATTCCTTTATGACCACGTCGTGTTAAAGACCAAAATTAACGTTACGTTAGCGTAAGCTAACAACTAGGGGTGGGACGATACATCGATCCAGATCGATATATCGATCTATTATCAATAATCAAATAGGATCGATGCAACGTAAAAAGATCAATTCATATTGCGATACTCTTATTTTGAAAATCCGGCGACGGCAACGTCATATCCGCCCCGCGGCCAGTGTTGTGAAACTCTGTTTAGTTCTGTACAGCATAGCAGCGCTAGGGAGCGTCTATTTTGAGACCCGATATAAGTCTGTGCAGTTTTTTCCCCGCAACGGGTCAAATGCATCCAACATGCTTTGCATCGTCGCCATTCTTTTATGCTAAGAGAGAGAGAAACGGAAAGAGGAGGGGAAGGAGGAGGAGGGGCGGGGGCATTCTGTCTGTCTGTCTGTCTGTCTGTGTGTGTATGAAAATACCAGATGAAGTCAGGAGTATTATTATATTGATATTATTTACTGAGGATGGACAGATAATGTTGATATTTAAACATGATCATCATGCAACATAAAACAATTGTAGGAACGGTTTGGGAGAGGAAGGGGTTTTAGCTTGCGTGTTGTGAGTTCCAAAACATTTTACTTAAAGTTTAAAGCTCAATATATAAAAACGTGGCACTTTACAGTGAACAGGAGGTCTATTTGTATTAAAAACAATAGATTGTTTTTCATTTAAATGTCTGGAAGAGCTCAAAAATAAAAACGTCAATTGATATTTCCGTAGTCTTTTTAGTTGATCTAAATGTGACTGATTGTGTTAATTGGGCATATAATATCGTCTCATATCGATCGCAGGCACCTGAATCGAATCATATCGTATCGTGGCAGACTTTGTGATATCTGCAAATATCATATTGTTGTCCAAAGATATCGTATCGTGATGAAACTGGTGATTCCCACTAGGGATGCCCCGATCACGTTTTTTGCCACCGATACCAATCACCTTGAGCCTTTTCGTTTTTGATTAAAAAATTAATTATTTTATATAATATTTTTTTTAATAAAATATATATATTATATAATTAGACTTGTACTTGTAGTTGTATTATCTGTGAGACATCGCCACCACGCAACAAGTCAAAATGCTCGCTATCTGCAAACAGTTCCACTGTCTGTGTACTCGAGTAGCCTCCAGCTACGGCCAGGATTCTCCGGCGCTGCAGCTGGACCCTATTGGTATAAATCACATTCAGCATGCCCTCAGCCCGAATACGCATCGAATCAATGTTATAAGACATTGATATCAGGAGCTATCTGTAGCTACTGCTAGCCGGCTAGATAACGTTAAGACAACGCCTCAGTGAACTATTTAGTTTAGAGCTAACGTGAGCTAACGTGAGCTACCGAGTCAACGGAGGTAACTTATCATGCACTCAACTATTGCTGGAGCATTTGTTGATATCAGCAGCTATCAGTAGCTAGCCAGCTAGATAACGTTAGACAATGCCTCATGTAGTCACTGGGTCATTTAGTTTAAACAGTAACGTTAGCTCGGTTGGTAGCCAACGTTAGCTCACGTCGCATGCACTAGAGCAGACTGTTGCCGGAGGCAGCCTCTTGTTTACATGGGTGCGGGAGGGGCAGGAGAAGGAGGAGCCGTACGCTGCAAGCAGCTGTGTGTCAGAGAGAGAGTGAGTGAGAGACACTCCGCTAAGAATTGGATCATGTTTTTCGATCGGTTTTGACGATCGGCGAAAATAAAGCATTATCACCGATCACCGATCTCATATTTATACTGAATATCGGCCGATACCGATCGCTGGCCGATCGATCGGGGCATCCCTAATTCCCACCCCTACTAGACACCCCTAAAGAATGTAGCTATACCATTAACAAGCCAAACAAGTTCTAATATCGTTACCGACGGAAAGAAACGGCTGTAGCACTGGCTAGAGTTGAATATGGTAATGCTGATCAATCTTATGTTACTGTGGAAACAGGAATACACAACTCCTGCTAGCAAGCAGCTGCCTGCTTTTTAGAAGGCTCTGGCTAGCCCGAGGCACACAGCACATGACAGAAGTAGTCTATTTTCAGCTTGCAACGCTAATTTAAGATATGAATGCAGCTCGTTCAGACAGTGACAAGCTTCAGAGAGAAAACATTCACTGACAAAACAAATGTGTGTGCGAACCGGAAAAATAATTTACTCAGTGTGCGAGTGAAGATTACAAACTCAGTAGCTCCACTGTTAATAGTTCAGAAACTACAAGTCCCACATTGCACAAGGCGCATAAACGTCCAATCACAGTAGAGTTTCCTGCGGTGACGTGGCTGGTTTCATGCGAGTGAAAGGAAATGAGAACAGAGTACGCGCTGGAACAGAAAGTCACAGTAAAGGCAAGTTATACATTCAGAATCAGACAACGCAAAAAATTCAGCCAGCCATGAAGCCCATTCATTTTTATTTTGAGCAAAAGAGAGACAAGGCGAAAGAGGAATCCGACGATGCAGCTAATGTTACTGAGGCGGATAACGTTAGCGAAGTTAGCACATGTACGCACACTGTGGGCCAGCCAGTGACTTTGGTGGTGTGTGCTATTGCACAGATGTGCGTTCCATTCCCGTTTGCACATGCATATACACACACACGCATAGTAAGCCATCACTGGGAACGCTCAGAGGAAAGGGGGGCTGAGAATATCTGTGTGTGTGTCTCGCTCTCTCTCCCTCTCCCTCTCTACATCTCTCTCTCCTGAACCTATTTAATTCAAAAGGAAGACATTGATGGACAGTAGCTATACGTATAAATTATAGCTCAGTTGTAGCTGTAACAGAATAATTGTATTAACTATTAATGAACTATTATTCAATAGCGTTTCAATTATAATGAATTAAATAATTGTATAAAGAATTTTCCATGTTCTGTCATCTAATAATATATTCCATTGCCTTTCCTATCTGTATCAAAGTCAAAATGTTGGTATTGTGACAAGACAAAGACAAAAGCAGCTTGACAACCGATATCCTTTGCGTCTAGTAGGCATGTGTTACACTCCCAGACCTGCCCAAGGCTGGGAGAGTCAACACCACAGTCACAGTGTGAACAATGGGTCTCGCTTTCCCACACAAGGAACAGACTGGGGGTGGGAATCGCCAGAGACCTCACGATACGATCGTGATACTTGCGTCACGATACGATAGTATCGCGATACTAAATATATCGCGATACGCTGAAAATGTTGCAGGTTTTTTTTGTGCTCACATTTTATTTATTACCTTTTTTCAACTCCAAAGTAAAACTTTGTCAACATGTTTTATCTAATCAAATAAAGTTCAGTCTGTTCATCTCACTTCAATAATTTTTATTGCAGAACATGGTATTTTCTCAAGCAGACATATGTAAACACTGTAATCTGTGTTGCATGTACCTGACAAACTGAACTGTTTGTATTACAGTCATATTCCATGCGTGTGTGTGGACTACTGTACTATTACAGGTATTGAAATGAACAATGCAACTTCCTTATAAAAAAATATTAAAAAAATTTAATATCTTTTTATGAATAATTAAATATCGATACTTGGCGTCCCTGTATCGATACACTATCGCCACGCAAAGTATCGCGATACTACTACGTATCGATTTTTTCCCCCACCCCTAGAACAGACGGTATGAAAGATGTGAATAGTGGTATCATGGCGCCATCTAGTGATCTTTTACAGATGATGCACGCTGTGGTGATAAACCTCCTAAATAGTTTGTTGTCGGTGCATTTATTGTTGATGTTACAATTGTTATCTGTTTAGGTTGTTCTCCGTGTTTGTATCTCTGATTATGTGTGTTGTATAGCCTTGTCCCTGTTGTGTTGATATTTGTATTAGTTCTAGTTATTATGCCTTTCTTCCCCCAGCTGTCGTCCATTATTAATTAGTGTTAATTAGTGTCAGTATTTATAGTCTGTAGTTTGTTGAGTTGCTTGTGGAGTCATTCCTCCTTGTCACCTGTTCCTGTGATGTCTTTGTCAAATGTCGTCCTTGCCCTGTAGTTGTGTTCCGTCTAAAGTAAGTGTATGTTAGTTTTCTGTTTGTTGCTCTTTTGTTTTCGTGTGTTCAGTCCGTCTTCTGGTTAGGTGTTGTTTGTATTTAGAGCCAGTGTGACTGTGCCTATTATTTTGTGCCTTGTCTACCTTTGTCGTGGCTAAGTAAAAGCTCTTAAAATCGTGACCGTCGTCTCCTGCCTCATATCCCTGCTCACTCTCGTCCTGCTGCCTTGGAATGACTCCACCATTACCGAACCCAGTGGACAGATTAAAGGGCACTATGAGTTTACTACTCAAGTTAATGGAGGGCGATATGGCTAGCTACACCCCAACTAAATGGAATTGTCAATCAGCAGTCAAGAAAGCTAACTTCATTACTGCCTACGCCCATAGTCTAAATCTGCACAGGGTTTGTACACCTTTTCCAAGGCAAAATGCAAGCACTTTTCAAGCATTTTCAAGGTGAATTTTCAAGATTTTCCAGCATCTTATGCGGCTGTGGTAAATTAAATATTTACTCAAAATGATTATTTCACTTCTTCCATCACATTAAATCAGATGTTATTGTGCTATAAACAACCAAAATTATGTAGACTTGGCATTATATACCGGTATAACCTGGCTGAGCCGATGTGTTATGCAGTAACATACTGTATATCTGTATGTCGTGTATGCTATAAATGTCACTATGAATTGAAAATGGGGGACCCTGATGTAAACAAGACGAAAGTATTTCTCTGGTCTGCATCCCCTTAACAATTGTGTGTATTGAGCCGTACTGTATTGTACCCATTCTGCAATCTGTTAATAAAGTTTTCAATCAATCAATCAAACGTGACGAGCCAGGCCAATTTTAGCATGTTAATTTATGGAATATGCAATCTAACAGCTAACGTGAACTTTACAGTAATTACATGGATAATAATGTTACAATACAGTACAGCTCAATACACACAATTGTTAAGGGGATGCAGACCAGAGAAAGACTTTCATCTTGTTTACATCAGGGTCCCCCATTTTGGTTCATAGTGACATTTATGACATACATGACATACAGATATACAGTACGTTACTGCGTTCCAGACTACAACTGCTCCACACCAGTTCCACACCAGTCTCCGTAAATGTTCCGTTATAAAAATAACGTATAGTCTAGCCAAAACCCTATCAGCTGATTCACAATAAGTTCAGTAGAAGGCTAGAAGCCCAATAGTAACCAAACATTCCTTAAAATGGTCAATAGATTCAGAAATAGTCAGACATGGAATGGAACATATTCTGATTTAAATTGCTTATTTGTTTTTTAACCAACAAAGCAACATTAGGATAGTGTAAATACACAGTACACAGTACACACTGATTGCAATTCTCACTGGGAGTCTGGGACCTACTGTACAAATTTCACACGTCACACACATTCCCTTTTGTCCCTCCAGTCGTACGATAGATCGCTGACGTCATTTTAACTTAAAATGGCGGCCCCCATCAGAGCATTCGGCTAACAACATTAGCTTAGCGAACCTGCCACCGCACTTAAAGTGTGGTAACAAAATATCACAGCCCCTAAGACTGGGAGCGTTCTAACTCTACCGAGCATGTACCCAACATTATATGAAAAATAAAAAATCATTACGATGTTTTAGTGCACTTCAAGCGCTAAAGGGATTCATAACAACTTATAGCAGGGTCAATCGCAGTGTTAGCACTCGTCTGTTTCTTTTCTTTTCATACCAACATTACCTTTTTAAGTGAACGTGGTCTTGTCCTTGTTGTATCCATGTGTAATGTTGATAGTAGTGGGTGTACACAGATGAAAGAGAGCAAGTCTGTGTCTGGGATATAGGTCCCGACTCCCAGGCTATTTATATTAGCCTAGCCATCCTCTTTATTTATACTTAATAGAATTGCATTATTTACAATAGTTTTTCATTAGCGAAAACTAGACAAAAATCATCAGTTTTCTGCGACTAAATCTAGACAAAAACAGCTTATATTTTATATCTCCAAGCCAGAGCTCATTAAAACGAGAGCCTCCCGCGCGCACTGTTCTCAGATGGCACAGGTAAAAAAAAAAAAACACTACGGGTCGAGCCCAGCCACATTTTGCGTGAAAGGCGAACGCAAAATAGGCTCGCTCGAGTCGCTCCGAGTTATTTTATTTCTTTGTCTAAAAACCAAACTATTCAGTCAGATAGTGATTTATTATGAAAGTATAAAGTGCAATTACAATTTCAATAACTTTCCAGCACTTTATACACAATTCAAGCACATTTAAAACCTTGAAAACAGCACATTGAAATACAAGCATTTTCAAGGATTTCCAGCACCCGTACGAACCCTGTCTGCAGCTCCTGGCTCTAACTGAGACCCGGATAACCCCCAATAACAGCATTATCTACAAACTACAACTTCACTCACACACCTCGACCTTCCAGACGGGGTGGAGGTACTGGCCTCATGACATCTCCTTCATGGGCTACAAACTTAACACCACTCCCAGAACTGTCACTCTCCTCTCTCGAATATCATGCAGTATCGGTCTCTAATCCTTTCAATCTCACCATTGTTACACTCTATCGCCCTCCAGGTCCGCTCGATCACTTCACAGATGAGCTGGACATGCTTCTAAGCTCCTTACCGGAAGATGGTACCCCTCTCCTTCTATTGGGCGACTTCAACCTGCCTGACTCATCTCAGTCAGTCATAGTGGTCTCCGTCCTACAATCGTTTGACCTGACTCCCACTGCCATGCCTCCGACCCACAAAGCATGCAACTCCTTGGATGTCATATTTTCCCGTAACTCCAGCATCATTAACACCACGGTAACTCCCCTACATGTATCTGACCATTCCTTCATACCCTTCTCACTAACTCTCACGCAGGGACCGAAACTAAAGCGCGCCGCCCGCCAGGGGCGGTCTGTTTTTACCTTTGGCGCATGACACTTAGAGGGCTGCCCGCCGTGTGGCGTGTAGACGTGTAGTTCATAAGCAGGCCCCTAAAAATATTTGTATGCGAACGGTAAAAATCAATTACGCGCACGCTGTGCGAATACAGATTATAGCCTCTCTCGTCTTTTTTTTCCTCCGCTGCGAGATCGTTAAAAAACTACAAGTCCCACATTGCACTCAAGCCAACGGTCCAATCACAGTAGAGTGAAGTGACTGGTTTCATGGGAAATAAAGCAAATGACCAATCGGAAGCTCTCATTTTTCTTGTTTACTTCCTGAAACTCCGCGATCAGGGCTCTCGTTTTCCGAGACACCAACTTATTATAGTCTCTCTTACCAATAGCAATAGATTTTAGAACACCTAGATTTATCGATAGCAATAGTAATATAACGTTAATGCAACAAAACGAATGCCTTGCTTTGTTAATCATAACGTTGATGCAGTAGCGTATGTCGGTGTGTTGGCTGTAACGGACATGACAATAACATAACGTGTACACATTAAAATTGCGATAATCTATTCTAACATTTTCAAATCGATGCAGTTGAATTTCCCCCTTAGGATCGATGCATTGTTACACCCCTACACCAAAGTCACTGGCCCACTGTGTATAATAACTTGGCTAGCGTTATCAACAGCAGAGGTGGGCAATGGGTCCAGCTGCAGCACCGGAGTGCAAGCGATGTGATGTAATTGGCTGACTCGACTGTCAATCAATGGTCTACCTGACACGCAAACTCAAACAATGTTTCTGTACTGGAGGTGTGATTGATTGATTGATTGAAAACTTTATTAACAGATTGCAGAATGGGTACAATACAGTACAGCTCAATACACACAATTGTTAAGGGGATGCAGACCAGAGAAAGACTTTCGTCTTGTTTACATCAGGGTCCCCCATTTCAATTAATCAGGAAAGTGTACAGTAGGAAAGTGTACAGTATTTCAATAGGCAACCCTGAAAGGATTATTTTTCTAGAAGAGCAACACAGCCAAAACAGACAGTGGAGCTGTTTGCAGATAGCAAGCATTTTGACTTATTGCGTGGTGGCGATGTCTCGCAGATAATACAACTACAAGTATGATTATATAATATATATTTTATTTAAAAAAAAATTGTATATATAAAATATATATTGGCAGGTAAGAAATATGCTTGGCGGGTAGACTCTTCCCATCTACCCGCCACTGGCCGGTGAGTCAAAAAGTTAATTTCGCTCCCTGCTCTCACGCGTAATCGAAAGGTCTTCACCCCAACTCAAACAGTCTCACTCAGACGCAACCTGCCCTCCCTATCCCCCTCCATCCTCTCCTCTGACATACTATCCGCTCTACCTTTGAGTGACACCTTCTCTGCTCTCTCCACAGAGATGGCAACCTCCACCCTCCTCTCAGCCCTTGCAACCTCCTTCGACAAGCTCTGTCCCCTCGTTGAGAAACCTGCCCCGCCATTCCCCACCCAGTCCATGGCTGACAGATCCAGTGAGAGAACAAAGACAGGTCCTGAGAGCGGCTGAGAGGAAGTATAGAAAGTCACGCCTCACTGCTGACATCGACACATATCACAACCTCTTGTTAACGTTCTCCAAAACCATTACTAATGCCAAAACTGCATGCTACCATGTCCTCCCTCCTCACTCCCCCCCGCCCACCCCCTCCTCCCTCATCTTTCTCTGCCGAAGACTTCGCGATCTTCTTTGAGGAAAAAGTGGAGAACATCCGCAGCTCCTTCTCCCAACCCCCACCCATTCCAAATGCTCAAACCTCATCCTTCACTCCGTCATCTTTCTCTCCCATTACAAAAGCTGAGACCCTGACACTGGTAACGTCGAACCGTCAGACTACATGCCAGCTGGACCAGCTACCCTCCCCACTCCTCCAGACCATAGCACCAGACATCCTCCCATTCCTAACTGCAACCATTAACTCCTCACTCAACTCGTGGGTGGTCCCCACCTCCCTAAAACAAGCCAGAGTCACGCCGCTCATAAAAAAACCAACCCTGAACCCCACCGTCATAGGCAACTACCGTCCTGTCTCTCTTCTCTCCTTCCTTTCTAAAACACTTGAACGTGCTGTATCCAACCAACTTACTGCTTATCTCTTACAGAATTACCTCCTAGACCCTAATCAGTCTGGCTTCCGGACTGGCCACTCCACAGAAACGGCCCTCATTGCGGTCAGAGGCACTTCACTTAGCAAAAGCGAAAGGCCTCTCCTCTGTCCTGATTCTCCTAGATCTATCTGCAGCCTTCGACACAGTCAACCATCAGATCCTCCTCGCGGCCCTCGCAGGAATGGGAGTGGCTGGCTCTGCGCTGACATGGCTGACATCATACCTCAATGACCGCTCCTACCAAGTGTCATGTAGAGGGACCCTGTCGGCCACCCGCCCCCTGCGGACGGGTGTCCCCCAGGGCTCGGTTCTAGGACCCCTTCTCTTCTCCCTCTACACTAAATCACTGGGTAACATTATCATGTCTCATGGCTTCTCCTATCATTGTTATGCCGACGATACTCAACTCTTCCTCTCCTTCCCTCCCTCAGAAATCCACGTCTCTGAGCGGATCTCGGCCTGTCTGTCCGACATCTCCGCCTAGATGACGACCAACCACCTCAAACTGAACCTAAGCAAAACAGAATTGCTCCACCTGCCGGCCAAATCCTCCCCCCTGACCGACCTTTCCATCACAGTCGAGAATGCAGCTGTGACCGCGTCCCCGACCGCCAAGAACCCTGGTGTTGTCCTCGACGACCAGTTGAACTTCTCTGCTCACATCGCAGTGACAACCAGAACCTGCAGATTTCTGCTGAGCAACGTCAGAAGGATCCGCCCCTTCCTGACAAAAGAAGCCACCCAACTCCTCAATCAACAGTCATCTCTAGGGATGGGTACCTTTCACATTTGAACCGATACCGGTACCGGTACCTGTGAATCGATACCGGTACCCAACGGTACCTTTTTTCGGTACTTTAGTCTCAAGAAATTTAATTTACCTACCGCAGTCGTAAAAAAAAAATCCGAACTTCAAATAACTACAATTGACAGTTTTCGGCTTGCCATTGCTCCGACTGCTTTGTTGTTGAATCAAGTCAAATCCTAGGTAAGCATATATTGTGCGTGTGAACGTTGACATGAAAAGAAAAAAGTAAAAAAAAAAGTAAAAAAAGTAAAAAAAAGAATTAATTTTTTTTTTTTTTTTTCAATTGATTCGATACTCGGTAGTACCGACGTGTTTCGGTTCGGTACCTCAAAAGTACCAAATTCGGTACCCATCCCTAGTCATCTCGCGCCTCGACTACTGCAACGCACTGCTCGCTGGCCTCCCGGCCACTGCCACTAAGCCTCTTCAACTCATTCAGAACGCAGCGGCCCGCCTGATCTCAAATAGGGATGCACGATATTGATTTTTTGACACCGATACCGATAACTTTATGCTCCTCAAGCCGATAACCGATATCCGATATTTATTGTATTATTAAAAAAAAATGTAATGTATATATTTTTCTTTTATCAAATTTTTTTTCTCAACATGAAACAAAACATATCACAATACAATAATACATAAAAAGACTTCCCAGGACAATAACCTTTTTTTTATCATTTTTTTTTAATTATTTACATGAAACAAGACAACACATTAATCACAATCACAATACACAGAACTTCACAAGAAAATCACAAAAACAATACAGAAATAACAATTTATAAATTATAAAGACAAAAAGAAAAGAAAACAGAGTTCAACCTTTTTTAAATTTTAAATTCAAAATTCAAGGGGTACTATCTAAAAAATGACCAAAATAGTGAAGAAATAGCTAAATAGCTGCCCCCCAATAAAATCCCCAGTTAAATTCAAGACATCACCAAAGACAAGACAGACAAGACATTTCCTCCTCCCCCTCCCACGAGACCGCCGGACTCCCCCGAACAAGCACCCCAACCCCGCTCAGCCGCACACGGCGGTCCTGACCTTCTCAGCTGCTGCGAACCACAGGTCAATCCCAGCCTGCCCCACTCCAATCACCCGCGCCGTGGATATCTCAAGATAAATCACATCCAACAGTGTTAGGGACCAGTTAATCACTGTGAGCTTCTCAGGCTCCTTCCATCTCAATGCTATTAGCTTCTTCGCTGCTGTGACGCCCGCTAGGACAACCCTTTTTAGTTGTACGGACGCGGGTAGTGTTGTTATATCGTTCAGGAGTAGCGTAACAGCTGTGAATGGGATAGTTAAGCCACACAGATCAGAAAGTTTGTCCGTTATTGACCTCCAGAAGCGGGCCACTGGTGGGCAATCCCAATGCATATAAGTGCCAGTGGTAGAGCTGCCGCGATTACCGCATTACCGCGGTATCGCTGTTACATCACGGCCACCGCAGAGTAGGCTGAATACCGCGTCACCGCTGTTTTTTATAATAATAATAAATTACCCTCCTCTCGTTGGGCTTGCGGCTCTGCAGATATACCCTACTCCTCTTATCGAGGTTCCAAGCGACCCTATTGGGTACCAGAAATGTCACGTGAAACATTGCAGACCACTGATTGGTCAGAAGAGAGACGCGTCACACGTTGTAGCGTCATGCAGTGTGTTACCACCAATCGGCAAGCGCGTATTAGGTTTTTACTTCCTGAATGTCAGCTAATCACAACACGGCTAATAACGTTAGCTTTAACTCTCCGCCGGAGTGGACTATCATCGCTCCTCAGGAGTACTAAACGAGACATAATGATTTTACTGTCTGCAACGAATGTTATAATAAAAGCCCTTCGTTCTATACACTTGTCTGATTGAAAACTTTATTAACAGACCGCAGAATGGGACAACTAAGCACGCTCTGAGCAAAGAAAGGAACTGAGATATGAATAGAGTATTGCTTGTCTTGTTATGGTCCGGTAAATACGCTGATGTTATTGAACGTATAACTATATAATGTTAATGCCACAAAACTAATGCCTTTATTATAAAGTAGTAACTTTATAGTAATAATAATAAGAAAGGGTCGGGGGGGTTAGGGGTAACCACCCCTGCCCGCGACACCGAGTGAACTGCGCACGACCAGAGGGGAAACTTCGAATCCGTGTTTCACTTTCAATAACTAATGCGTGCTTGCCGAATCCCAAACAATATTCATGCTGCAAAGTAATCCTCTAAAGATAGACATTTAGACTAGAGGCAGGCTATAAAGAGTAGACTACTACTAAAAAAAAATGCATTCAAACTTTTTTTTAAAATTTTTTGTGTGCGTGCGGTAATAACCGCGGCGGTAGGAAATATTTTGCAAATGCGTGCGGTAAGGAAAACATCAATACCGCGGCAGCTCTAGCCAGTGGCCTTTTGAGAGCACAAAGTGCACCGAGAGTCGGTTATCAGTCCCATAACAAATAGCTTCCTAGGTGTAAGATAGGTCCTATGAATATAATTAAATTAATTTGCTGGTGATTGGGGTTGCGGGAAGACAATGCCACATTTGCCCAAACATCATCCCAGTCAAACTCGGGGTCCAACTCCGGGATATCCACACGCCAGATTGTATCCAATGACACATTTTTATACGTGGATTGAATTAAGAGCGTATAAAAGTCTGAGACAAACCCTCTGGAGGTCGTCCTGTCCACTATGAGCCTGAGGAAGGGGTGTGGTTGCAAAGCTTGAGCCCACGGCACGCCATGCGCCCTCAGCGCTGACCTTAGTTGAAGGTAAAGAAAGAAGGACTCGCCGGGAAGATCATAAAATTCTCTTAAGTCCTGAAACGCACGGAGGCCGTTCTTATCATAAATATCCTCCAGAGTATGAACCCCCCTCCTTTGCCATTGAGGAATATTAACCGGCTTGTGCCCAACAAGTAATTGCTGGTTATTAAAAATTGGAGAGTCCAGGTGCCATGGGCATTTAACCCCACACGACTTCTGTACATTACGCCACGTTTGGATCACGTGAGTCAGGGTTAGAAATTAAAAAAAAAATTCAATGGCTTTTTTTGCCCCCCTTAATTGATTTTCGGGGGCTTTTTGTATTTCGGGGGCACTGAATTTTTATGATAAACGGTAGGGGTGGGACGGTTCACAAAATGGACGGTTCGGTTCGTATCACGGTTTTCAGTTCGGTTCGATATACGTACATTTTTATAAAAAAAAATGTAACACTCAAATCTAAACATGCTTCTCATTTATTAAAAAAAAATTTAAAAGTTTACAGTGTTACAGTGTTTACAGCCTTAAATAATGTTTGGCACACAAAGACCGAACTGACTGAAAAATATAGGCTACATTTGTAGTATTAACTTAGTGCAAACAAACAATATGCTCAGCCAGCACTAGACTTTCCTTTCTTTAATATAAACACAAAAAAACAATGTCAACCATGTTTAAATTCCCTGATTGTCAGTTCTTAATGAAAAGATTCGTGTTCTGCTTGAAATTATTATGTATCCGTCTACATTTATTTAGACTAACATTATTTAAATATTGAGTCCAACTGTGGTGGATTACGTAATTCGGTGAGTTGGAACCATCTATGGGTTGGCGCCGGGTCCCCACGGACATTTGAGTGTCACGCACCTTCAGCTCAGGCAATGTTATTATCAGCTCCGGTAGCTCCGGTAACGTTAGGAGGTGATGGCATGCAGTGGGAAAGCGGCAATAGTCCCGGTTGGAGTTAGTAAAACACAGTTGTATGTTAGCCTTCTTGGATGTTGAATAAACGCCTATCATTGTCTTTAAACACCCCGCCTCTCAGACTCCCATTTCCTCCTCTGCTAGCTAGTAGCTACGGTAACATTTCGTTGACTGTATTACCTCGCGGGCTGATTCTATAGTTAAAACGTGCGTCGTGTTGTACAAACTGCTAACGCTATGGCAAGATGTGTGTATGCCTATGTAATGTTAATGGCTATGTTTTTTTTTTTTTTTTTTTTTTTTTTTTTTTAAATCTTTTTCCCCTTCCATTTTCCTCCGATTTTCTCCCATCCCAATGTTAGTCGTATGCCAATTCCCAGTCCCTTCCTGGTCGCTGCGCACTTACCCCCCACAGTCAGATCATCTGGGAGAGTGGAGGCTACCACGTGCTTCCTCCGACACACGTCCAGCCAATCACCGCTTCTTTTCACCTGGCAGCGCGGATTCTCATCGAGAGGGCGTAGCGTGTGGGAGGACCACACTATCCCCCTCAAGTCCTATCCGCGCTTAGCAGGCGCCCCGACCGAACTGTAGGAGTCGCTGTTTACAACAACCCGGACCCACCCCGCCAGCTTCTCCCACCCTCTAATACAGCCAATTGTATTAGTGCAGACGGCCAGCCAAGCTGGTGACAACCCCGGAGCTGTGAGCTGGATTCGAACAGGCGAATCCAGCTCACAGCTCCGGGGTTGGTGACGAACGCAATCTCCGCTCGGCCACCTAACCGCCCCTTAATGGCTATGTTTTTAAAGTCGTAATGAAGATTGATTTAGATTGTGCTTGCCATTTGTACACAAACTGACTAGCACCTGGCTCAGCTGCAGTGCTGCTGGCAGCAGCAGCCAGTGCTCACCTCCGCCAAATGATTTTTTTTTTATTTGCGCGTCATCTGAACCGTACGATACACAGACGCGCCATTACCGGATAAATATATATATATAATTAGTAAACTGTCTGGGGCATTTTGTGCCCCCCTTAACTGATTTTCGAGGGCATTTTGTCCATTTTCAAGGGCATTATGCCCCAAGCCCCCGTTAATTTCGAACCCTGACGTGAGTTATGATCGGTCCATACCTCAGTCGGCATTTCGAAATAGGGACAGTGGAGTACACCACATCCTGCAATCTTAGCGGTGAGACCGCCGCCGCTTCTAAGGAGCGCCAAGACACAGCATCTACAGGGTCTAGCCAGCACATCAGAGGTCTCAGTGAAAAGGACCAGAAATAAAGCTTAAAATCAGGGATTGCGAGGCCCCCATCTTGTTTCCTACGTTGAGTAGTAGCTCTTTTGATTCTCGGGCGTTTGTTATTCCAGATAAACTTAGATACCAACGATTGTACCTTGCGCCAGTGCTCTATTGGAGGGGGGAGGGGGAGCATTGAGCTAACAAAATTTATCCTAGGCAGGACGTTCATTTTGATTATGGAAGCCCGGGCTTGTAAGGAGTTAGGAAGGGACGGCCATCTGTCTAGATCCTGGCGTATTTTATCATAAGTACCCGTGAAGTTGTACTTAGTAGTTTGACTCAGCGTGGTGAGAGAAAATGGTGGGTTTTTTCAATGTATATTTGGTTTATAAAACTGATATAAAGAGACGCTTTAAGAGGGTAATATCATTATCATCACGGGATGATATGGACGGTAGAGAAGAAGAGGTTTCACAAGCACACTGCCAGCGAGAGAATGTTTTGAATTCCTTGTAAGAACAAAGATAACGGAGCGGTACAGAGCGAGGGAGAGGGGTGACCTCTTTAATGCAACAGTGAATGAAACGTTTAATGGTGTGAAAGGTTATTAACGCAGTTGTCATGACAACGCGGCACATGACAACCAGAAAGGGGTGGGCTATCATAGTTATGACGAAGATCCTATAAAGCTGACAGTGGTTCCGGGTAGGCCAGACTAAAAATCTGACTGAGACCAAAGAAACGAATCCCACAGGAGGGAAGGGACCAAGAGACTCTCTCCTCTTATCACAGAGGGGGGGGGGGGGGGGGGGGGGGGGGGGGGGGGGGGGGAGAATGCCACATCATCATTAGCTTCGGCTACCACGAGGATGGTCTTGGCTAACGAACAGGCCTGACCACTGTTGGACTGAGAGACAGAGGGACAATAGACTGGACTCAAAGATCATTAGATAGACTGAACACACCGAAAGGTCATTAGAATAGACTCTTCAAGGACAATACAATCTGTTAACATCTGAGCTGAGGTTTCTGTTTAGAGAAATAAACACGCTTTTCCTTGTAAGGTATTTCACGTTGTCGAAGTGTCGGATTCTTACGGAGGTGGAGAATTATTATGGTTTGCGGATTGTACCAACGGGGAGAGATAAGGATTATATCAACCAGTATCAGAGACGTCAGGACCATTAAAATGACACAACTACAGGGCTGTACGCTAAGCTTTTTCACTAGGGGCACACTTGCCCCTAAATGAGACATTTAGGGGCAAAAAATATTTTTTAGGGGCAAATTTTTAAATAACACTTTTACCATTATTAAAAAAATATGTTCCTCCTGCCTCATTACTGTGGTCCTTTTATTTAACATTTAAGTGCGTTTGTTTTCAGGTTTGTATCTTTTATAATGAACCAACCGAGAAAGTGTGTAAATCACTAATAGGACAAAAACAACAAACTGTGTGTGTGTGTGTGTGTGCGCGCGCTTGTGTAGTGCTCCTTGAATGAGATCACCACAACACACACACCATTGCATTAATCAGGAGGACAAGAAACTCTGCATACATTTGTTTCACAATGAAAAGTGCTTTAGAAATCAAATGAATTATTATTGTAAATAACCCCATGAAAGGTTTATTATTTGTATGGGTAATTACCTGCTTCATATTTGTGATGTTACTGGTTTCAGTGTGTGCCTAAAGTGATCAATGTGTTGGGCCGTTTATAGAGATCTATGCCAATTAATGTTTATGTATATCCGGGACTTTTTTTAGTAAGAATTGAGAGGTATTTGTATATGTGACCTTTATTTTGAAAACCGTGTTGCGACGCAACCTTATTTACATTTGCGCTTTTGACAGTGAAATGTTCAGTCCAACTTAGCTCGAAGGAAAGACTAATCAAAAAGGTTTAATTGACCCGTATGAGGCTCTTACGGTAGGACTTTGATTGTTTATAGAAGTGGAATGTAATATGCTAAACGAGAAATAAACAGTTTGTGACAGCCAGTAAAGTTGCAAGCCACTTTCATTTTATATACGGGGACACCGTGACAATTATTAGTATTATCTTATTTGCATATTGTCTCATTATTAGATAGATAGATAGGTTGATATTTTATAAATTTAAGTAGACAGTATTTCACGTCCTAATAGTGGGCTACTACTACTCACCTAATGCATGGCTGAACCTTAACGTTAGAAGTGTCCGTGTCCCCGTCAATCAATCATCACGTCAATCATCATCATCTTATCATCTCTCCACATCGGACGTGGTTGTCATAAGATGGACTGATATCCACTCCGTTGTTCTTGCAGAGCAAAATTTGTATCTTAAATGTATTGAAATGAGGTGCTTCTTTGGCGATGCAATAGTCCATATTGAAAGGAAGAGAGGCCACATTCAGTTTCGTTTTGCTAGGAATTATGGGATTTGGTGTTGGATGTATAGACTACGCAGATAGGGACATGGTCTTTAATCGCACGATAGACTACAAGTACCAAGTATATAGCGTGACCTAGATTCACTCCACACGCAAATCTTTTTTTTCACTCAGGCTATCGGTGATCGCAGTAAGTTCATTCATTGCCAACAGATTCTTTCATAGCACCACGACATTGTGTCGCACTGACAGCTCGCGTGAGTGGCGTCATCACACGCCTTGGATAATTTAGGAGTGAAATGCGAATGCAAGGCTTGAAAGCACTACTCGCAAGCCCGCCCCCAGATAATATTTACCAATCGCAACGGCCAATTAAAGGGGCAATTCGCGATCATATCATCGCAGTGTACAGGCCTGAACTAGGGATGGGTACCTTTCACATTTGAACCGATACAGGTACCGGTACCTGTGAATCGATACCGGTACCCAACGGTACCTTTTTTCTGTACTTTAGTCTCAAGAAATTTAATTTACCTACCTCAGTCGTAAAAAAAAAATCCAAACTTCAAATGACTACAATTTCGACAGTTTTCGGCTTGTCATTGCTCCGACTGCTTTGTTGTTGAATCAAGTCAAATCCTAGGTAAGCATATATTGTGCGTGTGAACGTTGACATGAAAAGAAAAAAGTAAAAAAAAAAAAAAAAAGAAAAAAAAAAAAAATTGGTTTCTCACTTGATTCGATACTCTGTAGTACCGACGTGTTTCGGTTCGGTACCTCAAAAGTACCGAATTCGGTACCCATCCCTAGACACAACGCAGAGGAATTGGATGGAGAGCCAAACAGACGAAGATGTGATACTGGCCAGATCGATCAGGATCTAACAGTGGGGAATATCTCTATGCCTAAGTATTTAAAATGTTCCACTATGGGGATATCAGCTGGTAGTCGCACCGCCTTGGCCAGCTCATTAAGAGGTAGGCAGGCTGATTTGTTCCAGTTAATCTTAAAGCCTGACAATTTACCAACGTCGTCGATTATTCCCAATAATTTTGTGGCCGACCGGGAAGGGTCATCCATAAAAATCAGTAGGTCATCCGCATAGAGAGCAATTTTGTGTGGTGTATTATTGATCATTATGGGGACGATGTCCTCCGATTGCCTAATAAATTGGGCCAATGGTTCGAGGGAAAGCGCGAATAGTCCTGGGCTCAGAGGACAACCCTGTCTAGAAGATCTGGAGACTGGGAAAAGTGTGGAACAGTTTTTGCCTGTCAGTATCATTGCCGACAGCGAGGCATACAGGACTTTAATCATATGAATAAAATTCTTTCCAAGACCCATAACCTCAAGTACCTTACACAGGTATGACCATTCTAGTCTGTCAAACGCCTTCATGGCATCCAAAGACAGAACTGTGGACGGAGCTGTATTGTCTTTACTGTTATCGACTACATGCAACAGTCTCCTAAGATTATCTGCAGCCAGGCGCCCCGGGATAAAACCAGTTTGATCGCAGTGTACCAATACAGTCATAAATCTCTGCAGGCGGCGGGCCAGCACCTTGGCAAACACTTTTAAATCGGCCCCGAGAAGACTCAAGGGCCTATAGCTACCACAATCATTGGGATCTTTGTCCTTCTTGAGAAGTAAAGAAATCAACGCCATGTTGACATCTCTTGAGAACTCCCCTTGTTCGATAGCGTAATTGATCATATCGAGCATCAATGGACCCGGTTGGTCCCAGAAAGCTAAATATACCTCGGGTGGAATACCATCCCAGCCTGGTGCCTTACCCCTCTGCATTTCAGCAATCGTCTCCCTTAGTTCCATAAGAGTGATCGGTTTCCCCAGTTCCTTAGCCTCTTCCACAGAAATGTGGGGTATCTCAAGCCCGCCAATGAACGATTCAAATTTAGAGTTGTCGAGATTAACCTCTGAGCTATATAACTGTGACTGAGTAAAACTCTTTAAAAGTGTCGTTGATCTTTTTCGAATCAGTAGTGACTGTACCCTGTCGCGTCTTGATCGAGGGGATATCCGAGAAATGATCATTCGAGCGTATTTTCATTGCCAATAGATGGCTAGGCCTGGAGCCGTGAAAGTAGTAATTTTGCCTTGTCCTATGTATCAAGAACTCAGACTGTTGTTTACGTATGGAGTTTATTTCTTTCAATGCGTTCCACAGGACCCTGGGGTCATCGACCGTGCCAACATTGATCTGCAAGAATTCAGCTAGTTTACTCCTGAACTCAGAACAGAAATCATCGTTCTTTAATAAGGTGGAGTTAAAACGCCACCTGGGAGCTCTCGTGGAGAGCCTGCCAAAGGTTGCCATAAGGAAGATCCCCTTGTGGTCCGAGAGAGCCAGGGGAACCAATGAGACGTCGAAACTATCAAACATATTAGGGGACACGAATGCATAGTCTATTCGATAGAAGGTTGTGTGTCTGGCTGACAGGTGAGAGTAATCCTTGAGGGTGGGATTGGATATGCGCCATAGGTTTCAAGTTTCAAGTTTCTTTAATAGTTGTCATACAGAAGTACAGAATACTTTCATACAAAATGCTTCTTACTGTTACGCTCCAGAGACTGTGCTAGACAAGATAGTATCAAATAACAGTATAGCATGTAATTTAGAAGAAGAAAATGAGGTCAGTGTTCGGTATAGACATATGTACAATGTTCTGAGTTACCATATAATATACAATACTATGCAGTGTACTAATGTACAGTACTATCTAGTGCAAAGCAGAAATGGGATGAGGTACAATTTAGGTACAATTTACAGTAAGGTGTACGAGTTGTAGTGCAATCCTTCATCAATAAATATAAAGTGTGGGGAGTGGGTGCTACAGTGTGTTTGTTTAAAGTGGGTGTGTGCTATAAAGTGTGTGGAGTGGGTGCTACAGTGTGTTTGTTTAAAGTGAGTGTGTGCGTGTGGATGTGTGTGCTATGTGCGTTTGGTGGTTGTTGTTGTGTAGTGTTCATTCATTGTTCGTTTAGCAGCCTGATGGCCTGGGGATAGAAGCTTCTGCTGAGTCTTTCTGTGCTCGCCTTGAGACTCCGGTATCGCTTGCCTGACCCCCGACCTCCTGAAGTCCACAATCATCTCCTTTGTTTTGCTGACGTTCAGGGAGAGGCTGTTTTCCTGGCACCATCCCGCCAGGACCTTGACCTCTTCCAGGTAGGCCCTCTCGTCGTTGGCAGAGATCAGGCCCACCACCACTGTGTCGTCAGCAAATTTGATGATTGTATTGCTACTCCGCTGAGCCACACAGTCGTGTGTGTACAGGGAGTAGAGGGGACTCAGAACACAGCCCTGGGGGGCCCCTATGTTGAGGGTGATGGATGAGGAGGTGCAGTTGCCTGCTCTCACCACCTGGGGTCTGCCAGTCAGGAAGTCCAAGACCCACTGGCAGAGGTCATAGTTCAAGCCCAGGTCCCTGAGCTTGGCTATGAGTATGGAGGGGACTATGGTATTGAATGCCGAGCTGTAGTCGATGAATAGCATTCTCACATAGTTCCCCTGCCTCTTGTCCAGGTGTGATGCTGCTGTGTGCAGCACATTGTTATTACCAGCATCAAACCTCGCATAGAAGGTATTGAGGTCATTTGCTAAGGAGATGTCACTGTTCAGTTTGAGGGAGGCGCCTTTGTAGTCTGTCATCGTTTTGAGCCCCTGCCACATAGCTCTAGAGTCAGCTTGTTCAAACTGGAGTTAAATTTTATCCCTGTAGCGCCGTTTGGCCTCTGACACTGTCCTCCTTACGTTGTATCGCGCCACCTTGTGGTCATTCATGTTGCCTGCCACTAGGCCGTCGTTGTATGCTTTGGTGCGCTCTCTCAGAGCTTCACGGACGGATTTGTCTACCCAGGGTTTTTGATTTGGGTAAACTCTCATTTTGGTAGTGGGGATTGTTTCTTCCACCATAGTACAAACATAGTCCACCACTGTCTCCGTGTAGACATTAATGTTATCTGTGTCGCGGAACACATTCCAGTCTGTGCAGTCAAACGCAGACCGGAGCGTCTCCTCTGACGTCAAATCCCATTTCTGCACCTCTCGCGAGACTACAGGAGTACTTTTGATTCTCTGTTTGTACATTGGTGAAAGAAAGATTGACGCGTGATCTGATTTACCAAAGCCACTATCAGAATGAGCCTTGTAGCCACCTTTAAATTGCGTGTAACAGTGATCTAGGATGTTACCGCCTCTGGTGTTGCAAGTCACATGCTGATAGAAGTCAGGTAATACCTTTCTCAGATTGGCGCTATTGAAATCACCCAGCACCAAAATGGCGGCGTTAACGTTCGCCGCTTGTATTCTATTTACCTCGTCGTGGAGTCTGGAGAGCGCGGCGTTGTTACTGGCTTGCGGTGGAATATACACTCCTACAAGGATGATCGCCGTTAACTCCCTCGGGAGGAAGAAAGGACGACACTTGATGGTTATATACTCCAGGTCTGGGCAGCAGTGGTTGGATAATTCCTTCACGTTAGTTGGATCGCTCCAATTTTTTTTAAACATGAAGGCAATACCTCCTCCACATTGTTTACCGGACTCTGCTGTCCGATCCTTGCGATGGATAAAGAAGTGATCGGCTGGTTGGATTGCGTGGTCTGGAACCTCCGGCGTGAGCCACGTTTCGGTGAAGCAGAGAACGTTGCAGTCCCTAACGTCTCTTTGGTATTGAATCCTTGCTCGGATGTCATCGAGTTTATTGTCAATTGATTGTACATTGGCTAGCAATATACTGGGCAATGGTGTTCGGTGGCGTCTGGATCTCAGCCTGTTACGGATCCCAGCTCTCTTCCCACGCCGTCTGGTTCCTCTGTTCCTGGGATCAAGGAACAAAGGATCTGGTCCTAATCTCCGGAGAATCTCTTCAGGCCATTGTTGCGGTTCGGAAAGCTGGTCCAGTGAGTAATCCAATCGGTAAGTTTCCCGTAATCCGATGTCTATAAGTGACTGACGGTCATACACATTAAATGCACCTACTGTTGGTACAGACAAAACTCTTAAAACTATAAATATTAACAAAAGTGTCCTGGGCCCACATCCTGAGGGCCTTAGAGGACCGTTTTTGGTCGCTTGTTTCAGAGGACCCGGACCTATCCATCTCCGCATCCCAGCACGCATTAAAATCGCCACCCACAATGAGAGCGTATCAAGTAAGTTCCAACATATTCTTCGCGATTGTATTATAGAACGCTGAATCAAATGTGTTAGGGGCATACAATGCTATTATTGCCATCTTCCTATGAGAGAACTCAACTTTTGCTATAGTAATCCTTCCCTCCGTGTCCGACCAGACATCCAGGACTTTGATATCAAGGTTACGTCTTGTAACTATGACGACTCCTTTCGTCTTATCATCGGCTGAGGATGAGGAGATAACGTGATATTGTAGATTTGCTAGCCTTGACACATCACCCACCAATAAATGCGTCTCACTAAGGAGAGCAATGTCAATATTCCTTCTCTTCAATAACCAAAGGACACTGGCACGCTTGTGTGGGGCGTTAAGACCCCCTGCGTTCCAAATAAAAATATTCAATTTAGCCATGGTCGAATTTGTCTAAATGCGTAGAGAACATACCAGTGCAGCCAGGCTGAGGATAGAGGCGCTGATCCAGGCGGGCCCAGACGGTCAATCCCAGGAGTTCAGAGGAGGAACAATTACACACATATAAGACAACAGTACATAAAACACAGAAAAATACCACCCCAGTTACAACCCCCCCTCCTTCTACTCTAAACCCTAACCCACCCGTTCTATTATTACCCCTCCTATACCCACTCTCCAATCCCCTCCCTATGCCCCATCCACTAAGGATGGTCATCTTCCTATCATTTCCCACTGGAATCATGGATCCAATAAGACGCTCTCCACTCCGACCCCCCTCTAGATAAACCCCTGATTAAACCCCCACTAGTCCAATAAACACAAATAAAAATTAAAATTAAATTCAATAAAGATATCGGTCGAAAACCACCGTGAGCCTTGGCCCTAACATGAGACTATAAGGGAAAAAATAGCCATTATTATATAATAACTCAACATCATCCCTGTAACCATCTACCTCCGAATCTGCGTATTAATGTCGCAATGTTATAGCATAAATGGATAAAGGAAAATTTAAAACAAAATTAAATTAAAGCATACCAGCAGATAGTCTAAGGTAGGATCGGATCACAGTTAAATTGCGCACAGACGTCATTTAAACAGCGCCAATAAGAAGAAAAGGAAAAAAGGAGGTTATGGTCAAGGTGCACGCATGTAACAGCCCCTCTGGTCAGGCACAAAGGCTGGAATGACATAACCTATATAAGAATAGAATTAAACACCTTCATTAACCCGGGGATAGTAATAAGCTATACCTGACACAACCTGTTATCATATATTGTATATATATATTCAACAGACCTTCTACTACTGGAGCCCAAAGCTCAAAACAGCCTGGATATAAAAATAAAAGCATACAAAAAGTTAGTTAAGGAACCGATCACTGTTGAATTGTGCAAACCGATGTCACTTAAACAGCAACAACAACCAAAATACGTAAACATTAATGGGTCTCGAATGTCTTGGCGCGGGCGATAGACACAGCCTGCTAGCTAGCCCGAGGCTAGCGCGTAAGCTAGTGGTGAATCCGGCTAGCACGCTCAAATCTGTTATGTACATTGTCCAGTTAGCTCGCTAGCTTTCACAGAGGCGACACACACGTACGACCATGAGGTCAGCATTAGCAAGTAACAGAAGTCATTGTGATGCCCCGCTAGCTTGGATGGGCAGTGGACAGTTAGCCTGTCTGGGCATGACAACAAGCATTTGTGAGTAGTCCGCCCTATCAATGTATTCAGGCCCACATCGCCAAGTCACTCACCCGACATAGTTATCAAGCTACAGTCTCGGCTATCCCCCCGAGATATTCCTCCGCTTTAGCCAACGACCAAAATGAACGACGATCATCGCCCTTACCCAGCACAGATAATTTCGCGGGAGCGAATAGCATAGGCCTCAGGCCTAGTTTCCATAGCCTGGTCATGACCACTTTGTATTCGCCTCTCTGTGCTTGAACCTCCGGCATAAAATCTTCGAAAATGGCCACTTTGTGATCGCTGCGACTTAGTTTACCCCTTCTGGCACGGGCCGAACGCATGATGAGTTCTCTCTGTTGGAGCCTGTTTAGCTTGAAAATGATGGGCCTCGGCTCTTTGTTCACTCCAGGACTGGTCTTGCCCGCTCTGTAGGCCGACTCACATACGGGAGGGCTGGGGAGGACATCTTTCCCAATATTTTCTGCAACAATTCCGGCATGTTCTCCGAGAGACGGCCTCCCTCACTGCCCTCCGGTACACCAACAATCCTGATGTTGTAGCGTCTCTCCGGGACTGCATTTCCACAATTACCGACTGTAGTTTGGCAACTTCAGCCTGCCTAGCCAGCAGGGAGGTCTCCATACCCGCCAGCATCTCGCTTGTAGTGAGGCCTCTGTCGTTAGCGTGGCTAGTTCGTTAGCATTAGCCGAGGAGACAGCATGCTGCGACTCCATCTTTTCTCTCAACGGTTCGACCGCCAACCTAATTTCTTCTGACATATCTCGATGAAGGTTATCAAAAAATTCCACCTGCACTTTTATTTGTGTTTCAGCGAAGCGTATCTCAAAGTCTGCATGGAGTTTGGTCATGACCAAGAGAACAGCTTCAATTATCTCACTGATACCGGGCGACAGTGAGGGAAAATCCGGTGGCAGTTTGCCTGCTGGAGTGCTCATGGATCTGGTCTCCACCGACATCGCAGAAAGTTGGAAAAAGTCGACGAAAGTAGTTGAAACTCGACGACTCAACAAGCAGACAAATAACAAATGAAAATAAAATAAAGACTAATGGGGAGAAAAGTATATTTTGCACGATAGAAGGGAGCTCACGTGAAACCCGTCTCACTTCATGAACGCCTAGCTCCCCCCAGGACAATAACTAGGGGTGCACCGATATGAAAATTGGCCACCGATACGGTCCGATTGTTCAAGTAACACAATCGGCCGATACCGATATTTTTGTGTATTATTTGTAATTTTTTTTTATATTTTTTTTATATATATATATATTTTTGTAATATTTTTTTTAAATGAAACTACTGTATATTTGTATGTGTATGTTTGTATTTGTAGGCCTCTTTACTTACTTAAAAAAGGAAACATCAAGAAATATGTTTATGGTATTAATTCCACCATGCCATGTAGCATTATCCCTCTCCCAGTAGCCTGTATCAGTTCAAGTATCGTCTGGCGGCCTGCAGATGGATACTGTTCTCTCAAACAGGGCTCTCAGCCAATGCAATATAACAATTTTGTTTGACAGTCGATTCGGCCAATTACGCCACACCGCTAGCACCCACCTCCTGCTGTCCTTACCACCAATCGGCAAGCGTTTATTCATTTTCTACTTTCGGGCATGCCGCCATTGTTCTGTTTGCGAGAGCACAACACACTTAACGTAGCTAATACGTTAGCTGCCCGGCCCGCCGACCAGCGCTCCACAGCATGACCAAATGAGACAATGATTTTACTGCAACAAATGTTATAATAAAACAAAGCCTTTCTATACATTTGTCTGGTTGAAAACTTTATTAACAGATTGCAGAATGTGTAGTTGGGTACGGAATGAGCAACGGAATGGAACTGAGCTATGAACGGACTAACGGAGTAATGCCTTGTTTACTGCTATCTTCGGGTAAATAATATGCTTGTTATTGAACGTGTAACACTAACTATATAACGTTAAAGCCACAAAACGAATGTTTGTATCATTTTAACAGCAGATACTTTCTTAAATGCCATCTTCCCGAGAGAGGGTGTTGACGGGGAGTTGTGTTATTAATAGCATTGAACAGCTAACCGAAAGCTAGCGTTAACTATTGTTAAAGGTTTAGCCATAACGTTACCTTGGCTAAAGTTGGGGCTATTCATAATCCAGCAATAATGGCTGCAGACCTGCAAGCAAAGTACAGCAAGTTGGCAAAGGAGTATTCCAACGCAAATCACATTTTCACCAGTAACGTTGCATCTCCCGGTAGCTAATGAACGGACTCGGAGTAATGCCTTGCTGCTATGGGTAATAATAATATGCTGATGTTATTGTCCGTGTAACACTAACTATATAACGTTAATGCCACAAAACGAATGCCTTGTTAATCAAGTAGTTACTTTGATGCAGTAGCTTGTGTGTGTGTGTGGGGGACGGCGGGCGGTGTGCAGGTAGGTCGCGAGTGAACTTTTTTTTTTTTGCCTTTTGACGCTACACAAATTGATGGGTATTTATCGGCGACTGCTATCGGCACATTTGAGCTTATCGGCCGATAGGCCGATAGCAGTCAACAAGGCACTTATCGGCCGATACCGATACCCGACCGATATATCGGTGCACCCCTAACAATAACTTAACACCAACTTAAATGTGACCTAACCAGACAACAGAAACAAAAGCCAAGACAACAGTTTTGACTGATAAAGTGACCATATTTATTTTTCCAAATGAAAATTCACAATCCGTCAACAACTTGTAATACATCCAACCTAAGACGCTCGAAGCTTTTTGTTCTTCTTTTTTCAAAGCGGAGCCTTGAAAAAAAGGCTTTGAGTGGACACATCACCACCACCACAAGTCACCTGTGGCATCACCACCGCTATGATGGCGTTAAAAGCCTACGACGCTAGAAGCTAGAAGCTGCTGTGAATCCAAAGCCAGCTATTGACGAGTCGTTTGCTAAATTAAAGAAGTTTGACAGAAATGACCCAAGGGCTCAAGCCGCTAGCTTTTAAGCAGTCCTTGGTGGTGCAAATTAACCTGGCTACTACGGAGCAATAAGTGACTGCGTTCAACCAAGGGTTGCATCACAGCCATGGAAGGGGCTAGCTTTGCTTAGCTCCTCGCGTCGTCGTAGGCTTCTAAATGAACACAATAACACACCATCGTAGCGGTGGTGATGCCGCAGGTGACCCGTCAGGCTGGATGTATTACAAGTTGTTGCCCTTTTCCCTCCTTGTGGAACTTCTGCATTGCATTTATTACAAATAGCAAGCGAACTTTTTCCTCTGAAATTCCGAGTACCGACGCGGCCATCTTTGTTGTCAACATCCGCGCTGATTCAGAAACTTACGTTACGTGGCTACATCACAGCCAAGAAAGGGAGCGCTGGATTTGTGTAAAACGCCCTGTTCCTAAACCACACGCCGTCAGTCGTACCACAGTACTGGCAAAACGGGATGAGCCTACAGTCAAAACAAACGCACTTCATTCCAATTCACCCACACGGCATTTTTTTTACCAAAAAATACATTATATTATCGGTAGGGATGCACCGAATGGGAAATTCTTGGCCGAAACCGATACCGAAAATAGGAAACAGTTGGCCGAAAACCGAAAGGCCGAAAATTATTCATAGAATAGAATTTTTTTTTACCAATGTTGTTCAGCTACCTGATTATGGAAAAATATATGATTATGGCTAAACTTAACTTAAATAATCGCTATTATGGGTCTT